>NC_048285.1:18006509-18329009 GCF_009762535.1 Notolabrus celidotus | reverse complement strand
TTAACTCATTCAATTTAGTCACTCTCACCAGAAAAGAACAACACAGCTAAAAATATCAGACAAGTCCTGTTGGGCCACTCAAACAGCTCAATATGTACAGTATAACTTCATGAAGATGAACCGGTGTCTCTTTGAGCAGAATGGTTGCACTAGCCTTTAATATTTCCCTTTAATACTAATACTGCAGAGAAGGGGCAACCCTTAGGCACAATTTCAAGGGAAACTGGGCAGCACTGCGAGAAAGACGCTGCTCGGACTGCTCATTTAGAGAGGGAAAACTTGACTCTCCACAGAAAGATATTTAGAGATTATTGGTGCTCTGCAGCTCCAGCACCAACAAGAAGGAGCTGTAAATCATTCAAAAACTTTCCTTCATCCAGAGAGAGATTAACAGCTCCCGACAGATGCTCTTAGACACGCCAAACTTCCATCACACTGTTAACTTTGACTCTGTGTGTTTTATGGAGGCAGAAATTTACCGTTGCAGCTCCTTCATGTCACACAGGAATTGATATGTTTTTGTGGGGTTAGGTTTCCTTAAAGCCCCAGGGGGTTGGTACACATTGTCTTGAGTTGTTATGCAATGCCAAGATGTCTCATTCTCTGCCCACTTGTGCTGTAGTTTTCCCAGAGAAAGCAATCTCATAACCAAAGTGGCTGAAAGGCAAAGACCGCAAAGTGCCATTTTAGATATTCACATTGTAAGAGCTACATCTTATTGTCTGGATGTGAAGTTTTTCCTTGTTGTCCAATCAAAATGTGAAGAGAACAAAACTATATCTTATGTTTCCTGCATAAAAAAATAACTGATGAGAACATTTACTCTAGTTTGTTATGTGAATGTGCTCACTGTGTGTTTTGTTATTTGACCCATCACATCATCAAAAAGTTAAATACATTCCTCCGTCCTCATGGTGCTCCCGTAGTATGACACATTCCTCACAAAACAGAAATAACACAAACAGGCGGCACAAGAGGGCGGCTGGCAGTCTTCTGTGGCTGCGGTCAACAGGTGGAGTCGAATGGCAAGGACACTGAGGGCGTTTATTTACTCTCCAGGGGTCTGCTCTGTGGTGGGAGACTACAGGGCCCCAAAGGGCTCATAAAATGTTTCAACTGTTGGATTGCACTGTAAAAAAAAAAGGCATATTGGTGTAAGCTAATTAGACAATTATTTTTCAGGTATTTTTAGTTCTGTGTAAATAAGCCCAGAATCATTCACATTCAGGAGAGCGACCCCTGGAAGTTAAATAATTACTTCTTTTCAACAAATGTAGAATTGTGACGTTCACGAAAGATACCAAATCTATTGACCGGCTCTTTGACACGAACGAGGGAACCGATTTGTAGTTGCACGCCATTCTTTTTTTGACAGATGTAAATCATCCTACTAGTGATTATTTCCCAGATAAAATGAGTCAACCCCAGGCTGGCTTCTTAAAAATTAATAAATAAATAAATAAATAAATATAAAAAGGAACCAGTCTTTTGAAATGCTGTTTGAAAGGAGCTGATATACAAGATCCAGCTTCCTTCAAAGAGCCGTAAATTCCATCTCTAAACAGCTGATCAAAAGCAACAGTGTACTTCTATCCCAGTTTCTTTAATGTTTTGCAAGTAAGATGTTTTTTTCTTTTCCCTGGTGTCTCAGGGAAGCAGACTGTTCCAGGTTAACGTGTCTTCTGCTTAATCAAACTCCTTTGAAGAAAAACATGTTGGTTTCTGTCTGCAGGGGTAAACAAGTGACAAGAAGAAAGAGGTTCACACAACTTTTCTCTGAGAAACTCAACTCAATTAAAGGCTGATGAGGTCACATTGAGACTCAGTGATCAAATGTTGGTGAAATACAGCAGGTGCACATGCACGTTCACAGATGAAAACACGGTTCATTTCCAAGCATAAACGTTATTTTGACCTTGGTGAGCTCTACGTTTTACAGGAAATTGATTTGATAATGAAGTCCAAAATACTGCAGTCACCATGGGCACAGCAGATATTCTTACTACATAATATCTTTAAGACAAATTATGTGTTTTCTCTGTGTGCCCTGGCTTTCAGTGTCCTTTAAGTTTCTATTTTTACATCAGTAATTCTATAAAATAACCAGAGGGCTGAGTGTGCTGCTATTCTCCTGGTTAGACGTTTAATAGAGAGCTATGAGCGCTGGGATCCTCTTCATGTAAAAACCTTGGTTCCTGTGTCTTTTTCAGAGTTTCAATAAAGAAACTATAAAAAGATAAACTGGGGATACTCAGAGAAAGTCCTAAAAACAGCACAGCTAGTGAGTATCACCCCATAAAAAAAGTTGCCCTTGGCAACCTGTTAATCAGCTACAACTACTGGATGTTTTTCTTCTTTCCTTTCAATGAGAGGAGTCTAAAAAAGAGACTAGAGGAGGTAAAAATAAGGAAGTCATTAGCTGTTTGTGGTGCTTAAATACTGAGACCCGCTTCATAAAGCAGTCAGTAATGGGCACCCACTCTGCATGTCCTCTAAACCTTTGAAGGTCATATGTGCACACACACAATCCCACACAAACACACACAAAATAACACAGACACCTGAAATTAAACCCACCTCACACAGTGCTGCAGTGAATGAGTTGTGGTTTCCTGCCAGACGAAGGTTTTACTCTATAGTTTAGCAATTTTGGTCAAAATGCTACTAAATAAATGAAAAAGATACCCCTCATTATAATGATACAAAATAGAAATAGAGGAGCAGGTTAAGGGATGTAAAAAATATGTGACTTTTTAGTTGTTAGTTATTGAAAATAAACCATTGAGTCATTAGATCAATCTTGGTGGACAGCTTGTAGTGCATGGAAGTGTTTTAACACCACCTTAATAAGGGGATGTTTCCCGTACACTCCCCTTTGATAAACAGTCATTAAGAGTGTTTATAGGTCTCTGATTAAAGGGTCTATACAGCAAATGCATATCCAAAACTGCAAGAGTGCTCATGGGAGGTTAATGACAGAGGAAAAACTAATAGAAGTGATCAAAACCAAGATCTGAAGCAGCATCTTTGCAATAAAGTATGCTTCAAAAAATAAACAACTATTCCTCACTATTTGTTTTAGATTCACAGACTTTCTCCTCGGCTGTGAGGATGGAGACACGTGGAGAGACACGGATGCTGGTGTGGTCTGAGCTCCTGGATAATAGTGAGGTCGACATGCCACAGGTATGTGAGTGTGCTTATGTGGAGGTTAAAGAGAGAAAGCCTGAAAACCAGAGGGAGTGAATCCTGTAAGTGAGACGAACTATTTTGGACAGACAGGGAGTTCCTTCGTACATGGGAAGACAAAAAAGAGGGTTTGAAAAGAATTCGGGAGCACATGAAAGAGGACAGAGGTGAGAAGGGGCGAGCAGGCTCTACAGGGATGGAGGGAGGCAGGAGCCACATGTCTCCTCTTTGATCCTTCAATGAGACACACATGTTGTGTTCATTCAGTTTGCAGGATTCTCACAGAGGCACACTTTAGATACTTTGGTCCCAAATCCAGACACGTGTAGCATTACTGTTTGCAACTCCAACACATTACCAAAGCATGCATACTAGCATGTGTCAAACAGTTACCACTCTACAGACAAGTAAAACAAAAACTGGCAATGTTACGAAGCAACAGGATGTCAATCAATACAAAGACAAGTACCAAAACACGACATGAGACGATCCTCATTGATATGTATATACTAGAGGTGTATTTGAGTTAGAAGAGAGTTCAACAGGAATTTCAAAAGACTCAAAGGTTTCAGTAGCAAAGCTTAAAGCTGTCTGATCTTACCACAAAGCTGTGTAGATCTAAGACAAAGAGAACATACCTCAGAAAGATGGAAGAGACTTCAGCACGTATCGTAACATCAGTGTAAGGGGATCAGATCACAGCTGACTGTTGGTATCATTTGGATATTATCTGCTACTGAGATTTATTCAAAGCAACTCAATTCCAAACACACTAAATGTCTGCAGATCAGACAGAAGGAAAGAAATGAGCTGTCGATTTTTGATTTGTAGAAATCAAGAAAGTCTTTTTATGAAACTTAAGAGTAATAAATATTTACTGAACAGTGGCGTGCCGGTGCCGCGGTTATTTCAGTGTCTGGTTTTAAAGGGGCCGGTGGCAGATTGATGTGGATAAGGTCAAACACATGTACCCAGACACACACATACACACACAGACAGAGTCAAATGTGATACGCTGAGGAAGGAAAACTCACACACTCTGATGGTCAATAAAAGCGCACCTGGTCTTTGCCTGCCCCCATTACATTTCTGACACTGTTTATTCACACTGGGCAAGCAGCTTCTCTCTCTCTCTCTCTCTCTCCTCTCTCTCTCTCTCTCTCTCTCTCTCTCTCTCTCTCTCTCTCTCTCTCTCTCTCTCTCTCTCTCTCTCTCTCTCTCTCTCTCTCTCTCTCTCTCTCTCTGTGTGTTTGTTTATGCAGTGCCTATCTGTCTGCTGCAGATAGTCGGGGTCCCCTGTGTATGTTGGCACTAAGCTGTGGAGATCTATGATTTTAAAGGAACAGTACATTCAAAACTGACTGATTGATTCACACAAACTGTTTTATTTTTTCTCTCTCTCACTAAATCACTTCCTAAATTATAGTAAAGTTCTCTAAATGTGGTTTTGTCTCAAACTCCCAGCCTCCTCTTACCTCCATCTATCATCATGTCACAGCACGCTAACACATTCCTCACTTTACCTACACCAAAGTGTTTAAATCTGATACCTCCATGTGTGTAAGTATCTGTTTCGTCTGTGTGTGCCTGCAGGTTGACAATGTGGATAGCATACAGTAGGATGAGCAATCAAACTGGTTTCGCTTCACTGCATTTTTCAATTTTTTATGGGATGCCAGCAGGTTTAAGGAGCTGCTTCTTTCGAAAGTCTTTCACATTTCCACACAGTTGTTTTGGGTCAGATCCTGGAGATAAGGCATTCCAGGCTGGAACCAGATAGAGATTTGATGTCCTCCAGGGACGTTAACCATCATTTACTATATCCCCTGTCCTCAAGAAGATCTCCTCCATCTCTGCTGCTCTTCCTTTTGGCTTGCCTGGCATTTCCTCTCGCTGTCCTGCAGCATGATGGGAGCATCTGGAAATGTTTTCTTTCAGGGTGCTGCAGCCGAAGACCATGCTGAGTTTGAACATGTAGGATTGTCATCTCTATGTAAACACATACACAGACAGCTAAGTACCTCTGGTCACCATCAAAGATGTCAAATTCATGTAATATTTAAATGTTAGGTTGCAAAAATAACTTAAAGGCTGAAGGCAATGTCAGGGATCTTTTACTGCTGATGGGTTAGCACGTGTTGGATGGCATGATGATTAACTAACATTTCAATGACATTCTTTTTAGCTCAAACATAGTTTTTTTACACTATTGATGTAGTTGACAAGTCATATATCAAGTATGTCCGATGCTATGCTAAATGACCCTTCATATGTAGTTATGATGGAAACATTTAAATGACTGTCATAATTTGTTATCCGCCTGATGTGATGCTGTGTCTTCACACTGCTTAAAACCTCTGACTTTGTTGGAGGCTTTGGCTCTTGGCCCAGGATGACTGTCCCTCTTAACTAACATCAGTCTGATTGGCACACCGCCTGTGCTACATGGAAGTATCGTGCTTGACAAGAACAATATCATCAAGTTTAATGGATGAATAGAATGGTGTACATAAAAACTCTTAAAGGTACGGATCAGAGTTTATAAATTCTCTGAAATGCCTTTTGATACAATAGCATGGTATGGTAACCTCTCTGTTCAGCTCAAAACCAAACTCTCTCGCCTGGTGCAGACTGCCATGAAGGTCATAGGGAAGACTGGCAACCCTTCCTTTCAGGCCATTTATGAGCAGTGTGTTCTTGGGCAGGCTCAGAGAATACTTGGAGACCCGTTGCACATCCTTTACTCTGAGTATGAACTTTAACCGTCTGGAAGAAGGTACAGAGTCCCCAAGTGTAAATTGAATCGTTTTAAAAACTCCTTTGTGCCAATTTCTATTAGAACTTTAAATAGTAAATAGCCTGTTAGGGTTGGGACAGTGTTATGGTGCTCTCTCTTTAAGAGTATGCTGTGTGTTGTATGAGTGTGTACTATTTATTGTACTTTTTCTTATTTATTTATGTGTTCTTGTGTCATTGTGGTGATTTTTGTAGGAGCAGGTAACATGTGCAGCACTGATGTCAAAGACAAATTTCCCTACGGGGACAATAAAGTACATTGTATCGTATCGTATCGGACAACTCACTGACACTAATAGGAACAACAACATTTAACCATCAAACATATCCAAAAATTCTAAATGCATATATTTCTACTATAAAGGCGTGCCTCCAAACACCAAAGTATGGCTTAATGACTGCATGAATAAGACAGAAATGAGCATAACTAAGCTGAGCACATCCCTGCACATTGATTTAATATGCTGATCTCAGTAGGTTGAGACATGACTGCACTCCAAACCACAGAGTGAAAACCTGGAGGAATTTGAGAGTCGTCCCACGGGGGTTGGAGGTTGGGAATAGATGCTGCAAATACTATAATTGTGCAATGAGGGCATGGAATCTGAGTATGCCAAAAAATAAAAACACCCACACTAGTGATGTAAACTTAAAGCCAAACTCCAGTGGAGTTGAGTATTTTTTATGATAAGTCTTTGATTCCCTAACAACAGTAATGAACCATGATGTTTGCTAAATCTTTGGTGACAAAGGGCTTCTTTTTGTGCTTCAATTTAAAGAATTAAGCTGTTACTGGAACGGAGCAATGATATGACTCTTGAGGAACTGAAAGTAATTCGTCTTACTCCACAAGTGCGCAGGCGTGCTGTTATCAAATGAAATCACTATTTAGTAAAACTTCATAGGGTTTCTGAGTGCCTGGCCTAGCTGATTGCTGAACAAAAACACAGCTTTTACTCATTGGTATTGGGACCAACAGAAGCCAGTTCAAACAAGAACAATACCAAAAAAATTAATGGCAGCTTCAATAAGGACTGTGTCTACAAGATAAAGACGGAAGGTCAGCTCAGGGCGACTTTATAAATCCACCTCACAAGTGCCAAACTCCTTAACTTGATTTTAAGAGTTACAGATGGCTACAACAGCGGTAGAATACATCTTAGTTTTATCCACTGACTGTATTTAAATATGGATGATACACCTACGTCTCTACCCATTCTTCAAAAGCAAAGCCAAAACTATTCTGTGATGGACTGCATTGGTGACATGTTTTGGAGCCATGGCTTGCACAGAAGCAATCTGGCTGGTGGGGTCATGAGACTGACATCAAACCTTACACACTTACCAAACCACACATTTAACTCAAAGATAAAATGTCCAAGATCCTTCAGGTCTATAAGTCAGACAATACAGTAGAACAGATTTTTGTCTCATTTTGAAGCAGACACTCCCTGTTATAGAAATTTCAATGACTCTTGTGTTTGCGTTAGTACTTGTGTTTGTTATGTTTTCTCTCACCGTTCCTCTTTTCACTCTGCCACTCCAGCAAAGAATGCTGCAGGAGCCCACATTTGTCAACAGAGCTGTCAGTCATTACGCCACACCCCCTCTTTACAACATCGTAACTAATGGAAACTAATGTTTTTACAAAAAATAATTCTTGCATGATAAGAACTAAGCATATCGACTGAAAGCCTATTTAAGCTAAATTTGATTGTGTATTTTACCTTTCTAGTTTGAACCATGTCCAATCTGTCAAAATGGAGGAGGTGGGCTTTATGATTTATACTGTAGCCAGACAATAGGGAGAGCTCTGGAGGATTTGGCTTCACTTTCTGGGAATGGTTGTGCTGTCCACCTTCACTCCAAGCGGCAACAAAACTGCAGTTCATCTAGGATCTGCTTGAGGCTGGCTCCGGAAGCACCGGAAACCACATACATACCAATTCAAAAAAGACGATCTTAACAGCAGAAATAAAACATGTTTACAGCCTGGTACAAAAGACGAGTGTAGTCTGGATAGCTCAACTCAATTGGCACACACTGTGGGGGGGGGGGTTCTAACGCAGCAATTTTGAAGATATTGAGATTACGAGTCTTCCAATGAGAGGCACAGCTGACTTGATTGACAGGCGGGAACACTGTAGCTGTTGGCTAGGAGGCTCAAAGCCCGCCTCTTTACCTCCCAATCGCTTGACAGCAGCAATATGGCTCCCACTGACGATTGGCCTCAAAGCAGCGTTTCAGAAACAGATGGGCGACGTCACGGATACTACATCCATATTTATACAGTCTATGCTATTATCCACAACCCCAGTCCCTGTTTCATTTGGGGTGTTAGCCTGAAAAACGGAACTGGAAGTGCGAAACCTAATCAAACACTGAGTTCCACAAATACATCACAACGTTGAGCCATACAGTCCATAGATGGACAATTCACGTGTCTCAAACCAAGAACAGCTGGAACACAACACAAATAATTATCAGATTAAATCATTGACTCCATTCAATCATGGCGGTCAAGCTGCTCTGATAACCTTGACACCTGCTCCACTTCCTTCCAGAGAGCGAACCCACAGAGGAAGTAGAACAGAGTAACCCTTTCTTTGGTGTCCCTGTTGCATTTTATGCATGTCTAGCTGAGTACCGGGACATTGGTGGGGGCCATGGGAACTGGGCTGAGATTATTTATAGCGGGTTGGGGGGCTTGGCAGAGGCCAGTTCTATGAGGCCTTAGAGGAATGTCTAAGGTCGCCCTCTGACCAAATCTTGTGCACAGTGCTGAGGCTGGGTAATGGGAGGCTAGCTCAGGCTGATGTGGGACATCTGCAGAGATGAAGACACGAGCCGATTAGTTTGAGGGTCTGGTGAGCAGGCCCAGCAGGGACAGGAAGGAAGCGGTGAGCATAGGAAGTAAGAATGTCAGAGGAGGACCAAATAGGGCAATCCAGCTAAGCATTTCAAAGGTTTTTTTTATATAAAAATGTGGCATTCAATGGCAGTCTTGGATCAGATATTCCTTGAGGAGATTTGAAGAGGAATGCACATGTGTTTTTAACACTATTTGCTAAAACTATCTGAGTCTTATATATTGCATAACTGTGCATCAACTCCATGATATTTCTGAGTCTGTTGTTTTCCTGTAGGTGTTAAACACAGCACAAGTGTTACTAATATCAGTAACAATGTTCAAGTGTTCCAATGAGCCTTGACAACAAACCAGCATCAACAGAAATACCACTTTGACACTGAGGCGGCTAAATGGAAGTCAATCATCATTAATTGTATCATCTACACTTTTGCTTTTCACAACTGTGATATCGCGGGTGTATTGAAGAGTATATTTCATGTATTATAATGTTGATTCTGATCATTTAATATAGACGTTGACAAAATTTTAAGTTGAATTACAATGCAGCTTCTCTTTGTGTGGAAAAACAGGCCCTTTTGGAAGGATATTGTACCCATAGATGGCGTGCAATATTTACAATAAATCCCCCTTTGAGCACTCATCTTTCACCATCTCTTTATTGTTGTCTTACAGCAGCCTCCTACTCAGTGAAGTGTTGCGTGCCTGCTCCCTAGTGCGATTGTTTGCCCTCACATCAAACTGAGGAAGCCCAGAGGGCGGCCTGTCAAAGCTTAACCCATGAGCTAAAAACCCCAATGTTGCTACAGCCTCTGTCTCTCAACTGTGCCACCATCAAACAGCGAATGGAGCCAACGCACTTAACCCAGCGGAGAGTAATACCCGATGATGGGTCAGGTTTCACTGATGAGTGATGCACCAAGTTATGTCACTGAAGAGCTCACGGAAGAGAGTGGCACTATTGTTTTGGGTGTGGATTCAGTGAGATAATCTGATGGACGATGCACTTACCGCACTGCCAATATTATGTTAGTATAAGAACTGGAGGGTGTTTAAGCCTCACATGATAACAATGTGACTATATCTTGTGCAGCAGGAAGTAAGAGAAGTTCTAATTAAGCACAGTAGTGTCAGACCTGATTGAGTCTCATAAAGTGTCGCACCCATGATCTGACATTCCCCTTGTATGATTACTTTCAATGCTATGTTCATAAAATATGTACTGTATGTGATTCTTCAACAATGAACTGTCAGTCATTGAATGAATGGGTGTGGTGCTGCATATCTTCTTATACTACTATTCCAGTTTGCAAATGAAAGCAGAGAGCACACACCCTGGAACTGACAGCAAATGTGAAAAACAGACACAAGAGAGGAAAACTGGCATCCACTGCAGAAGCTAGCAAGCTAATGGGCTAATAAAGTCCAAGTATAGGCTGCCTACGCTTTGGCTGCAGTGGCAAGCAGCAGTTGAAGGCACAGGAAGCTAATGGCTAGTTGAGAAAAAGCCACAGAGGAATGCACCATAGTGGATGTATACATGTATATGTGTGTATGTGTGTGTGTGTGTGTGTGTGTGTGTGGAGACACAACTGCCAAGAGAGAGAAAACCATCCCCTCCTCTTCTTCTCTGTCCAAAGCTGGCACTGCCCATGAACAGTGACGTCTTTCTATCTGTGTGTGCGTGTGTAAGAGAGAGAGAGAAAGAAGCTATGTGGCATTTTTGGGCTAACAAAAAGAAGCCACAGCCACCCTCTTCTTCCGTCACACCCCTTAGCCTTGCATGATTTAAAGGCACTTCAGATATGTTAACCTGGACTAAATGATGGCTTTCAACGGAGAGATACATTGTGTTTATGTAAATCACACAATGGGTGTGGTTTGAAGGAAAGAACTAAATTTATGCACACTTGGACATCTGCTTGTTTAATCACATACCCGGCAGCGAGAGAAGTGCCAAACCACCATGAGAGTAACCAGCGAATGCCGTCAGCCGGCCAGGAGCCTGCAGCAGCTGCAGCAGGAGCAGCCTCCAAGCTGTGGACAGATGTTGACAGTCTCTTCATAAGGTGTTACCTCTGTCAGCATACAGTACAGGTTTGTCACATAGGCTAGGAATGCTGCTGAGGAAGGAACCGGGTTTGTCACACCCATACAGATCCACTCCTCTCCACCCTTCTGTAAACTGTTTAGTCCTGAAAACAAACACGCCTCCCACCCCTTCTTTCATCCCCGACTCAGCTCAGCCAAACACAGCTGCAGGGCTCGGGGATATAGACAGTGAGATGAGGAAGAAGAGGGGGTCCGTTTTGACAGAGAGGTGACAGGCTGCTGACTACTGGAAAGACCTGAACACATGAACACCATCAGTGTTGAGCTAAGATACGCTTCAGGCGAGATGCTGACTCTGCAGAGATCGCCAACCATCAACCACGAAAGAGTGAACTCAGACAAAAGCATCAGGTACACAAACAAAAGCAGACGCACACAAAAGATTCTCAGTTGTCACTTTGTGGCGAGACAAGGAACAAGAAAATCAGGGCTTTGAGAACACACCTATTCTCACTCAGCTATTCTTCTTTAGTGCCAAGTCAAACTCTAAAGAACATAAACCCAGCAGAGACGTCACACAAGCTCAAAGTATTTACAGCAGAAATCACATGCTCATGTTGAAGACAAAGTGAAGCCCAAAGTGAATATTTCACAATGACCACAACCTTCTCAAATCCTCACAATTCACAGTGGCTATCACTGTGGCGAGCATCAACAAAGCACAATATCCACCTTTTGGTGAAATAGTCAAAGACAACTTTCCACCCATGATGTAGTCCATCATAAGCGGCAGCAGGACTGAGGAAAATTCTGGTTTCTTACCTCATCGTCTGAAGATTGATCAGATTAAGGAGTTATTCCAGCATCCACATCAGATTGAGGTCAGAGGACATAGAAGAGGAACAGAAACACAGATTTGTCAACATGATGGAAATAAACCATCTACAGTAAAGGCAACAGAAAAATATCATCAACACTCATTACCTGAATTACATTTCTAGAAATATTCTGATGAACAGTCGGTTGATGCAGAGGTAACATTTAGCATATGACCGTTCTGTGTCTATGCTAATGACATATTGTTTGGCACCTGGATCATCCAGTTTCAGGATCTGCCTGATGACTCTATTTTTTAGAGCGAATGAGACCCTACTGCTTGTGTAGACATGTCAAATGAAACAGGTTCTACATCACCGACCAGTTACATACATATTTTGCCTTGGGCTTTAGTTGTTACGAACATGTTATGTATGAAAGTTCAAGCTTGGAAATGTGTTTTAGACTGATTATTTGAATATTTCAGACCTACTAGTGATCAGACATTTGAACAAAGATCTTTAAAAATCAAAAGCAGTCACAGATACGTTTGAGAGATGTCCGTATAAACCTCAACACCAGGATATGTAAACTTCACACTTCATACACAAAGCATTGTGATGCATTCAGATTTGATCAGAGACTTTAATTTCTGAGGAACACTAGCTGTGGTGTGCAAGGTGACTTAAAGACTGCATGAAATGTCTTCTTAAAGATGAGCAGGGTTGTGTCTTGCCCAAACAGTGATGCCTGGGTTCATAGTAGGCTTTTTGTTCTTCCAAGAGGGTTCCATTTTTGAAGAACTTGATTGCACTTGAAGAAGCAGCATGATGTGCAACAATCAAGGACAGACATAGTTATTTCTTAATGACACATTTAGTAATCTAGTATTCCCATGCAGATAAAACACTCTGCTGGCCACTCATCTAATTGGCTGAGAGTCAGCTCAAATTTTCATGATGTTTGCTGCTTACTAATTCTTACAGTTCTTTTGGTCAAAACAATTTTCTTTACTCTGACACACTTACTGGCAGAGCTACAAATATTGATTATCTGCTTTACACTCAGGACCATCTCTGGCTGTGAGCTCATACAGTAGACCGAGCTGAGATGCAGGTCAGAGGACTGAAATGTCGTCAGAGCCTCTTCCATCATGTGCATCCACTTCAGACGCAGCTGAAATGTAACAGCTGGCAGGCTGTGCTTCAGTCCTCCCTGCATATGGACAATATATAATGTATGAGCAGTATATTGCTGCTCTTAAAAACAGAGTTGGCATCAGCAGGCAAAACTCCAGATGCACTTTGATTGAAATTACCGTGGCAGCAGGATGACATGTAAATATGACTCCTGTGCACTGTTTACAGAGCAAACAAACGGACAGATAAATAAACCAGCCATGACCACAGCGCTCCGAAAACGTCTTCAAATGTAGAGCTAAAACACCTTATTACAGAGATCATGTGATCGACGTTAAATTCCTCTGCTGTGCTATAACAGCCACTTGCTTGACTTGTTAATTTCTTGAGGCTCATCTCTTGACCTACATGCTGAGGTCTTGCACCAACGATGCTGTCAGTGCAGCCACAGGCGGCGGCGAGGATGTTAGCTTCCCTCCACAAGGCTTTCCCTGAGGAATGTCAGCAACTGCTGACTATGCCACCCTTCCACACCACACTCACTTTCCTACCAGGAGCTTTTTACTCTGTTTATAAGTTGAGACAGGGCTGATGTTGGTAAAAAATAAATAAATGTTGCTTTATATGTCAATCAGATATATTTTTTTAGTAAACAGGGCCTAGATCTAAGCTCCACCAACAGCTTTCAGATCGTTTCAGCTGGAAGTGAAAATTAGTGAAGAATAAGTATTACATTTCATATAGTGTATTTACAACTTGTGTGTGTCTAGATTCATAGGTATAAATTTCCAGAAAGTTAAACCGTA
Organism: Notolabrus celidotus; assembly: GCF_009762535.1. Lineage (NCBI taxonomy): Eukaryota > Metazoa > Chordata > Actinopteri > Labriformes > Labridae > Notolabrus > Notolabrus celidotus. The sequence continues at coordinate 18,315,342 of NC_048285.1, read as the reverse complement.
AGTAAAAATGAGCACACATGTTGGTGTAAAACCTGAAGACAGACTTCACAGAGATATTGAAGGTGATTCACAGGGCTTACCATCTCACTTTAAAACACACAAGAGATCCAATATAGAAATAACTCTAAAACATGCAAAACGGCTCTGAATATGTTTGTTTCTTAGTGTCCTCAAAAGGGTACTTTCATGGTTTCTGGTTAAACCAATGCAGTAATATAAAGTTTTATTTAGACCTAGTCTTGTAATTCAGTCATATATCTACAAATAGCACTGCACTGAGTAAAAAAGGACCAATTGGACCTTGTGTTAAAGATCAATTGACATAGAAGTTCCCTTTTGGCCTTTTTTTATGTTTGCAATTTAATAACCATCAAATCTGACCTGCACATTAGCACATGATCACCACATGCTTGAAGAAAGCCACATGGAGATTCAGCACTATCTCTGTCCGCTATCTGAATGAGGACTCTTACTTTCTCCTCTACATCTTTGTCCCAAACACACCCACCCCTCTACACCTCAGGGCAAAAGTTTCATCATGCCAGATGTTTCAGTGTGACTGCAGCCTTCTGTGCTCCATATCATGAGACTGCTGTGACTGGAAATAAGCTGCTGCTTTTCTTTTCAGGAGCTCATACGATAGGAACAGGCTGGGAGCCAACAGAGACATGATAAGAAACAGGTGATCTGCATCTGATACAGATGGAAACATGACGCTACATTTATTTATTTATGATTTAAAAGGACCATGCATATTAATTAACACTTCTGTAAATATGCCAGAATTAGCCAAAAGACTAGTTTACATCCGTAGTCCCTTGCCAGATGTTAAAAAGGCTCCCTAAAAAGATCAAAATTAAACAAAAATAAAATCAGAATAAGAAGGTAGAGGAGAAACCAAAACACAAACAAACAAACAAACAAAAACAGAAGAAAAGAAAAGCGCAAATAGCACCATACGATTAAAAAATGACTAAAAGCTACATAAGGACATAATATGACAATATGACATCTTTTGGATGCCATCAAAACAGGCTTAATCTATAGTGATAAGCAGAGCTAGGCTAATATACCAGCTGATTATTGCAGATATTAGCTTATGTGTACATTCAATACTGCTATGGATTGAAGTGTTTTCATTGTAGTACACTAGGGCAGGAAAATATCTTGCACACAGGTCAATAAACAGGTAGATGGAAACCAAAGATAGACAGATCCAAGTAAAATTATAATGTTAACTGATTTGTATAATAATAACTTACATTTTTAGGTAGGATAGGTATGGTAGTGGATTTCGGCTGACAAGTTATACATTCATTGTCTTAAGTGACAAAAGCTCCTTGACACAACAAACTGATCCAGAGCTGCTGGTTTTAGAGTAAACATGCAAACAGTGTGACCTGGATACGACTGCAGCCCCTCAGTCCATCATTGAAATACAGCTCTATCTTTTCGTGGTACAGAAATAGTTTAGTGTGGTGAGTCTTGGTACCACTCTTGCATAACTGCAGAATTACAGTGTGCTGCTGCCGCCGTGTCCCGTGTGGAGCTCAGGCTGCAGGATTTTTCAGGGATTTTCGCCCTAAGAACGAAATGTACCCACTGTCCAGTGAAAGTGTCATTTTTCGACATTGATTTTCAAAAAATGCACTCTTATCTCCGATCAAAATGTGTGCAAACAGAATCGATATAAGGAGAGTGACATGTTTGTGTGTTTGTCGGCTTCGAGTAATGAATAAAAACACGATTTAAAGGAGAAATCTGTGTCGAGATGTACAATCCGACTAATGCAAGAATCACCTGACAGAGAAAACACATCCCTCATGCAGAGTCAAATATTACTCACCATGGTTGAACATTACTGAGCGAAACCGGTGGTTGCTGGACGAATTTTCCATCTTTCAAAGTTTCACTTAGCTAGCGCCGATGGCTGCGACCTCCTTTTTTTCTTCTTCTACGTTTTCCTCTTCTTTTTCCCCTACTTCTTCTTCTTCGATATGTCCTTAATATCCTCTCTCAATCTCTACACAACTGCAGTGAAATGACAGGCTGTATGTTGTGTTTGACCGGACAAACCCGTCCCCCTGCTCTTTTGTGTGTGTGTGTGTGAGTATGACTGTTTGGTAGCAGCACACACACACATTCACACACACTCACGCGCACAGATCGCAGCCGTCCTAAACGGGCGAGAAACGGAGCAGCCTCGTGACGTCATGAGACAGCAGCCTTTCAGCTGCAGCAGTGGAATGAAAACAATCGCACGTGGATGTGATGGGAGACAGGTCACGTGCTGCACCTGTAAAGAAATAGCCCAATTTTATGGCCAAATTCACGACAGTAGAGTCAGGTGGGCGATAGAGTATGGAGGTCAGGTATACAACTAAAATAAAAACATTTGAATGTAAAAGCATTACTTTCAAAACATATATACCCTTCCACCCCATCTCAGGAGTGGTGTCGCAATTTCTGTAGGAGTATTAAAATGTGCATCATTAAAGCTGCAAACTTTGTAGTAGTTTTGCTCATTTGCTAATAAAAACCTCTATTTATTAGTTTCTATTCATATAAAGGGTAACCACCGACTACTTTACAAGACTAAAGTAATTTAATGTAATTTCACACATTAACTTAAGTGATCTACTGAGGTGCTTATTTTCAGTTGGGGCCTACTTACCCGCATTTTACTACTACAACTTAATTTAACTTAACTACTCGTTTTATTCTTAACCCTCCTGTTATGTTGTGGGTCAAATTGACCCATTTTAAAGTTCATAAATCCCCCCCCCCCAAAAAAATGTCAAAAGTATTATTTCGCATTTCTAATGTCACAGTTGATGAAAGGCTATTGGTATTCAGAGGTTCCTTCCATCTTAGGTAATATATGCGTTCCAAACCAGCTAAATACAGCATAAAAATCTGGGCAGCATGTGACAGAAGAGGTGTCTCATGTTAATTTATCAACATCACAACATAAAAAATATATATTTATTCAAAATGTAAAATAAAATAAACAAAATTCTGTCATGTAAAACTATTGTATCTATATTTAGGGCTTTTCATAAAGACTTTTTATATTATGAAGACCTTCAGTTTGGTTTACTCAAGTTAAGTCTGTTGAAAATACCTCTGTACTTTGAAAGTATTATTTTTAGTGCAGTACTTTTTTGCAATGGAGTATCTGTACTTTATGGTGACCTCTATTTAAAAAAATAATCTGGTTATTTTTCTGCCTGTGGTCTTATGGAATATCTATAGTAAGAGAGTGAATGACACTTGGTGTGTACTGTTAATATTTGTTTACCTACACTTTGACATTCTGCCATGTTTTATTCGCTGTAAAGAGCAAATAGTGACATCTGGTGGTGAATTTAAGCTGTTTCATTCCACCTTTCCTCCTTCAAGCACTATTTTTGACACATTGCCTTTTATGTGCTTTTATGTGCTTATATGACACAAGCACAATTTGACTCACTCATGTTGCCTGCTTATAGTGCTGTCCGCTTGTAGTGTGAAGTCAGTGAAGCAGATTTTGCACATACAATTGGATCTGTTGCCCTAGTGTGTAATTCACTAACAGAAGAAGATGTAGAAAAAGGCACAGTGTGTAACCAAGATGCCTTTTTTCATTGGGATGCCATCTGGTTTCAGAGAAACACAATTTATGAACAGAGTCTCTCAGTGTGTTTTAGAAGCAACAGTTTTATTTTTAGCTGTGACAAAAGGAAAAAAAAACAGTCGCCTCCTCATCGTCTAAATGTTCACGTTCAGGATTAAAGTGCAGAATTGTTTTCACAGCTTGTGTAAAAAAATTAAATAAGACCAAAAGAAATATAATATTAAATTATCAAAACTGACAATGGAGATCTGGAAAAAATAAATATAATACAGAACAAGATGAAATCTCATACAACACAGTATCAGCAATGATATTCAATCCACTTGAATCAGGCTTGCACATATGATACATTAAAAAAAAGGAAATCAGTTCACGTTTTCGAGTCGTTGGCAAGGCTAGCTTACAACAAAGGCACAGCATTGTTCAGAGGTAAAGATCCTTTGCAAAGAAGTGCTGCGGCGACATTCTCAGTGATCATCAACGTTTCCTCACAGTCACACCTAACATGCTTGACATGGCTCAGACGGGACTGAAGACAGAAACACGGCTAAGCATCAAGTGTGTACAGTGCATGCCCGCAGACGAACACATCAACCGGGAGGGGGTGCTTGTTTTACATAAGCGCATTTTGTGTTATCAGCCTAAACACTGACAGGTTACATGCCCTGTGAGTTTTACTATTACGGTTAAAAGCTGCTATCCTGTTAATCTGCTGAATTAACTGAATCAAGCGACTTATGCTCCAGAAAAGTGCGGCCCTGAGCCAAAAGAGTTGTTATGAAGAGGTGAGAGGTGAGATAGTTTAAGTGCTCTTTTATCAGAAAGACCTGCAGTGGTTGCAGCCTCTGTGGGCAACACATACAAAACCAAGTAGTCAGAAACAACACAGGACATCATTCACAAAGGACCAGTCTGTAGGCAGCAGGCAAGCTGAGAAAAGACATCCTCTTGGTAAACAAAATCACAACTTTGAAAGTGGTAGTGTTGGTATTTTAGGTCTGTTTAAGTTTGTATGGCTGATCTCAAAATAAATTAAATTGAGGGATTGAAAAGGTTTCTGAAAGTATTGATTTTTTTAAGTTAAACCAAAGAAAAAATCCATAAGGATAATCTGAAATGTTGTTTTCAAGAGGATGAATTTCTCAGATCCCATTTTTACAGTTGAAAGGCTCTATCAGTGTCTTTGCATTCATATAACAACCTGAACCGACACAATTTATTTCCTTATCACAAGTTAGCCCAAGAGAGGAAATTAACAAACATGGCTTCAACACGCCATATAGTTAAATAGTGCAAATTAAAAATCTATACAAAAAGATCTCAGTGGTTATTTATATCAGTGTAAAAAACAGATGCTGTGTTTTTTCTCATTTCCTTTTTAGTCTGGCTTTCTGTCCACTTTTTTTGTCTTTCACTCTTTGTTTTCTTATTTAAAATGACATAATTTAAAGAGAAATCAGCTCAATCTAAGCTGAGCAGACTTAGCACAACACACAGCTTTTGAAAACAACGGCATGAAATTAAGAAAAACAGATTTTTAGTCCAGAGATAGAAAAATTAGAAGGTGCAAGAGAGAAACTGAGCATGGAAGAGATTATTGTTATGGGAGTGCGCATATTTATGCAATGCACGCAGACAGGGGTTAAGACAATTACATACATATGAGTGATATTTACAGCACACATTTACATGTAAACAAAGAGTGGGCTGTCCACTAAGAGGAGAGACGAATACAAGAACAGACAGCTGACATGATGAGGCAGTACCTGGTGATGTAATACATCTGAATCACTGTACAGTACATGAGATGATAGTAGAATTACTGTGTCACTTCATGCCAGGTCTAAACCAAACTCCACCCCTATGAATAACTTTTTTTAAATACTTGAAAAATAGTCGGCTGGAGAGAGGGGGCAGGATGGGAACATAGATGTTTAAAGCAAGAGTAGCTCTGTAACATTGATTAATAGAAGATTCTATATTTCCTTTTTACAATATAATCTCATTACACTAAGTCCCACCTGGTTCACCCCATGTAAGAGCTGATTTTTAACAGTACATGAAATGTCATTTACAACCTAAGAAATGCCAATTAAAAAAAAAAAAATTAGAATACCAGTGTTGATGTGTTTTTATTTCATTCAGTTAGCAGCTCAAAAACACATTCAAGCGTTCAAACTTCTCAAATCACATAACGGTGTTGATCATAATGTCCAGATTTGTTTCAGCTAATTTGACGTGATAAGATTGTCTAAATTTTAAAATAAATGTACTCCAGCCCACCTTAAGCGGCACCTGAAAACTCTGACATCTCTTTGAAGATGGAGGACAATGACAGAATGTAACATCAAATGTGTTTGGACTGAGGGTAGGGGATAATTCCTGTCGATACAATTTCTCTTATTCTCAAAACCTAAAAGCTCTCAACTTGCCACAATGGTGACAGTATTTAAAAAAAACAGCAAAAAAGGAAGAAGTTTGGCTGTGTCCTATTAATCGCAGTCAAACTTGAACTCTCCTTAATTTCAATTTCACTGGTCATCCAATAAAAATATGGCAATGTAGCTTACGTATATAAAATATGTCTTTACATTTACAATATTTAAAACATTTACAATGTTGCCAGCTATTTACAATGGTATGTGTTCAAATGTATACGATGCCATGTCAATATGAATGAGATAACAGCTCTTGAAATTTAAAACAACGTACCACATGTATGCAAATAATGTGTAACTCAATGTTAAGTCAGTGCTACACAATACATGTTGGACAGGGGCAGTGCCACAGACACGTGTGGATATAGGAGTTTACGACCAAACAAGGTCAGAGCAACACAATGAACCAGGATTTGACCTGACAGCATTATTTACAGTCATGCACACTTCAGTGAGCTACTTAAAGCTTGAAAGGTTTTGTTTGACTTGTACACGTGGACAGCAAGTGGATCTTAAACATTTGTGTCTGAAGTCACAGACAAACTCCTCTCCTTGGTAATATTCAGAAGTTCAGAGTTGATATCCAAACTAAAAGCAAAACCAAACTCACAAAGAAACACCTGCAAACACACGGCACAATGTACTCTGTAAGGGCCTAAAGTGAGGAGGCTGAAGATCTGCTGTAATCTATGTTTTTATGCTTAATCCACATGAATATACACACTACAGTAAGAACAGGAAAGTATCCTTGAATGGAATGACCACTAAGGTTAAATCTACACGTCATGATTTGAAAGTCGGGTTTGATTGCATATGACATAATCCACTGAAGCTTTGGCTGCAGAAGACTCAAGCTACTGTAGTAAATCTCTCTAGATTTGACGTAAAATGTGTGTGCATCTTGCACAAGTGGCTCTTCAGAGCCACACTCTCCCCCCCGAGTCCACTCGTTGAGCCTGAGCCAGCCAACGCTCCCAGCATCTGCTTCAAACATGGAGGAGTGTTCACATCCTCTCCTCCAGCCACCCAGGCAGGAGATGGCTGCCCATATGGGGTTAACTCTAACTTCCCACTCTTCCGGTCGCATTCGGCCCTACTCCGGTTGTTCAGGGTGGGTGTGCAGGCCGTTTTCAGGGCGCATGATGCTGTTTTTCTGCCAGAAGGCCTTGTGCAGATGGTCCAGCTCAGACATCAGGGGTAGACCAATGTCCAAGTGCATCTTAAGATTCTCCAGCCACCCCTCCAGTTTGGAGAAAGCAGGTCTAAAAAATGAGAATAAAGACGTTTCAGTTTAGAATGATACTAGATCTATTCATATTCAACCAAAAGCCAACATAACACAGTCATTATAAAAACAAAAGTCAGAATGTGAGTCTGAATATATTACATCAGGGTTAGCTACAGCCTCCAGATACAAAACTCCCCAAACTTCAAGTGAGAGGACAAAAATGATTATGTTGGATGAACTGTCCCTTTAGGTAACTTTTCAGTTTGAATCTATGTCTGACCGTTTGTCTGCATCAAGATCACAGCACACAGCAGCCATGGGGAAGAAGGCAGGGGGACAGTTTGGGGGACAGTAGTGCTCCAGGAAGCCAGACACATTAAGCCCAAAGTCCATTGCCCTGGGGAGGTAGTCTGGGTCTGCGTTCACCCTGCCAATGATCTGGAAAGAACAAGAAAAACAAAACAAAAAATGTTAAAGATAGAGCTGTCAAGAGTATAAAAGAGAGCCATCCTGTGCCGATCTGCTGGAAACCAGTAAACCCTCCAAACTGAAGCTGGTCCTTCCAAGCAGACCGCAACTACCGTTAGTCTGCCTGTCAGAAGCCACATGAAGACAACATTGCTTTTCAGCTCTCTCTAATCCCAGCTCTGTTTTCTGGTTAATGGTGTCCATCTGGGGAAGTCATGCTCCGAGTGTCTGAACTAAACTGTTGAGCCCGAATTATGTGGGTGGTTTCTGTGCCAGGCCCAAAGCTCACCACACTCCGGTGCTGCATTTTTATTTGGGAAAAAAAGTTCAATCTTTTCGGGTCTCCAAAAAGCTCTCCCAGAGAAGAGGAACTTCGGAAAAGCAGCATGTTTCCCTCATAAAGTGAATGAGAAGTTTTAACCAAATATTTATAGAGGAGATAACACTCTGAGTTTTAGAATCCGAAGTATTTAGGAGAAAACCTGTCAAAATGCAAAGTAAACCAGCTTAAAGTAAAACCATGACGTAAGAAGGAATGACTTTCAGTTTAACTCCAATGAAAACCCTAATATTGTCACTGAGCTGGTAAACATCTTTGAATATTAAAACTGGTGAGTCACCTAGGAGTAAGAAGATTGTGAAAGCGTCAAGGAATGCTGCTTCTACACATGACAGGTAAGCATTATTTAAGTTTGTGAAGCATCTTTAGTTCTGCTGATCAAACAGTGAGAAAGTAGTGAGTGGAAGTCACTCACCTCACAGAGCATGATACCGAAGGAGAAAATGTCTACTCTCTCATCGTAGCTCTTCCCTGGAAACAAAATCGGCAACAAAATTAAGACAATAATACCTTTATGCGAGGATTGCATCTTATCTTAGTTAATGGTAAATGGCGTCTTGATTTTATTAAAAATGACACAAAGACATGAGTATCCCTGTAGCTCATACCGTGGATCATCTCAGGAGCCATCCAGTAAGGGTTTCCCACCACAGTGTATCTCTTTCTGCGGTCCGGCTTCTTCAGGCCAGACAGTTTACTCCCCTGCGACAACTTCTCCTCGTGTTTGTCGTCCACCATGAGCCGAGACAGCCCGAAGTCTGCCACCACAACAGTGTTGTCCTAGACAGAAAAAGACACATTTCACAAACTGTTATTGTTGTGCTAAAGGCATACATGTGGCCCAAATCACAAAAGAATGTAGATAGAGGACATACGTTTTAAGCAGTCGTAGAAAGCTGGATTCGGCTTAAGCTTTCTGATTTTCTGATGTCATCATACATGCATTCAGCAATGCAAACCTTTTGTTTGTCATGTGATATGTTTTGAACAATGCTGTGTCTGTTTGAGTCGTGTAAGCTGGAAGTTATTTTTGAAGAGTGTGTTTTAAGAAGGCTTAGCGTGTCACAGCTCCTGCTTACAAAGCCCTCCTTTGTTTTTCTATCTGAAAGCCTGCAGTGCATGACAGGTGCCGTATGTTAAATCCTTAAAGAAAACATACTGTATGTCCAGGAGTAAACAAGCTCTTACCTCTCTGACCAGGCAGTTGTGTGAGTTGAGGTCCCGGTGGATTATGTTCATGGAATGCAGATATGTCTGAATGACAGATAGATAGATAGATGGGTAAGAGAACACAGGAAGGCAGGAGGGAAAGAAAAAACATAACAGAAATGTTTAGTGGTGATCTAAAACACATGCAGGAAGAACAATCCTTCCTTGTTTCATTGCATGAAGCTGGTTTTGTGAATACAACAATCCAGACATGAACAACATTCATCATTGTATTTATGTCAAAGGGGAATCATGGAGAAGCAATTGTCTAATCCTGAAGGAATTCATGCTGTCATCTCCTCAGAGGAGGATGGAATGATTGTGGGCATTGTAACTAAATAATTGTAGTTCACTAACATGGCCACTAGAGGGAGAGAGCAATGAAGATAACTGGAAACTCAGCACCTTTCCTAACTGCTGCAACATCAAGGCATTTTCCTGCCTTTGTTTAAGAAGGCAAATTATAAGCATTTAAAGAAACAATCTGCAAAAAGTACTTGCACGTTTCTGTCTTTGAACCTACCATGCCAGCCGCTATGTCCTTTGCAAAACTGACTCGTTCGTTCCAGGGATAGTTGCCGTCCTGTGAGAAATAAAATCACAACACAAATCTTAATCAGCTGCTGACATATAAAGGCATAAAGACATTTATTTCAAATACTGCACAGGAAGTTGACACATTATATTTTGTGCAGTGTTCATTTCACTCTTACCATTTTCTTGATGATTTCTCTCAAAGTGCCTCCCTTGATGTACTCTGCGATGAAGTTGAGTCTCTTGTCCTTGTAGAGGACTCCAATGAACTTGAGCACGTTGGGATGATCCAGGCAGCGCATGACCTTTACCTGTTGAAGTGGTAACAATATGAAAACAAAGCATTAGTGATTGTTTACTCAGATGGGCCATCTTGCATGCTGTTTTGGAACATTCCTGAGGGTGGCAGCAGAGGGCAATTTGACATAATTACAGTTTTCAATTGAATCATAACTTCAAAATACTTCTGGCTAATTAAAGAATGGCTTTAAATTACAAATCATTTTGCAAGCATTTTTAAAGCATCACATTTTTGGTATAACTAGATGCAGATTGATGAAGAAAAGTCCAAATGTTTTTTTTCACGTCCCTTTGTTATCTATTTGACCGCCTCAAGACAAGTTGATGATTAAAAAAAAGCATTATAATAGCAATGCTTCACTTTTTGGTAAATGTACCTTTTTTGCCTATACTTCAGAATCAGAATCAGAATCAGCTTTATTGGCCAGGTCTGCTTGAACACACAAGGAATTTGACTTAGGTAAACTGTGCTCTCTTTGTACAAGGCATAAGAATAAGACCTACAAATAAAAATAAAAATAAAAATAAAAATATAATAATAATAACAATAACATCAGCTATAAATATAAAGACCAACAAATAGTTGCACAGTACATATGCAGCTTTATCTAGCAGCAGGTTAGCTTAGCTTAGCATGGCATAGAGGCTAGGGACAGGGGAAACACTCAGCTCTAGCTCTGGCAAGCCACTTTAGCAAGACCTTCTTAGCACCTCTTAAGCTCACAAATAAAATACTACAAGTTGTTTATGTATAGGATCAGAGTTTGGTTTAAACAAACAGCTATTTTTGTAGGGGTTTTATACTGGACTTTACGTAGGGGCAGTCTTTGAGCTAAGGTTAGCCTACTGGGGGCATACAATCGCTTCATAAGACACATGATTGATCTCAATCTATTCTTCATGCTGAAACACAACAACAACAAACTACTTTTTTGATGAAACGTTTTTGTTAAAGCACACTGCCAGCCTCAGCATAGGTTTTTTCACAAGGTGTTGGGGCAAAGCTTACAAGGAAAGGGGTACAAAATAGCTGTACTATCATGTGACACCTCATGAAATATTTGCCCCTCAGGATCCAGCTGTAAGGGAGGAGAAGGCTGCTCACTATTACACGCATTCATATGAAATATTACCCTTCAAATATATGTGTGAAATATTTTTCCAAGCTTCACCGGAGAAGCTGTGGGCCTTCAAATGAGATCACAAGAGAGTCAGTAATGTTAGACTCTGGCTGACTACAAACAAACATCAGGCTGTAATAATAATCAGACTCATTATGGCCGGGGGAGTGGGGTTGTTTTATAGCAGCTCCCTCTACTCTGTCTTGGTCCTCATTAATTACAAAGCAAAGACTCAGTGCTATCGTAACCTCATGATAAACCCAATGCTGATAGGCTGAGCAGAACAGGAACAATTTTCCAGAACTTCAAACATCCCAATTAAAACAGATGATTGAGTCTAAGATACTGAATATCAAACAAGAGCATCAGGAGTTCAGGACACTACCAGGGTATCGGTTACTCAAGTCTACACTAGTCTAAACTTCTGCATATTCTTCTTTTACTTTCCAAATGAAACTTTCTCTTTTGCTCTATTTCAGAGGTGATTTTGTTTTTTACTTTCATTAATTCAGCCGAGAGAACTCATCTTTTTTATTCAGCCACCATGCCCTACATAACAAAGTACATTCACACAGAGGAGGAGCTAATTATAGCGACAGTATTCAGTGTTTAGTCAGGTACTGAGAAAAACATTTTTCTTTCACTTCACAAATTTTCTCAGCAGTTTTAGGGTGCTTTCTGTTTTCATACAAATAATTTGTCTAGCAGCAGATCGTCACTTAAATCTAACAAAAAATATGTATTTAAGGAAATGAATTATGAGCTTTTTAATTCATGATGTGAGACGGATTCTAAAAATGAAACTCAGTAAAACTTACACTCCTGAATGATCAAGTGTCTGTGATTGTCCTTCTCTACTCACCTCTTTCAGGAATGTTCTTTGAGTCTCATCATCAAAGCGAATCAACTCTTTCATCACCATCACCTCCCCCGTCTCCTTGTGGGTCACCTGGAACAAAACACGGAAGTTTGTGAAGCTTTCATCCCACTGTAAGTGTGTCAGCATGAGAAACACATTTTCAGAACTCCAGTAGGAGTCATAACTACAAATATTTAAACTTCTGTCTCTCCACAGTTCCTCCACTTATCTCAATACTGCCGCCCACAGGGCAGTTTCAGTATGACTATGTATTGATCTATGTATACAGCACAAGCACTTCATAAAAATGCTGGTATAAACACATGCTAACGGTGTCTGACCTTGATGGCCTGTCCGAAGCAGCCCTTCCCCAGCACCTCTCCATGGATGAGGTCAGAGGGGCGGAAGATGCGGTGCGTCCGGTTGGAGACGACTCGGAGTGACTCTGATCGATTGATGTCCTTCCTCTGGGAGACGGGGGATGCTGCATTGCTGGAGCCTGGTGACTTATCGATGCTGTAGCTCCGCCTGGACGAGGAGAGGAAGAGAAAGAAGAGAAGGAAAAGGAAAATGAGAGATGAGGACGACACAGTGAGGGAAGGGATTAATATTTAAATAGTGTTTGCTGCTATGAGAAAAATTCCCTGAGGTTCATCTTTATGTAGGGCACAAATAGTGTATGCTAAAAGGCCAAATGACCTTATTATTATGGTACAAATCTGATTGAAAACTGAATGTGAAAAGACTGTAATGCTCAGCAAAATAATTCACTCAAAAATGTATGAGAAAAGGAAACACTGGACACTGTTAGAGAATTCCTAACAACAAGCTCAAGTTCTATCAAAGCTGAATGAAAAAGATCTACACTTAGATATTTTGTCACACATTTAAATGTAAATTCTTACGTAATGATGCGGGATTTTCTGTGGCTGAAGTCTGAGTTGGGGGGCTGGGTGATGGGCAGGATGGGGCTGGGACCCTCTGACAGAGGAGTGGACAGGGGGCCGTCCACCTGCTCCTCTGTTGATGAGGAGCCGCCCTCCTGCCCCTGACTGTGAGGGTCGTGCTCGATGGTGAGCTGCAGCAGCCGGCTCGTCTCCTGGATCAGAAGGTCAATCTGAAGGAGTTAAAGGAGACAATTATTGTTACATTGTAATTACCGAAGCTCTAAGGTGGACATTTTCCGTCCCCAACCTCCGGTATTAATAAGCAAGATTTGCATTTTTACAGTGGAGTCAGTCATTCTAGTAACAATGCAAGGGAGTGTGGGGAATACCTCATCCAGAGGGACGTTGTGAATGGGCGTCCCGTTGATCTCAAGGATCCTGTCTCCAACATGAATGGAGTTTTTCACATCCGGACTGATGCAGTCCGCATCCACCCTAAATAAAACAGAACAATAAGTATATACAATGATGAAGAAAACCTTTATGCATACACTGAAACATTCTTCATTTGGACTTCAGACTTCAGATCTGATAAAGTCTCAGCTCATTTGAATAACAGTGACTCAGATTTCTTCTCATTTCCTTTTCCTTCCACTCTATTATACATTTTAAATGAATCTCATCCATCACACTATCCTCCATTTTCAATCCATTCTTCTTCATCCTTTGTCCTCCATCATGCTGACCTCTGTAGACTCAGTGTCCTTGCTCTCTTCAAACAATAAACAGGAAGATGAACATAAAAAAAGACTCACTGGGAGACTCTGACGGTGGGTCCATGTTCAGGACTGAAGCCGTTGGTTGGGCTAAGCGGCTGGTCAATGGACACGGAGAAACCTCGCCCTCTGCGTCCGTTGGTTCCCTCTGCAGTGGCTGGGATGGAGACGAGTGTGACGGTGTGAGGGATCCTTGAGCATGGCGAGTCAGGCAGGGACACAGGGGTGACGATAGTTTGGTAGTAACAATGCCCGCTGCAGCCAGAAAAAAAGAGATGGATGGAAGGAGGAGGGAAGTGGTTAGAGAAAAGTAAGCAGAGTGAAGCAGATATTTTAGGCTCTTAAACTGCCAAGCATCATAAGGGAGACGTCAAGTCCTGATTACAACAGCATCACATGTTGTTGACGAGCTTTATCTTGGTCTGAGGAAACACTGTACCGTCATTGTTCAGACTTGAGGCCTCACGTGGCCATGGATGGGTCAAAATCTGTTAAAAGTTTGTTTTACAAAGGAGACTACTTTTCCAAAAACATGAAGAATGCTAAGAATATGAGGAAAGCTCACTAAAGAGAAATACAATTCCATATAATAAACAACTCAGTGCTTTAAAAATTAGTTCAGACAACTTTCTTTTTACAGTTTTAACTTTTAACTGAACCCACCCAATCTGGTACATCTCAATTAATTTAATGATCTGAGACAATCTCACTGTCAGCATCGACTTCCCCTGAAAGGAAAGGACAAAGGCTGTTCTGTCTCTGCGCTTTGTTTCACATTGAACGCTCTATTTTTGAAGCCTGAGGCTTGTGAGAGTCACACTCACAAGCCTACAGCTACACAAGTCAAGAACATCCTGATCCTGATCCAAACACAAACAGACCCTTTTTTTTTTACATTAGCCATTAAAACTTTTAAAACATTTATTTCCAAATATATTCTCTCTTACCACCTTACAATAACTCCACACTGGATACTGTGTTTGTCTCGCTGGATAAGTGTCTTTGCAAGTCACCAAAAAAATGCATCAGATTTCAAATACTAGGCTTGAGCACTTGTGGTTGCTCTGAATTTTCAACATGTCAGGCAATGCCACAGTTTGTCATGATGTTAACAACAAGTCCTTTGAAGCTTAAAGTAAGGCGGATGAATTTCAGATTTTGTCAGTCAACTGCAGCATTAGCCACTTGTTCGTTTTTTGTGGCTTTGGTTAAACTTCAAAGGGGTTCCAGATGGATTAGCTCTCTGCAGGAGAGGATTATGAAAACTAACCAAAAGAATAAAAAGTTTGGTAAATGAGGAGGGAATGTAGGACACCGAAAAACTGCACACTGCTTTGATTTTCCAGTATTAAAACATTAGATTCTGAGTGTTTTTTCACTGACTATGACATTCCTTCCAGCATTATGTTTGAAGCTCACCAGTACAATTTGGATCTCTCCACCAGAGCGTATGTGTCTCCGTCACCGATGAATGCCCTGCAGTTCAGACAGGTGAAGCATTCTGGGTGATATTTCTGTTCTCCTGCGACCTGTCAGAGACAAAAACAAAGACACGGTTAAAATGATGTTCAGCCTCTGTGTTGTGAAAACTCGATGTACTACAATGTCAAAGAGGGCGTTTGCTGATCCACGCTGACTCCAGGCTAGACTATCACAGCAGTGTGTTTGATGTGACTGGAACAACAGGCAACAGGATGCTGTAATGACTAGTCACAAAAGTAGGGCGAGGTCTGGTCACTGAGGGTGAAAGTAAGACTGCTAGATTGAATTTGCTGCTGCCAGATGCTCCTGCAGAGCTTGGGGGGGTTTACAAACAAGAAAGGGAATTGAGTTAAAGCTAAAAGACAGAGCAGGCAATGAGCAGATTGATCACACAGGCAGATCTGAGGATGATATAGCAGGAGGAGGTTTCCAGCTCTGGGTATGCTTCAGACCACGGACTGTTAAAGTGTTCAAATAAATCACTTTTACTGTTGCTCTTTTAACATTGCACATTAAATCCGTTTTCCTTGCTTGTTGTGACTCTGATCGACTGACAAATCAATAAAGTGGCCTGCACTTTCACATAGCAATATCGACCCATTTTAACTCCTTCAGGTAAATCTGCACCCTTCCATGTAAATGACCCACCCACTCTTACAGCTAATGACCTTGGGTGCTTAACATGGAAACTCATGTTTAATCATAGAAGCCAAGTCCACCGGCACTATTTGCTCTCCAGAGGCCTGAGGTGCTTGTGGTTTCTTTTTGTGCTGTGACTGGCAGAAATGTTTTTGAGGGAGTGGGCCCCCCCTGTCAGCCCCTCTCAACTGCAGTGATCTGCAATGCTAATGAAGTATAACGGGAGTTAGGAGGGGCTTTGCATGGACGTGTGGTGAACAAAGAAAAATCAATTTAATGCCCATACAAAAGAGAGAATTTGAGGAATTTGTTTTGAGCAGTGTCGTTATTTGAGGAGAAGAAAATATATTTGCTTCACATTCCTTTTAAAAAAAAGCACAGAATAATTACTATACATTATTCAGAAAACATTTCTGCATCATCCAAGTTTAATTTGTTTTTATTTTTAAAACAGGTTTTTGTACTTCAAATCACAGAGGAACTAACTATATGAGCTCATGAATGCAGCCTTGTAAATGAATCGGAAATTGAAAGCAGAACTAAAAATTCACCCAAAGGAAAAAGAGCTCTTCCACTAATGGTGCATTGACTAAAACAAAACACAGAAATCTGAGACTATAAGGAAGAAAACGTGAAGATCAAAGAATCAATAAAATCATTATGTTGGGCCATATGTCTGCAGCCCCACCCTTCTGGGAGAGCAGCAGTGAAACCACAAGCACACACAAACAGATAAACACTGCCTGTGAGCCCCCAGGCCACTGTACAAGCTTATTAATTAACTTCTTCTTAAGTTATTAATCGGAGCAGTTCCTTTAAGCTAAACAGGAAAACATGCCACCACTTGGCTTTGATTCAGGGAGTGCATTGACACCCTGATTTATTTATCCTATGAGCACTCCATCCTTTACTTTCATGTGTTTTGGGCTACAACAACTAAGACTTAGAAAGACCACCTTACAAATTTATGATGTTCCTCCTTTTTCTTTTACATGCCGTTATATGTTTATGCAGACAAAACAGCCTCATAGCAGGAAGATAGAGAGAGAGAGCAAGAGGAGAAAACAGATGTAATGGCTCTGGTAATGGACAGGAGACCAGACAGCTGTAGGGCTTATTGACCAACTAAATGCCTTTATTTCTCCTCCATGCAGACTCATAAATAGAAGACATAAACAATACTGTCAGACATTCCCAGTGAGAGTAAACACATTGGAAAAACAAAACTATGATACAGAGATGAGTAGAGAGAATCTGAGGACTTACAGTTAGATGACTCTGGGATGGAGAGATAATGCTGAAGTGATACGCCGTAATTTTATTATTATTTGAGGCATCAGATTTGTGGATAGCTCAGCTGAGTGTTTTGTGTTTTTGGAAAGTGTGTATGTCTGTTTGAGTTTGTCAATTAGGTGCTGCCCTACAAATGGGAAAGACAGGAAGAAAGGACAGCTGGACAGAGATGAAAAGAGTGTGTGACTCTGCACGCCCTGACACTTTGGCTGCCATTTGCTTGCCAGGGAAGCATGATGCACACACACACACACACACACACACACACACACACACACACACACACACACACACACACACACACACACACACACACACACACACACACACACACACACACACACACACACATCCATCTTGCACACACACCGTCTCTTAAACCACATTTGACAGGCAGCAGCTGCTGTCCTCACATTAAGTTCATACTTCCTCTCCAAAGTCTTGGTATAAAGACAGCTTCAGAGAAACAGAAATTTCAAAATAAGACTTGGCTCTATCCCACTGCCATGTGACTGCTTAACAAATATTGTGCGAAAGGCAGATTCAAGAAACATCACATGAACTGACACACCACCAGTTCCACTTTATACCCTCACTAAACACAGATTAGAGTGTGTCTCAAGACTCTGAGGGTGTATTTTATTATTTGTGAATTAGCTCATCCTGCTCACGAGTGCATGACTACAAGTTAGCTGCTCATGTAGCCTCGTGGCATCTTCAGGAGACAACGAAACAAACCCGATGAGCACATGTCTGCCCCCTTTCCCGGGGCAGACATGTTAACCAGGTTAATATGCAGCACAACACTAATAGCTACCTTAAATTTTAAGAACAATGTGATGTGACACCCCCCCCCACCACTTGCTTATTTAACATTTTTTTATTTGATATCTTAAAATAACAAAAGAGACATCTTTGCCTGTAACTTTTTTATTAAGAAGTATTTTAACCCACTAATTGTATGTAACCTTGTTGTGAAACGTGTGACCGAGGAGAAGCAGAATTGTATCATTTATTATCCTGTATTGAGCCTGTATCAGTCATAAGTTGAATTCTGTTTAACCATCAAAACTAAATATCTCAGTCAGTAAAGACTTCCGTAATGTGTACATCATCTACATTAACAGAGTCACTGTAGCATCAAAAAGTTTTAAAATATCTGCCGAAATGTACAGTTCTAACAGCAGTATTAAACTTTTACCAAACTGTCAGAACCTTTAGAAATGCAGGCCATTTTATTGTAACTTATGCATAAAATTGTTTTAGAGTTAGGACAGTTTTTAATGAGAGGGACATACTGTTTATGCTTACTTTGCTAACATGTATCAGGTCATTTTAGTGTTGTATTAAAAGCAAAGCATTCCTTTTTTTTTTCCATTTACTTCAATTTAACAAAGTCTTCTGCTAAAAAATAGCAAATCAAGATTCAATACTCAAGTTACCATTTTCACTCTTCTTCGTTCAGTAGGTGTTAGCAAGCTAACATTCACATTTTTAGTTAGCTAATTAGTAAGTCACAACAGTAGTAGCAACTGCCTGTTAGCAAGAGGTGATATGAAGTTTAATGTTAAGACCAGTTTTCTAAATTCTGTCTCATTTTCATTCAATAATGACTGAATCTTCACTCAGGAAACAATTATTTTCAGCTATATTTGGCTATATTTGAATGAAGGTTCATCTCAGAAGACAAACATTCAAAATGACAGAAAAGCCTGTAAAATACACATTACGTGAGAGCAATATTTTTAATATTTTTTGTCTTCCTGTCATTTTGTAGGTATAAAGTTATAGGAATAGCACCAGGTATGCTTAATATTGTCCTTCTCAATGCTCACTTGCTCAAGCGTGAAGGACTTCAGCCACTGGGCCTGGGGTGTCTGGTCCCTTAAGCTTTATTTGTTTTTAATGATTTATACGTGTCACCCTAGGTTGGCTGTGGAATGTGAACGGAGCCTTTTAGGCTGTTTGGAGGAATTTACAACGCTCTAATGCTCTTTGTGACACTTAACACCTAAAAAACATGTTGGTAGTAACTCATGCATGCTTGACAACTCTTTCGGGCCAGACTGTAAGTCAGGCACACTTGTTGACACTTTCTGAGAAGAAGTCTGGGTAACCACCCCTTGGGAAATTACAATTAGTTTAGCACTATATGTTAAAATGTGAAACTGACAGTGTCTAACTATAAAAGGGGAAAACTGACATATGAGTAATAACACAGAAGTAAACAGTTTTTGTTAAGTAAATATTCAGAACTTCTTTCACTTCTTCTTCATAGTTTCTCTTTTTAGGTGACCTGTTTTGAACAGAATCACTTCTATTTTTCACTCATAACATTTGTTGTCAACACATTTCAGATTTCCCCACAAAACTTTCCAGTTTCCACACATTGCACATGCTCCTTGTTGATTATATTAGGAAGTTAAGTTGGCATGAGTGTGAATTAACAAAGCACCAGTACTGCAAAGATTAAGAAGTGGCCAACTTTATGAGGATTTAAAGATTGTTGTAATCTTTTATATAATCAGACTTTTAATAGCTAAAAACTTTACCCAGGCTGAAGTTTATTAATGTGCTCTGTTGTGTCCAATGCAGACATGGCAAGGCTTGATTACAAACCACATTATAATATCAATAATGCTACAAGAGGAAAACTTTGAGTAAAACAGGAAAATGTGAACATGGGATGAGAAAGAGAAATTGAACCTCTACATTTACATTTTCTTTATCATTTGTAAATATATCCAGTTTTATAGTGGACTATTCATAAAGCTTGGGCTCTTGTTGGTTCAGGGAAACCACAAAGACATATAAGAATAGCTCATTTCAATTGAAGCTAAAATATAAGTTCAATTGAATCTTAATTCATGAACTACTTTGACAAGCCTTAAAATCATGCTTGTAGCCCATTAGATGTTGATCTAGCCATTTATAACTGGCACTGTTAGTGTTTAACATCTACCTAATGAGTTAGAGGCATCGATACATGAGGCATCCTTCAAACCATTTGGCCAATAATTTCAAATAAACACAGGGTACTTGTGCTTCCTGTTAAACATTACTGTGTTGTAATCAGCTTTTGCAATTTCAGTTATTTTGGGTTCGTGAAAGGTACTTTTACAGAGTACAACATGTCAAACAGCAGGACAAAACAGGAACTGTAAATAACAACCAATATGCAGACTAAAACATATTGTCATTTCAATATTTTAGAATACTGCACATGGCAGATTTTTCATATTGGCAAGCTGAGTTTATGTCTACACCACACGTTTTCATACACAGCAGGACCTGATCAGGAACCTTTGCATGCCCCTCTGGTCTCATTACATCTACAAGCTTCACAGAAACCCTGTTCGAACCCACTGACTTCACTCTTCTCCAGCTATATGTGGAGCAATGACCTCAGCACAAT
The DNA here is from genome assembly GCF_009762535.1 of Notolabrus celidotus. NCBI lineage: Eukaryota > Metazoa > Chordata > Actinopteri > Labriformes > Labridae > Notolabrus > Notolabrus celidotus. Next base: position 18,294,737 of record NC_048285.1, on the reverse strand, counting down.
ACTGCTCAAGGTACTTCTGAAAGACCTCACTAAATTATGGCAGATCTGGCTCTACTTAGCCTCACGTTCGAGGTGATGAACTTCACTTCCTTCATTATCTGAGCTCAAAAATACAGACCACATGTGACTGAGCTCTCAGAATCAACGGGGGAACAAGGTTTTGAAAATGACCTCATGTGGCTGTTTGGAAGAAAAAGGAAAATTCAGCACGTGCATGAGGTACCTGATACTCTCCCACAGAGAAAAATACAACTGGGTCAGATCACAAATATGTGTCAAAGGGAATTCCTTAAGCTTCAAGACAAACTGAAAACACAAAATGGCTTAGATGATTCCTGCTGCCATCAAGGCTGCATCAGAAATAAATTCAATGGAAGACATGACATGATACTGACTCTCTTTAGACTTCCCACTGTAGATATCATTTAGCCAAACACAATTACACAGAAAGCCTGAGAGAGAAAACAGAGGGCCACATTGATGCTCTCTGAATGGAAACCCCCTTCAGCTACAAACAGTACAGTACCACAGTATGTACACAGGCCTCAGCTTTACAAATGCTTTACATGTATTCAGCCTCTTCCTTCCTCTCGGTTTGTCTGTGCTGTGGCTTGCATGAAGGTGGTAAATAAAAATAACACAGTTGCAGTAACCCAGTTATCAGGCTTGACAACTGTTGTCCGTCTCTGAATGTGCGCACTCACACAGTTTCAAACACGACTTTTATCCGGAGAAGAATTGTCTCTAAAAATAGGACACGTGCCATGGCTCATCAGTTTTTCATGACATGAAAAAAAGAAAAAACTGGAGCGCTGCACGGAGAAAGAGGAACAGATTGGCCCGGCGATGCACTGACCCAGTTTAAAATGACACACAAAATATGGCAGGATCCTGAATCATGCCTTAGATTCAGATTTCAAATGAAAGACATGAAGATGGAGAGAGTTTTTGAAGAAGCATACTAAAAACCTCCTCCCTATGACACCCTCTGCTCCTCTACCACCTTGTAGCTCTTGCTCTACTGTGCATCACCCCTCATAGCCCCAGTAACCCCCCATCATCAGCAGCAGCCTCACCTTCTTCTCCTTCTTCCACAGCCTGAGACAGCAGAAGCTCCAGAAAAACAGGTCTCCCACCATGTCAGCAAGAGCCGGCGACTCCTCTCGCTCTTTCAGTTCATTCTACTGAAGCAGGCGATTCCCCCGCTGTCACAACAAAACACTGGCAGCGGCCAAGCCAAGCCGGCCGGAGAGACGGAGCTACAGGGGGAGGAGGGAGGAGAGAGAGAGCAGCCCACGCCTCTGCAGCTGAGCTCATCTCTGAATCAGTGTCACACCCCCCCCACCAGCTCTCCCTCCTCCCATCCACCCTGCCTTCCTCCTCCTCTCTCTCACTTTTGCTATGACCTCATCGTTTCCTGTTTGGCCCTGCCCACTCTTGCACACGCGCCACCCAGCTGCTTCAACCACACACACACACACACACACACCTCCCCACCCCCACCCCCTGTGTCTTTAGTAAATTCCTCACTCCTCCTCCTCTTCTCCCATGCTGCTCCTATTCCTGCAAATCACATTTCAAAACCAGCGAAAGTGACTTATGGGACATTATGTGCAGGACTAATGTTCCTTAGCTAATTTGTTTATGTTTTAAAATTTCATTGACTTGTTATTTTGAAGTGAAATAAAGGCTGAATGAAATTTTTCCAAGCATGTAAAAGTTAATTTCCAGTATAAACTGTGTGCTTGTTGTTTGTTCTTCTGATTATTTCCTGATTAGAGCTACTTGGTCATTACCTTCATTTTTTTTTTGACTAACTAATCAACAGTAAAGTAAAAAAAAAAAATCTAAAATTAATGACAAGATGCCAGAGATGCTTCTTGATGTATTCAAACTCTAAACTTTCACCACATCCCAATCCAAAACCAACTGAAAACATCAAACTAGAGAAAAGCAGCTAATTTTGATGTATGACATTTATTTAAAAATGACTAAAACACTACATACAAGACTTTTATTATAAACTTTGTCTTTCTCATTGTGACTTCTTCAAAACAATTTTTTGTAAATGTGTGCACCTCCCTTATTTTTTTCACAAAATAAAAATGCAACTAAAAAAAGGCCCAAATTTCAATTTTTAACACAGAAACAGATTAGATTAGATTAGAGAACTTTATTGAACCCCTGTGGGGGAATTTCATATGCCATAAGGGTCTGTTCACAGAATCCACAAACAATAAGACAGTACAGTCACAAAAAGACGACAAATAAACAAATAACACAGTCACACCATTTGAGGCCTAATTAACAGCTATGGGTCAGATTCATGGCTACAAGTGTTCATTAAAAAATCTGACTGCTGCAGGAACAAAGGACCTTCTAAGACAGGATCCAGTAGAAGTGAAGTGAAGATACTTTTGATTACTTGTGTGTCGTTTAACGTTAGTATACACCAACTTTTCCTCACCTCGTCCTTCCTTTCTTCATTAACAATCTCTCCTCTCAGGTTTATCAGTGCTGTTGCGTCACCCTTTCTCTCTCCAGCCTTGACTGTGTCCTAGCCCTGTTATCTCACTTTGCCCCTAAAATATGTTCTGCATGCCAAGTGTGGACCACTCCCACACTACGGACCAGTGCTGGAGGGCCTGTTCTGACTGTGCAGATATTAATAGATGGTTAGACAGAGAGAGACGTCTGGTAGAGAAAACCTGATTAAGTTACCGTGGGAGTGAAGCTGCACCAGGGAAAAACTCTCTGCCAGCAGCATTCTTTGATTAGCTAATAATTTAACAACAATTAAGTTTGAATGACCAGTTGTGCACTTCAATAATCCACAGAGATCTGTCTTCAGCTTTGATTCACTTATTGACTTTACTATAATATTGGTTTTCCCACTGCTCACATCTAATAAAAACACACTTTTGCTATTTTTCTTTTTCTTTTTGTGTTCATTATTGTCTTCACCATGAACAATTACTGTTTCTATCATTTCTCAGAATGTTTTATGTGCTTAAACCAGTGATTTTCAACCACTGTGCCGTGGCACACTAGTGTGCCGTGACAGATCGTCAGGTGTGCCGTGGGACATTATCAAATTTCACTTAGTTATTCCAAAAAAGTATTATTCATATCCTGCAAATAATTTGCCATGTAGTGTGTCTGTGCCTGCAGTGTAGTGACTGGCGGAGTAATTCAGTCCTCGTCCATGTACTGACCTGCGCTCCCCACGCACTGGGTGGCAATGAAGCACACTTATGACCTTGTTAATTTAAGACAATAGAATTATTGATGCGTGTGAGGTGTATGTGACAAGACGTAGACGTACAAAAGCGATGGATAAATATTCAAAAAGGAAAAATGAAACTCCAAACTGGGCCCTGGACAAAATTCTAACCCGGATGAAGAGCGTAATAGGGGTGGTTGAGAAAAACTACAACGGTGACTGCGAGAGCTCTCAAAGCTAGCTACTTAGTAGCTGAACTCTTAGCCAAATTAAGAAAGCCACACACTGTGGCAGGGACAATAATACTACCTGCAAAAGCTATTGTAAATAAGATGCTTTGCCCTGACACAGTGAAAGAAGTAGCCAAAGTCCCTCTCTCAGATAAATAGATTAATATATTGAGAGACTAAATGTGTCATTTTGTAAAACTTTTGGTTGGTGGTGTGACTCAGGATTTTTTTAATGTATGAAATGTGCCTTGGCTCAAAAAAGGTTGAAAAACACTGGCTTAAACCAAGTAGCAAGCTCCAGTGTTACAAAATAAAACAACAATACGAAGTGTTAAAAATTGCAGTTCCCCAAGAGTCCACTTAAGGCTGGCTCCAAAAGACAAGGAAACTCACTTAGACCCCATGTATACAGTTAAACGGTGTCTTCAATAAGTCTCTTTAGCACATCCATTTTTATAACTAGGCTAAGAGTTCAGCATACATTTGTGGCGATTTGAATGAGAAGTGGGTGTGCTGTAACTGTTAGCCAGGCTGTTGGACGATAGCTTCAACTCCTCCTCTTCCACTGTTTTTAGATAAGCTGAAAGTTAGTTGCATTTCCAATATAGTCACCACCATCTTCAAGCTTCAGGATGCCTTTTCAGATACTAAAGGGTGATTTCACAGAGACTACATCCATGTTTTATGTAGTGCATGGATTAATCATAGCTCATGTGCAGGTCAAAAATAGAGCGAGTAATCACGAAAATGAGAATGAGCTTTACTCGGGTCTGGAGCTCGGACTCATACAGCCTCTCTCTCTCTCTCTGTTTTTAATGACAACTACTAAAAATAAGGTGTAGAAATGCATTTTTTCGAGAGTAGAAATTCCTCCTAGCAGCTGAAAACTTTGCAGAAAGATGAATGCCTGTTTCAAATGAAGTTCTGTCTGTTTTGGCTAAAAAATTAGACTGCTAAGGCAAAATGAGAGTGTATGAGAGTCTAAAATGCTGTGCTGAGCTGATATTTGGGGGATGATTCTAAATGTATTGTGTGTGCCACTTTTCACAAGTAGTCAGTTGACCATTTTTAATATAAAATACTGATGGTGTAGCTGCTTTGTCATTCTCCCAAAGAGTCAAAGTGACCCCCATACAGGCTCACTTGAAAGATTCAAACTATGTTTTAGTATTAGCAATGAAAAGTGTATCAGTGACTTCATGGTTAACACAGTGTGGTTGAGTTTAATGGAACCAGCTTGAAGTTAGACAGAAAGTGAAACCAAGCAACCCACGGTGGGGTAACTGAGGGGATTTCAGCCCACAGAGGACGCTGCTTTCGTCACTGTTCCCTCAGTGGAAAGAGGAAACATCTACCAAGTGCCAAAAAACACTTCAGTGAAGATCAAATGTCAGTTTAATGAAAGCTTTTATATGTTAGTGTTTATATTGATTGCAATATTGAGCAGATGATCAACACAAGTCCTGAAGTTGAAGCGTCAGTCACAGCATGGAGCAATTAAGTCATCTGGAGTGCCCTTGAGCAAGACACAGAGGCTCCATCGGCTACATAAGGACAGCTCTTTGTATGTGGCTCTGACCTCTGACCTTTAAGAGACATTTAAACAAATAAGACAACTCTCTCTTATCAGAAAGGTGATGCAAAACAATTTTCCCCACGGTGACAGAGAGCTGTGTCAAGACCAGATTGACCACTGCGTACAACGTCAGCGATGAGATCACCAGCAGCTAATCCTGTTGCTAAGAAAACAACAGCACAACTTCTTGAACAGCAACAACATCTTATCAAAAAATATTACCCAACACTTATTACACACATCTGTCTTCACTTAGAGACAAAAAAAATCATCAGCCGGTTCCTAAAACTAACAGCAGACTCACACTCAACCACAGAGTGACCTCACACCAGAGGGGGCTGATAAAGTTTACTGTGAATCTGGGACTTTCCCAGAAAAATATCACTGTTTCCTAATACTAACCTCAAAGGTCAATGTATATTAGTCATATAGTCCAAATATAATAAAGTCAAGGAACACAAATCTGCCATATACCCTTCAGAAATGGTATGAGGGTGGAGGTAGGGCATGGGATATAACCTTCAGATTGTGAGATCTAAATTTCACAAGGCTACAAACATGATGGAAAAGTCCCTCAGAGTCTTAGAAGAACTTGTGATTTCAGGGGAACTGCCAATCTTTCTTTTTCAATTTCTCCTTCCCTGAAACAATAAAAAACAAATAAGAAACAAAGACACTCCCTCAGTCTTCACTGTTACACAATAAAAATAGCAAATTTGTGATTCACATGGTTAGCCAACTTCCAATGAACCATTGGGAGTTTGTTGCAGCAAGAAAAATAAACTGAATGTACAACTAGAACTTCAACTAACATGTGGAAGAATCTTGACTTACAGTATCTACGTTTTCTGACAACTGATCCAAAAATAGTGACATCCATTGAAACTGATTATCTGTAACCTCAATTTGAAATAACCTGAAACCCTTGGAATCACTTTTAACATGTGCTAAGCACTCGCCGTGACAGCAACATATAATCTTACGCCCTTCTATGACTAAATGAATGGCTGTGTTTCTAAGACTCTGTATCTTAACAACATCTCCTCAATTAAAACAAGTTTCTGACAGACACCTATTCAGTCACAATCTTTAAAAATATGCAAGTAGGTGAAAAAGAAAGGATTTGAACTTCAATTTGAGCTTTCTTTTTTCCTTTACATATAAACTTTCGGGTTTTTTTATATGAATACTGAACATGATGTTTGATTGCTCGCATATTCTTTACTTATTAAAAAAATCAAAGAGTTAATGCGAATATCATCTCATTTTAAAAGTACAATTTGTCATTGTTTTCACCGGTGCCTGGTTTTAATCCGGTATTCCTGCCAGACAGTGGCTGTAGGGCGCCTTTAAAGCTGCTTGCTAACCGCATTTAGTTACAGAAGAAGAAGAATGCTAACTTCATTAAATAGCAAAAGGAGAAGAAAACATTAGTGACAAGTGCTGGAGTGTAGTGGTGTGAGATTTAGAAATGGAGATAATCGAAGAGACTGAGCATGGCTGTAAATGTTAACATACAGTATGAGGACATGAGGGATAGGTAGACGTGCCAGTGCCCGCTACTAGCAGCACCTGGGGCCTCATGTATAAAGGGTGCGTACGCACAAAAACGTGGCATATGCTCTTTTTCACAGCAAAGTTCAGATGTATCAAGAGTGAAATGACCGTGGAAATGTTCTGTAACTCGCGCCAACATCATGGCTGGCATACGCACGATTCTACAGCTGTTGATCCTTGCACACAGAATCATACATCTGGATATTTTTGTGTGTATGACATTTTCTGGATTTGAGTGTACGCCATGTTTCAGTAGGAAATCCATGCAAGTCTTTGTACATGAGGCCCCTGGTCCCGCCACTGGTTAACACGACTGCCCCACAAACGGACCGTTAACGGGACGGGTATCCCAAGGAGTGTTTACTTTTACTATCTACGCTTGGGGTGCAACAAGTGTGTTAGGAGCTGTTGTCTCTACTTAACCTTTCAAACCCGCAGTCAGAGGGCTGGACCCTACAAAAAACACACTGAAAGACTCAAATCAATTACGAATAATTGCTGAATAGATGCCAGTGATTATCTAATAGAATTTTAGCTTGAAATGCCCATCCCAAAGTGGGACAGTTATTCAAAAGTGTGTGACTTTTTCCCTGCATTCAAAATATATGGCCTCTTGTCTCTTGCCGCCAATGGCTGACAGTTGAGCCTGACTTTGTGATACAAACTAGCCTTTTCAATCATAAATTTGCACTAACATGTTTCCTATATGTCTCCCAAAGTAATCCCAAAACACTCAAAATATGTATCTTTATGCTAAGAGGAAAAAACAGTCAAACTGTGAACTCCACCCCAGCGTTATATTTTTGTCTATCAACAAAACAAGAAATTACAGATGGGTCCAGAACCTTGACTGACTCAGGCTGCTTTCAGAACACCTGGGCTCCATCTCCTCAGAATCCAATGAGTGACGTCATTAAGTCTACGTCCACGTTTAATACAGTCTATGAGATCAATGTTGATCTGAAAGATAAAACAAACTAGACGCTTCTCCCAAACTCTGCACATTTAACAAGCCCAGGTCGATGTCTGGCCATGCTCCCATCGGCTGGCACTCTGCCCCGAGCTGTTTGCAGGAAGCCCAACTGAGTCTGAAGTGCGTGTGGAGATACTGCACATTCGTCTGCCAAGGGGAGCGGTGCTGGACAGACAGAGTGAAGGAGAGGTGGTCGAGGGGAAATTCAATTGCTTCACTGAACTCAGTATTCAGCACATAAATCTGCTTGAGTCAGGTGGTAAATAACTGCGTGACGTCCTCTGGCAGAAACCAACTGAACCCAGAAGACTACAGAATGCCATTGAACGCACATGTTGGTTCATTTCTAAAAGTTCTCCACAAATCTTGATATTCTTTGGTCTCCTTGATATTCTCAGTGAAGATGTGATGGAAAGCCTGATAGGGGACACTAAAGGAGAGGAACAGAGGTCTTCAGTTAAATCCAAACCAGGGAGTCTGAAGGCTTCATAAAACAAACTAAGTCACGTGATGTGTTAACAACATGAAAAAGTGTAAAAACGGGGTGCTGGGGGCCTAGCAGTCTAAGCGTGCCCAGTATATAGAGGCTATAGCCCTCATCACAGAGGTCGCTGGTTCCACTCCTGGTCGCGACCATTTGCTGCATGTCCTCCCCCACTCTCTGCTCCCCACGTTTCCTGTCTCCCTTCAGCTGTCCTATCAATAAAGGCAAAAATGCCCCAAAACACAAATTAAAAAGAAAAAAGTGTAAATAAATACCTGTTGTGAATAACATACCCAAAGAAAGTGAATATACCAGGGGTGCCATCGCCCCCTCACTGATTGTAGCTCAATCTGTCCTGTTGAGTTTACATTTCCTGTTGCTATAAAATGCAAAAACAGAAGAAACTGCACATACTGTCCTATAGTCTCTTATTGAAGGTGTTCAGACTTCACACTTACTCATCTCAATACAATCAGACTGCTGCATGAAATCAGCATGATTATCATTTTCAAGGACAATTCTTGAAGTTGGCAAAAATGGCTCCACTTTAAACTGCATGTGTTGTACTAGGGGGTTTATTGCACTGTTGGCACACGTTTAAAATAACTCATGGGGCGCCATTGCCCCATGAGTCAAAGCGCGGCCCCTATATACAGAGGCTATAGCCCTCGTCGCAGAGGTCGTAGGTTCGATTCCATCCTCAACCATTTACTGCATGTCTTCCCCCACTCTCTACTCCCCACACTTCCTGTCTCTCTTCAGCTGTGCTATCAAATAAAGGCAAAAATGCCCCAAAATATAACTAAAATAAAAAAAAAAAAAAAAAAAAAAGTAACTCATACATTGTTAATTATGCAGATGCATTATACAACTTAAATCCTGGTCCACTATAGAGCAACATAATGCTCTAAGTTCCACAACCTGTCCGAAAGAGTGTTGTACAATACTGGATCAAGAGAGTTGTTGATGAGAAATCTGGCCACTGAACCACACAAAAAACAAATAACTGTTTTGTTTCCTAAAAGTCATTAGGCTATAACTGTCAAACTAAGAGACAATCATAGCATCATAATGACCTCCTTGGTGGTAGTAATCAAAGAGTAGAAATCCCTTAAAATGCCCTTACAGCTTCTTGTTTGTGTCAGGCTGACCATAAGTACAACTTTTCTTGCTGCAGGCTCTGACTCATACCTTCATCTGGAACGAGAGGTGTTTTTAGTAACTGCTACAGCAGCTTTTTCAGGGGCAGTGCCATCAGTGATGTTAAAAGTAAGTTGGAGATTTGCTGCTAATCCACACAAAGTGACTCTGACTTCACTGGACTGAAGCAGACTTCTCTTTCATCCTGGGTGTGGCACTAATAGAGGGAGATGACCTTGGTTTTCAGGTCTACACATTGGTACAAATGGCCCAGCCATCCTTGCAATTCAAGCCGTTTTGGCTGACCAGTCTCAAATTTGCTAAAGTGTACCTGCAGAGTCAGTCAATCAGAGTGTTTGCCATAGAAGGAGTAATAAACCAGAGAAGGAGAAAGAAGAGGAGAGGCAGTGTAGCCATCTCTCCACCTAATTCACTTTACAGTCTCCTCCATGTTTCATTACTGAGATTGCACAGCAAAGAGCAAGCTGTCTGAAGGCTGTGTAAATGATAAAATACACACTCAAGCGCACATGCACACACGCTCAGAGATGCAGAGAAAGGCCAAGCCATGAATGATTTCTGTTCATCGTGGCCATGACACATGACCTGCCAGCGGCTGATCTGTCCAGGAGGCAAATGTGTCAAAGAAGATTCTTTATGTGCAGTGAATGAACTCAGCTTTTTATTTTGACCTGTTTTCCCCCGTCCACAAACAGCCTGTGAATTATTGATTAAGTCCAGAGGTTTGGTTTTTGGGTGGTTTCAGATGCAGTTATTGCCTCAACTAGTCACAAGACATTTTGTAACAGCCACAATTTATAAGAAGAATACAATCTATAATCTTTTGTTTAAAATTAAACCTTGATTTCAAAGCTGAGTGCTAATGATTATGTAATATTTTGAAACACGTTGAGATATCTAATGCTACACCGCACTTCAACAAGGCTCTTAAACATTTTGTCAGCAGCTGATAATGAATCCTTCTACAAGGAAAGTGTGTCCTGTGGATAATTTCCCCTTGCCCACATTCCAGGCGATGGCCTGACATTTGTTCTTGAGGCAGCTTAACAAGCAGATCCCTAAAAATTGCACTTTGCTGCCTAATCAGCACCAACACAGCCTCAGCTGCATGTTTCTAACGACCTCAGCAGAGTGGAGTTCATTTAGAGCTGGGGGACTAACACACAGGCACATAAAATAGACTACAGGCCTTGAAACACTGCTTCACTTCCATACTTTTGAGCTGCTGCTGGCTTTGCATTGGCAGTATCCTAAGACACATACAGAAAACATATTTCATTACTGCAGACATACAGTATTCATATGTTTCTTCAAGCCTTGAATGTGTGTGATTCAATCACCATCACACAAATAGAAACATAACTCTCCTTTATTTCCTGTATCTTGTTTTCTCTATAATGCAGCAGCACTTATCAGCAGAGGCTCACTCCTTTGTTTGTATGCATTTCATTTGCTTTGACCACATGAACCTGTCTGCTCTCCTGTGTCACAACAACAGCTCCAACTTTCACTGGTGGTGTGTAAAACAATCGGACAAAGACCTCAGGGTCAGTTACAGGTCTGGCACAGATCCTACATGCATTGTGTAGGTTGACACACACCTACTGGTGAGGCTGTAATTGTATGTACTCAGATGTGCATGCTGTGGGTGTCATATCTCCTCATTGCAACCAGAGCTTCATCAGCAAACAAAGGCCCTTGGAGGTGATGGTGGTGAGAGATGAGAGTCAGCAATGGATGCTCTTACCATGATGAGGCCTGTGGTGATCGGGTCATTGCAGCCATGGCACAGCTCCCCAAATTTGGCCCAGTAGTCCTTCTTGCAGAAGAGCCGTCCATCTTTTTCATAATACCAGTGTGACAGCGAGGCGCTGCACTCACAGCATCTGACAGGAGGAAAAAACACAGGAAGAGATCCATTAACAGGAGAGCTACTATGGATCTATAATTTCTCCTTTTTTTTTGTACAATTAAATAACAATGAAAATGAGTGGCTCGTACATATCCAGTTATACTGTATGACCTAACATCATCGTAAGTGGATTAGCAATCAGATGGTAAAAGTTCTAAGAGTTAAATACTTTTATTTCTGCTACTATTGGTCAAAACTTGAGATACTAAATCAACAATTATTAGTGGGCAGAAAACACAGGACTAGAAGTCATCAGTATGACACTAAACCAACAGCTAAAAAAGCTCCAGGTCCTAAAAATAAGTGCTCTTCAATTAGAGGTGTTATTGTGTTGACAGGACATCATGCTATCTTATGATGTACCACACTTTGTAAGCTGTACTTTTAGCCCCCTAATGACACCCTGGTGGACATGCAATTATAGTTTTCACAGTAATAATACATCCCATAGTAGAACTAACACTCACCACCACAGCAGAGGTAAAAATAGACGGATGGGATCACTCAAAAACATACAACTATGACGGGCCTCTTAAAAACATAGGAAGATAGAAAGAAGGAAAATTACAAGGAGTACTACAACAACATGCTTTCCAATGGATCTATGGATACCATATTCAAATATTTAAAGTCAATCTGTTGACAAAAACAATGTTCAAAATTAACCTGTACTGTCTATATTTAGATTTTTTCCCATGTTTTACGATCAACTCTACCTTTTCTACTTAATCATCCACTTTCTGCACACTCTGGTAGCTACTGAGCTGTATATCAGACTTGTTAGTCTGTAGAGCGCTGTCTGGTCTGCCCATCTGTCACTAGAGTTCAATTGCAAAGCCGCTCTAAAAGTCCAGAGTGATGTCAGCCAGATAGACATCAGATGCTGATGGAGTTAAAGGGGGATGACAGAGTTGCAGATAGACAGGAGGGAATAAGATGGTGAGGAAGAGATTGTGTGGAAAGGGAGTTGGCAAACACACACTTGAATTTCCTTTGCAACATTTACATACTTTTTCATTATCATCATTTTTAAATACTATATCTGCTTGTGTATCAGTCTATGTTTAGTTAATTGCACGCAAAGTATCATGTAGCTCAAGCTCGATCCGCTGAACACACCAAAAATCGTAACAGAGTAAACTAGTTAGCTCCTAACTGATCTTCATTTGAATCAGAAAATTTTTACATTTCAGCATTTTCATGAGAATGTGTTTGCATGTCATGGTAGCTAAGTAGGCACATTTGCTCAGCATGTGGCCATAAATCAACATGTGTGCTAATCCCCATGCTTATGTTAAAAGCATTTCTGTATGTGGGAGTTAGTGCACTTGTGTTTGCGTGCTTGCAGGCTTGTATGCCTTTGTTTCTAATCTGTATAAATCTCTGTGTCTATGTCTAAGTGAGTGTCTACACTGTCTCCCAATGGAGCTTCTCTCCAAACAGCAGTCTGGAGTAGTCTATGATTAGGGCAGCTTAAAACAAGATCAGCTTGCTTTGAATTGTATTTAATATTGTGTGTTTTAAAGGCTTGAGTTCAATAATTTACCCAATTATTTAACTAACATTTACCTTAATGTTTTTCCTTTTATTGACACTGCCTATTTCACAGTTTCTGTCTTTGATAAGACAATTATGGATTCCCTTTGCATACTCGTGCGAAGTATTCAAAGCTGTTTAGTATGTTTGGCTTGCAGGAGTAACCAAAGAAATTATCGTCAATATGTTCATTTCCAAAAACATATGTCACTCTTTCTTTAGGCCAGGTAAGAAATCTGTTCATTTACATTTTTACATTTTCATTTACAAGACAAGACGACACTTTACAATTTAAAATGTTAGAGAGCTGCTGCTTCTGCTGAATCCATAAATGTGTCCTTCACTACTTGTATTCAACTTACCAGCCTCAGTGACTTTGCCCAAGGGCTTGTACCTGCACATGCACACACATGTAACCCTGTAGCACACACACATGCACACAATTATTTATCAGACGAAAAGAGACACACCCCCTCTTCCCGGCATCTGCATGCAGAGCTTTGGTGCAGCTCAGCAGATTGTGGAAGAGCTGCTTCAGTATGCAGCACGTTTGGGGGGAGACAGGGGGGGAGGTGGAGGGAGACTTGGAAGTGGGTCAAGGCTTTCAGTAGACGTCCGCAGCGCCGAGCCAGGAGCTACTCAGCTGTCTTGGCTTTCTGACGCTCGATAACAGCCTTTCAGTGCACATGCATCCTGCAAACCCCTGCTGGGGCAAAGTCATACCAAGAGAGGGCACACACAGGTGCATACATACACATGCAGAGGAAGCAGAGATGTTAATGCTCTAAGGTTCAGTTCTTTCAAAGTGAAACCTCTCAGAGCAGAGCAGGGAGTGGCAGCAGAGAATTAAAGATATGGGTGAATAAATTAGTGACTCCCAGATGGAAACACCAAATTTCTGCCTCCAGGACAAGAATTTTATCTCAGAGGTGGCGTAGACAGAAGACAGGGCTCAGCTGCAACTCCATATTTCCATGAATGTAAAGAAAAGAACCTTCTATTGCAATACAAATTCAAATTCCTTTTTTCCGGTTGAATGTGTTGGTGTGTGTTTGTGCTCACATTTGGGATTTTTTTGTGAGACTGTTTGTGTGTGCATCGGCACGGACTGGTAAGAGGATTACCAGTGTGAAAGACTCAGAGAGTCTTCGCCCGCTCTGCGATGATGCTCCGAAAAATCAAGCTGGATGAAAAGCTTAGCAGCCTCTATCACCTCAATGTGCAAAAATAAAATAATGCTGACAAATGTATTGTTATATTGTATTTGCTCTGGCAAAGCAATCAATACTAATGTTTATGGTCAAAACAGAGACATGAGAAAATCTGTGAGTATGAACCGACTAATAGAAAAAAGACAACAGGGATTAAATAATAGAGCAGCTAATACATAAATGGTTGCCAGACAAGTTAGAGGGAGGAAGGCAGATTTGAGACACTATGAAACCCATCTGGAAACCCCGGGGGTCAGGAAACAACCAATAACAGAGAAGATGAGAATGTGGGGTAGACTGGGGTAAGTAAATCTGCAACTGTCGGTCCCCCCATCCAGCTCAAATCCCTGATGGAAAACGCTAAAAGTGTCTGGGAGAGTAATAAATTCCTTTTCCAGGTCAAAAGGAGGACGCCTTTTCCCCGGCCTCTCACCTTCTGCTGTCTGAGTTTTTTAACGTTTGATTCCACCAGAGTGCTGTCACCGTGATTTACTCTGTGTGCTTAACCAGCAGAGGCTAGTGTTTATACTCAAAGAGGATATGTTTAATCTTTTGGCTCACTTGTTCTAAACCAGGCCCCCTCTGAGAGGCCAGCGATACTGTAAATACCAACAGTTTGAGATAACTATCCGATTATTTCAAAGAAATGGAGACAAAAAGTATAACAACATGCTATTAGCTTTGTGAGGCTAACAAGCTATTGCTAAGACGCTGATGTTCAGCAGGTTTACTGTTACATTTCTTTGCTAAAAGTCCTATACACTGCATCAGTTTCACTTTTATTAGATAGATAGATAGATAGATAGATAGATAGATAGATAGATAGATAGATAGATAGATAGATAGATAGATAGATAGATAGATAGACAGACAGACCTATGAGCATGCTTATGTTGGATGATTAGTGCGTCATACAAATGCTAACAAAGAGTTAAGTTAAACTTTTGAGTCAACAATACAACACATAAAAAGTCACAGGATTATAATTATTCAGTTTGGGAACATGACAGATTAGAAGAGGGTTTTTTTTTTTTGATGTTTTTTGAGATGTTTCACTGTGCACCAAAGCCACGTCACTAGCATGGCTTAAAACCTGCATTTTCATGGATGTGATCTTAGTTATTCTTGTTTGACCAGGTCAAAAACATTGAAAAACATTACCTTCAATCACATTAATATGACACTATTTTATGCCCCTAGGCTGTGGAACTCTTTGCCTCTGGACATTAAAACGGCGAGCTATCTGAGTGTTTTTTAAAGTAAACTTAAGACTTACCTTTTTAATCTAGCTTTTAATTTGGAGTAGTTTGTTTTAGCCATGGACTGCATTCTTATTTCTATTATTTGTGTTATTATTTTAATCATTATTATTTAAACCATTGTTTTAATATTTATTTATCTTATTTATCTTATTTATAAAATATATTATTCATCTATCCATTTATTTCTTGTGTTCACCTGATCTTGTTAACTCTACCTTATTTCTATTAACTTTTCTTTTCACTCTTACTTATTTTATTAATTTTACTGTGATGATTTTCTTTTATTTTTAAGTATTTTTTTATAATCATATTTTACCATTGCTGTTGTTTTCTGACTCTGTTATTCTGTGAAGCACTTTGGGCTGCATGTTTTAATATATGAAAGGTGCTATATAAATAAAGTTGAATTGAGTTGTGTTTGGGCTCAAAAGACAAAAAAATTTGTCAATCTTAATCAACTAATCAATCTGAATTTCTATAGCAACTAATCTTAAATTCTGATGATTTTTTGTGAAAAAAACCCAATGTAAAACATGAAAAAAATGTAATAAATATTAAGATTATTTCACTTTTGGGGGCATAAACCAACAAACACATATACGTAAGCGTGTATGGGTGCATGCATGTGCATAATATGCCAGAGTAATTATCCATGCTGCTCTTTAGTCAGTCCATTATTATTCATGTTCATTATTCTCAGTGAGTTCATTCATTGGACAGTTTTATGACATAATATGTTTTTGAAAGACTGCGCTCACTATGTATCATGCAGGCAGTCTGACCCAGGTCAATACCTAACATGATGAATCAGTCCCCTGCTGATATGAATGAGCTAAAGCTGAATGAGAAAAACATCAGGTCTGAAAGAATGAATGGAGTTTTATCCTCATGGGGATGAACTGTGAAGAGAATGGTAATGTAAATATATTGAACTGGAAATAATGAGTCACAGGTGTTCAAACAAAGGATAAAAAAGATTCTGTATGTGACCAGTGAGTATAAGCAGTAACAACATGAATAACCCTACAGTTCACTGGTGTGTGTGTGTGTGTGTGTGTGTGTGTGTGTGTGTGTGTGTGTGTGTGTGTGTGTGTGTGTGTGTGTGTGTGTGTGTGTGTGTGTGTGTGTGTGTGTGTGTGTGTGTGTGCGTGTGTGTGTATGAGCATTAAAATTGAGAAACTTCAACTCGTCCATTAACGGACAATTATCTGGGTGCTTACTGTGAGGATTAGCTGCTCCCTTTGTTCTACATAGAAGAAAATCAAAAATCTCTGGGTTTGGGACTGTTGATAAAACATAAAAGAGATCTAAAGCTGTAGCCCCAGGCTATGAGCAAATGTGATTTTATGTATTTAATATTTCCCTCCGCTTCATACCCAAGAATTTATCCATGAAAAAAAGGAATATCATGAGCAATTAATCAGCAAAAAATATCTGATTCACGCCAACAACAGTTTCCTTCCTTTCAAAATCAATAAGGTTGAGGTCGCACGGAAACACGCACACACAAGGGAAATGGCAGAATTGTAGATGGACAATTAATTATTAATGTGGGCTAAATGTTTCCATTAATTCAGCTGCTGAACTGACACAAAAGGAGTTGTGGTTTCACATGATAGTGAGGTCTCAAATATGGGTCTGCCCTGAAGCTGCGAGGCTAAAATGGAAGCTAATGAGTGTCATTTATGTTTGATGATTGTGTTTGAATATTCATTTAATATTGGTCTTTGAAACAGCCAACAACTATTGAAAAAATGTCCACCCCAACAGCCCCAAGCCCAAAATGATGTTTTGCCCAACAACATTTCAAACACTGAAAGATTTTATTCCAGTATGTATGAAAGAAAGATTTAAATCCTAACTAAAATAAGCAAAATAAAACATTTTTCTCTATA
The DNA here is from genome assembly GCF_009762535.1 of Notolabrus celidotus. Taxonomy (NCBI): domain Eukaryota; kingdom Metazoa; phylum Chordata; class Actinopteri; order Labriformes; family Labridae; genus Notolabrus; species Notolabrus celidotus. Next base: position 18,277,717 of record NC_048285.1, on the reverse strand, counting down.
TTTTGTGTGAAAATAACTAAAACTATTAATCATTCATCAAAAATGATTATATCATAAATTAGTATCATACACTAATTCAGTAATCTGCAGGTTTTTTTGTAACAAGAAAGTTAGTGAAGCGTTAGCTCTTCTCTCAGACTGCAGTTTGTTTTTAAGACAGGACCTTGAACGCATCCTGGTCAAGGAAAACAACCCAGAATTGAATCTGACTCCCACTCAGACCTTGCTGACCACCCAGCTCTTTGCAGCATTTTATGTTGTGTGTGTGGGTGTGTGTGTCTGCACATGTAGCCACAGGTCATCAAATGACACGCAGGCTGACACAGCTACAGGAAGCAGGAGGAGGCAAAAAGGAAGCAGTGTGTGTGTTCTGGTGGAGGTGTGAGCAGGTTCATGACTAACTGACAGACGGGGAGCTAAATGATTTATAAGGGGCCACACCTCTGAAACACACACACGCAGATTCACACACAGGGACATGAGTGTATATCTCCTTATTAATTATTAAATCTTCCATCATCTGCGTCAGGCTCAGACGGATCATCCATCTCCTTTCTATCTGCACAGACAGCAGAAAACGCTTATGAGTTCTTCTGATCGATAAACCAATACAGCGCTCCTCGCAGCCTGAAAGTGAAATCAGGAAAAAGAGACAATAAACGTCAGGAATATTGAGCCTGAAACAAATGTGTCTACTGCAGCTCAAAAAAGTGCCCAGCTGGTTCTAAATGTACTTGCAGGCTAAGCTAAAATCCTCACAGACATAAAGGAAACACAACCTCTGGGAAAGAGAGCAGGGGGTTGTGGGTAAAAGGGATGTACACACGCACAGACACACACACACACACATGCGGGTGAAAGTCAAGCCAAGGAGATGGCAGACATGTCTGGGGGAGACCCCTTTTTTCTCCCCTCAGAGGAGACACAAATAGACGGAGATTCCTGGTCCAGAGCCAAGATTTCCGCTTCTAACATTTTCCAGAAAACTAACAGGATTTCCCAAATGGAGTAACATACCTGTGTGACTAGAAAACAACTCGTCTATTAGTCTACTTCGGTTGAAAGCATTAGTTTGATCCATTCAATGCTCACACATTAACAAGCACGCATTCAAGGACACATTTGTCCCATTCCCACGAGCCTCTTTTTTGTTCCATCTATTTTATCATCCCCCAACTTTCCCTCCCTCCGCCTTCTCCATGGCAACATAGAATGCCACAGCGATGATGTCATCCCCCTCACATAGAAAAAGGGGCATTACCTCATCACCCAGTACTAACCCCACTGATCTCTTTTTCTATTGGCTGGTTTCAACACAAGCTCAGTAGCATTTACACCAACATTAACTCCTTGAATAGATTTTTTTAATACACTTTAACACAGCAGAGGAAAACGGGTTGTGCATTTTAAAGAGGAGCTGGAACAGCGCCCTCTGTAGCCTCAGCTGCACAACAAATGTATCAGACTGTGGGAGACTGTCTCTTTATTTGTAGCCCGGTGGTCTATTCAGCTGGTAAACAGGAGCCCTGGCAGACTGTGAGTAAATGATGTGCACCGCAGCAGTTTCCTTTGTGACTGTTAATCTGCTCTGAATGAATGACTATCAGCTCAGTCAGTCTGGGGCCTTCTCACTTGTTCCACTGCTGAGAAGTGATAAAAAGGTTTCAGCAAACTCTGGGAATCATGATGAGTGTTGTTCAGCAGAAGTACAGAGGAGAGAGCAGAAACTCATTTATCATCAGGACTCTAAGCTAAACAGCTGAGAGTACACTTTCAGCAAAAGTTTGGACTCATGCTGAGTACATTAATGCACTATAACCAAAACAGGAAGTAGTCCATGAGACACTTAATGTAGCTGAACCTCAGTCTAATGTAGAGCTGAAAAAATTACATCACAAAAAATAATTCAGGAACAAAACAGGATTTTTGATCCAACTTACAAATTCCTTCCAACAAAGCAAGGAGTTTTGAGCACGCCTGAACACAGCAGGCTGACACAGAGGTTTGTTGATGTGAAAAATAACATAATTATTATGCTCAACTTAATGTTTGCTCTCTGCAATGTTGGGTTCAGAACATTTAACTATTGGTTTTCAGTGATCCAGACTATGAGGGAGGTCAAACCACAAACATCCCAGCTGCAGAGCCATCTGAAACTACAAAAACAACATAAATACAAAGCCTCATTGATATAAAACATTAATACATAGTCAAAATACAATGGTATGTTATTAACTTTTGTTTGTATGATGTAAGTTGGGGTTAAATCGGACATCAATGGATTAAAAAATATTAGTTAAATATGTTTCAAAAAGCTTGTCAGAGGCCAGATCCTAAAATATTGTTAGTAATGGTCACAGGTAGAAGTTATTGTGCCACTCACTGCAACAATCACAAGGTCAATCAAAAATTTCATCTATTTTTAACACAAGGCTGAGCTTTAATTAACTAATTTTTGAACATTGAAGTTATCCTGGATAATTCAACAGAAAGAGAGAGCAGATATTTTGTATGTCAGTGTTTTATAGTATCTGGAAGCTGACACAGGGTGCATACTGATATAGTTTGAATATAAACGTGACAGGACCCACAAAAAAGAGGGTGTTAATCCCCCTTTCTTTCATCACATGCAGGGTTTAAGTCTTTCAGCTCCAAAAATTCAATTTCCATCGTGTGATTAAAGTGCTGTACGGCGAGCCAAAGGTTGGAGCACGGGAACAGGTGATTAATCAAAATACACTGACACACTGAACAACTCCTTTTTCTCCTTTGCTAATGTTATCAGCAGGTTTGAACCCTGAGACATTGTAGTGAAGAGGAAGAGGAAGAGGAATTTCTGAGGCAGGCGAGGAGTTAAGAGTCACTTTAAAATCCGTTAAAATCTCCAATCACAATCTAATTTAGAGAATGAAGCAAAGTGAGTGAAAGTGACCCAATTTCTTTCATTAATTTAAGTCTTTATTTACTGAAGGAGTATGTATTTTGTTTATTAGATATTTAGTGTCAAATTAAGTTATATGTCATGCTTAAGCAGAATTACTACCATAACATAAAAATGGTTTTAGAGGTGTTGAACAGAACAGTTTTTAGATTATCATAGGTGGTTACACCAGAAGAAGCATTTATAAATCTTAATTAACTTGAAACAAATATTTCAATTCAAGGTTTTTGGAAGATTTCTTTAAAGCTGTTTCAAATAGGTCTTTATTAAAATTTTTACTTTTTTGAGATGTTGCAGTTTTACTACACTTTCAATGACTCAAAGTGCAGTTTGATTTATGATAAAGAAAAATGCTCTCTTTGATCATCTGACATGCACAATGCTTTATGCATAAATATGTAAGTATTTATGGATTCTATTTACAGGCAGGCTTGTTGAGTACAACTATATTTATTACAGTGCCTTTTCTGCAATAAAAGAGGGGAAACTAGTCATCCAATAAGATAAACTCATGAGTTTCCCCTCAAACGGCCTGGCTCTGCTGGATAACATATTAGTTTCTCCAGCCGTGACATTATCAGCTTTGACACACACACACACACACACACACACACACACACACACACACACACACACACACACACACACACACACACACACACACACACACACACACACACACACACACACACACACACAAAATTTGCGTGATGCTGTGAAGTGTCACCATTCAAATTTCTGAACCGGTGGAAACATACATTTAGTTAGAACTCATGAAGAAAGCAGAGGGAGAAAGCAGAGACATTTAATGGTAATATTAATAATGTGAACACCTCAGACACAACATCCATCACATACAGGCAGCCAGGGTTTGATTCATTGTTCACAGCTAAATCAGGGAAGTCTAAACAATCATGAGATTTTTGGTCAGAAAGGCAGAAGTGTGACAAGCACAGGACAGCTGTGTGATGTGTTTTTTAGGGAAGTGAGACAACAGAATTTTTAGTGAATCCTCCAAACACACAGTGACAGAGTTCAGAGTCTAATTTTAGATGTTGTAGATTTGAATGAAGACACCAAGGGGACTTTTTGTTTGACTGAACAATGAATGGAGATTAATGTTGGATGAAGAGCTGTGGAGTGAAACATGAGGGGCAGTGAGACAGACAGTCAGCTGATACACCTGACCAAACCAATAACAATGCAGCAGAACATCAGTGGTAATGGTTAAGATTTCGTTGTTTGTCTAAGGTGATTGTATATTTTGGAGTTTTGAAGTGCTTGCCAGACAAAAAAGATTCACAAATTTTGGACATTTCATAAACAGTTCAAAAAAAGGAAATGGAAAAGAAAATAGTTGGCAAATTGATCAACTTTGAGTCCAACTTTGAAGTAATCACCAAAAATTTCACTTCAGTTCAATATGTAAATATCAAACAGGTTTAAAAGAATGATGTCAGTTTTCTTTACTTATTCGGATTTGATGAAATGTAGCATAAGTGGTCGCACAAGTCTAATTTCTTTGTAAAAATAACAGAAGAACCTCAACTATGAGTGGATTGATTAACTCTCCATCAGAATGACTAATAGTCCGCCAGTGGTCTTAGGCTTTCAGTCCTTTTGGAGGAAAAAACCAACAACAAAGACATGTATTGTGAGAATTTGCTGCTTCTCTTGGTCCTGCATATACCATGAGGCCGTTGATGAACACTAGAAGACAGTGGGTCAAGTGCATCATGTTAAACTGAATATTCTTTGGATTTACACAGCTAGGTCAGTGTGATGATATCCCCTCAGGTCTAAATGTGCAGAGCATTTTTTATAGTTTTCAAAGTTACATGGATTACGATACAACACAATACAACACGGTACAACACGATACAACACGATACAACACGATACAACACGATACAACACGATACGCACACATTAATGAAATCTAACTTCCATCGCCACAGGGCTCTTGTGTGATCCAATTGTTTTACGTGAATATAAAGAGTTCAATTTTACTCCAAGAGTTCCAGAATTATCACTTCAACCATTATCTTTCCGTCTAGTTTTGCTTCACTTACTTTCTGTGTGTCTTCCTGCAGCGTCTGCTCTTTGCTGACATGTTTCTCTCGGGAGCTTCAGTCTTGTTTTGACAGTCAGAAGACAAACTCATGTCAGCAGCTCTGATGTTTGACTCTCACAGCTCCACCAGCCTCTGTCACAACTATCAGTCCCTCTCTCTCTCTCTCTGTCTGTTCCCTCTCTCCTTCCTCTCTGGGTGCAGCTGAGCACAGAGGGGTCACGCTTCCACATCAACCATTTCCTGTCGTTGGCCCCGCCTCCGTCATGGTTCTTAATTCTTCTTTTTAACATCATGAAGACTCTCCCCAAAGCTTCTTTTGTAACATGAACCGACCACTTCCTGCACCACTCGATACATTCTAAGATTCTGGTAACCCAAAATCAAATGATGCTCTTATCCATCATGTATTAGAGCTCTTCACCTCCTCTCAGCTTATTTCATTTACATCCTCCTCACAGGAGTCCTGAGGTGCTTTGTTTTCAGCCATGCTGGTACCCTGCCAGGGTCAATATAGTGATGGAAGCAAAACATAAGCCTATGGCTATATAAACATGACATACCAGTATAATCAAATACCATGCTTTGGCAAATATATCAGAAAAATAAGCAACAACTGTTGTTGCTCTCCACCTCTGTCAACAGAGGCTTAACAGCTCTGATGTTAGAAAGGACTGTAGGTGAACACCTTCTCAAATGTTGCAGACTTTATTTACACCTGTACCAAATTGTGAATGAAAGCTCCATTATTGCAGCAACTTGAACCCTGCGCTGATTGTCATCAATAGTAACTTCACTGTTTTTATCTGTGCCTCACTCAGTTCAGTGTCTAAGTTCTGCATTGAGACTTATTTTGTGACTCAGCTCAGTAAAGCATGAATCATCCATCATGTCCTGCAGCTTCTGTCAGCAGGCAGAGTTCATCTGCAGGTAGAAACAGCTGAGTCACTGCAGCGCGGCACGATGTCCGCTCCACTGCATCACAGAAATGGAAAGACTCTGATTAATAAATGATCACCTCTTACGTCTATGCAAAAGTTTTAACCCTTCAGGCAGAGCAATGATCATTATCAAAGATGTATTCAGACAGCTTTTGAAGATACAGGTGTCAGTAATGTTCCTGCAGACATGAGTCAGGGTAGGAGGGGCAGAAATGTGTCCCGAGCAGAGGGTCAGCTCGTCCTTGAGACAATGTAGTCTTACTTGAACTGTTTGTGCGTGTTTTGTTTGTAGATATGAATGCAGAACACTCAATAGATATGTCCATTTGAAAAAAACACTGGTAATGATTGAAAAGCACAGTTTTCATTCTGCACGTCATCATTAAATGCACTCTGGAAGTAAAAAAGAGGTTGTTAAATAAAAGTCCTAACGAAGCACAAGTCCGTTTTCATCATTTGGGATGGATGTTGGGACAGTGAGAGTGAAGCAGAAATGTTTTTTTTGGGCAGGATGGTGCAGCACTGTGCTGCAGAGAGACTGCAGCACAGCAGGATGAAAACAAATTCATGTTCTTAAGATGAGAATGTTTTTCTTTCTCTGTAATGCTCATTTCTGATGGTGTATTACAATTAATGAAGCAACAGAAAAGCTAATGTAAGTATAAAGAAATTAATGTGCCACATAATCCACTGATTCAGACTTTACATTAACATAATGACCGTAGATAACAGTACAAGAATATTAAAAAAAAGTAAATGAAGTAAATTCATAAATAACAAGCTAATGCTAAGAAGTGTGCAGGTCAAGAAATCCTCTCTTAAGGATGCAGTGAGAGATCAGGACTGACTCCAGTCCACTTATAATGTTGCTACACACCTTCTTACTATGTCTGCTGTCTTTTCTCAAAAGTCAAGAGCTGCTTTAACTTAATCCCTCAAATCCACAGAGGAGGCAGTGAAACCCACCCAGGAGCGCCTCTATGAGAGCTCTCTTATTGAGAAGCTTTTAGAAAGCCTTCAGAGTGAGCCTGAGAACCGTGTTCTGAAACATTGAATAAACAAATGATTAGAATAATAAAATGTTATTATCTAAGAGAGAAGAAAGGTTTTAGTGATGCTGAGAACTGAGGAGGATCAGAAGAAATCCAGTCAGGGGCATCTTAAGAAAGACTTATTGAGGACTTAAAATTCAATGTCTCCTACAAAATAAAAGCCTTATTTCAATGATTTACTCTTGGCTGTTGGTCTACAAGCAGTGATGGATGTGTACAGCAGACAGTTTGGGTGTAAATGTTAAAGTTTGGCTTTGTTTTGTTCTGTATAAATTGGGATTGTTTGCAAATTAACTGATCCTGTTTCCTCCCGCAGATCTCAGAATACATGAAATGAAATGCTAGTTTTCAGACACAACATAACACTGACTTTAAACTACAAAGTTCAAGGGAAATCAATACTCATTGATGAATAAGAGAAACGTACTGCCAAATTCTACTCATAAAACTGCTTTTCTAGTAGTGGAAAGCTGAGATGACTGAATGGTACGGCTGTGTTCTTCTTGTGTTTTGCAGTGTGTACAGTTGAGCTTCTGAACAAACAGTAGTCGGAACGAAAACATAAACTATGTGAAAACAGAATTCGACGCATTTTCCCATGAAGGCCACAGTTTGTAGCTTCTATTTTCTGACCACCCGAGGGACTGTGCAGTCTTCAAATAACACTCCGGGGTGCTTTAATTTTGCATTCCCCTCCTCTCTCTTATCATCCCCACTTCCTTTACACTGCAGTAATACTCTGTCACAGCACAAAGGCCTGCAGCTGGGCATATTTTATTGTTTGGATTATAAGCTCCAGCCGCACTAGTCAAATTTTCCACAAAAGTCTCGTCTTAAATCCTCCTCTTCTCTGACAATCCCGCTCTCCCTCAGGATTTGGATCTGGGTCAGAAAAAGATTCCCTCTAATTTTTAGACATGGTTGAGGAGGGTTTCTGAGAGGATGCAACACTTTTTGGAAGGGTTGTTTTAAAGTTTTAATTGCTCACATAGCTTCAGTCGTATTAGTTAAATTGCTGTGGTGTGTGTTGTGTTAGTACATGGTGGGCAGAGAGGCCAAAGGCTGCAGCTCATATCTGAAGCCTCAAAGACCTCACACCTAATGAAGGTACAGTTATCAGGGAAATGCAAAGCAATGCTTTCAGGGTGTACATTAACAGTGTGACAAGTTTGCAAACATACACACGCTTATAGAAGTGAAATGAAAAATACTTCGACTTGAAGAAAGACCCCTCATGGTGAAAATCCTTCATCCACAATGAGGCAGCCACATGTAATTCCCTCATCTCTGTACTCTGTCATCACATACACACAAACACAGGCCCACACACACAGAGGCACATACACACAAACACACCACAATACTATTGTGGACTCTGCCCTCCTCAGATTTCCCATTCAGACATCCGGCAGGAGAAATCATTAATGACACACTGAGCGCCGAGTTTTTTTCCACTCAGCCGAAGCCAATCCGCAGATCAGATCAGGTGAACAAAGTGAAAGCATGAGTGGCATGTATGATGTAGCTAGTCTTGTATTACCCCATTAAACCGAATCACTAAGAAACTGCACAGGAGGCAAAACATTGCGCTTTCAAAATAAAACAAAGACATGTTTAACCGCTTTTAAAAAGTGACATTAGGATGCTTGACAAAGCGGTAACGTCAAGTCTTAAAAAAGTGTCCTCTTGAGGCTGGCTCATTAGTGAATTAATCAGGCACTGGAGCTTCATTCTTTGTCTAACTGGTGGTGACTGCGTTAGCCGCTACTAGCATACAGATTCTAGAATCTTTGGCAGTACAGTTTGCAGTCCTGTGGCATTGTGGGTAATGTATGCAGCAGTTTTTGAGAAGAAAATAAGTGGAATACAATTTTTAAATGTCTAGTTCTGCTGTATTGACTTGGATCCTCTTTGCAGTAAATTTGTAAGGTAGCAGGTAGATAATAGATTCATCATTACTAAGACATGCCCATTTTGACCATTAAATTGCAGCTTTTTCCATTCAGGATGTAAGCTTGTAGACCAGATTTGAGACACACGAGAAGGCAATCGGTGACAGACTAATGTCTCAGTTAACAGTCCTTGACAAGCAGCTGTTTGATTTCCTGCTTGTCAGAAACAAGGTGAGCTTGTAAGAGATGACAGACGGAGGAGAAAGGAGAGCAGGAGGAGGAGATATTACATAAGATCACCAGAAACAAAAGCAGCAGCAACACCAACATTCATGTGCTATTAATAATAAACAGAACAGCCTGGTAAAATCTGCCCTACTTTCAAAGTAAACAACTTCTCCTGGCTCAGCTTAATGAGATCATCAGCGCTCATGAGGAATAGCAGGTAATGTTTCAGCAGCAGAGTCATAGTGGGGTTTAAAAAATAAACACTGAGAGGTACTAAGATGATGGTAGCTGCTGTATAAGAGGTAATCCATCCATCTAACTAACAAATAATGTATGCATCTAGAAACAGGCTTTTATTTCCATGAGGTAAAGGAAGAGGTCATTGTAAAAAACTGTTTGTTTGAATCTTTGTCCCTCCAAAGTCTATCTGAGAATCTGAAACTGGAGGCTGGAGGTCTCAGATTACAGCCTGGTGCTTAAGAATCGATGGCTATTAGGATAACCTCTCAACCATCTGTGAGTCCCTTTCTTTATATTCACAGATATATTGTGTTATACGACCTGAGGGGACTGTACTGGTCTTAATTTGATTGACACCTTCATTTCTTACTTAAGAACAGCATGTAGCAGAGACAGTAGGGCTGCTGTGGAAGCTAGTATGCTGTCTTCATTAGTTGGAATATGTAAAAATCAGTCATTACAACAAAAGTTTTGATGGGCCTCTTACTGTGTTTTAAAAAAAAGAAAATGTGATAATGTACACTTCTGTTATAGAAGAATATGAGATACAACTGAAAGCTCAATTCAGCCACTAAACAGACACTTTGGTGAGATTGTTAAGACAAGTAAAAGTTCATTTTAAAGGGCAGAAATTGTAAAATAAAATGGTTCATCAAATAACCGTATAATAATAATATAGTAAGGTTTTTGGAAATGATAAGAGAGTCTGCGTTATTCAAAACTGAGATCTGATCAGAGAAGATTTGTGCTCCATATTCAGAATCACAAAGCTGGTCCGATTTTTAAAAACCTGATTTCTTTCACACAGAGGACATGAGATCTCACTGCCCACACACACAGCGTGCCGCAGCACAACAGTCAAACAGAGAGAGGAAACAGGAGGCTACAGTTTACGATGGAGAGGGGAAGAAAAGAAAGACTCAAAATAAAGCAGCTTTAAATTCCGAGTAAGCGCTTAAAACTCTGGGTCAATGTGGTGTTGAGTATTTCTGTATATATATCTTTTTTTCATCATTATTTCAACACATATACTTGTTTCACGCTCACTAATGACGTTTTAATGAGCATCTCTTTCCCAGGATGCAGAGGTGGCCATGGCAACCACAGAGGCAGGAAGCTGTCAGATAGTAATTGGGAGTGAAGTCTAACAAGAACTTGTACAGATTTGAACTAATTTACTGTCATGCTTTGGTTGTATCTTGCACCTTGGCATGCCAATATGCAAACACGTCCATTTTCAGCCATGTTGGTATTTAAAAAACCTGCTTGATGTCACACAAGAGAGAAGAAGAGCAGGATACAGCAAAGGTTCACGAGGAAAGCATGATTACTCCTTTTCTTTTTATTAATCTGCAGATTATTCGCTCATTTAACAAACTAATCTTCCAAAAATAGAGATTCTCCGAGATCAGAGGTTCTTTTATCCAAACTTCACAGTCCAAAAGATGAAAATAGAGGTTGTTTGAGATTCTTTTGGATCGAAAATGAATCAAAGTCAATCAAAATACTAATCTTCAATATCTATTTTCATGTAATCATGTTAATTTTGCACTCATGTTTGACGACTGGCAGAAAGAAGAAGTTGGAAAAGAGGAGGAAAAGCATGGAGGTGCGTCATAGCTGCCTTTAAAAGTATGGATTTTTGTGTCACAGTGATGATCAGTGAGTTAGAGTTACCTGAAGCAGACAGTGTGCCAGTCTGTGTTGAGGGCCTGCAGGTACTGCTCATCATAGATCCTCTGTTTGCACCCCGCACAGACGGGCAAACTTCCTCCAGCTGGAAAACAAGGAAACACACAAGGTCTGTTTATGATAGGTCAGTGTGAAGAGAAATCAATGACAGCTTTGATGATATGTAAAAATAACTGATGTTTGCATGCTGCTGTTATCTGTGGACTTATCTCACCACTAATGCAAACTCCATGCTCATAAGTGACACTGGAGCCACAGATACTAAACAAACACACACACACACACACACACACACGCAGTCACTGAGAACTTTTTTCACCACTGACAGATCAGAACCTTTAACATGTCGATCAGACTCAGTGAACTGCTCCATGTAGGCTGGAGACAACTGACTGTAAGTTTTAATGAGAGGATTGCTCCACAGGATATCACTTGTTGCACTATTTTACAGACAGTCTTTACTTTTGGTATCTAAGTGTATTCTTTATTATAAAGGAGAGTCCAGGCTTTGAATTTACCATGCACACTGTGAACTTTATTTAAACTTGTAGTCATTGCTATAAGGCTCTAAAGCACCACCACAAATATCAAAGTGACTGAATCTAAACACGTTCTTGCATCTTGAGGAAAACTTTGCCTTCTTTCTCCGACTTCAGCTGTGTGATAAGCAATTGCTTCTATGAGATGATGCTCCCACTAATGAGGAAAATGTTCATTATAAGAGTTTCAGAAAAAAACAACACATTTTCAGAGCTGGAGCAGCTAATCCTGTGATGCACTGAGGCCAAAGCAGCAATGTGTGTGTTTGTGTGTGTGAGCGATACAGTTCCTTGGAAAGGAAGAGGATGCAGCACCATCACAGATGTCAAGCTACATGTAGCATGTTCTTCATCACTGCAGCTTCATTTGGCTAAGAACACATCAGAAAGCCTTTACATCATGATACAATGAGATGCAAAGTTACAACAAATATAAACACAGCTACCCAGTAAACATGGTGATACTTTGGCTGTTTGCAAATATGACACTGTTAAAAAGCAGGCCTCTAATCTGGAAGAGGAAGAAGGCGTTCAAAGTTGCTACTGCCCATGCATTACTCCTTATCAGCATCACTGCTGAGTCTTTGTATTTTCCACACAACTTAAACTTTTTCCTTAGTGACAGCAATATGCTCACCATCACAGCTTTGAACAAGGCAACGCTTAAAGACACCTCTGATTCTTCATCATTCAAAATATCTCTCCCACTGTAAAGCTGAAATATAAAAGCTTTGATGGTGGAGGTTTCATTCAGGCCACTCATTGTAATACCCTGTTGGACTGTAGTAGTTTTATTGATTATACTGGCTTGTTGGCAGGTCTGCTTAATGCTGATGCCTTTCTCTCTTCTCAAATCCCCGCATTTTTTAAATCTAACATCATCTTTGTCGTTTTGCATTCCTCTCCCTGATAAATGTGTCCTTTAGATGTTTGCAGTCTCACAGAGGGCACACATACCTCAGTTGAGAAACACAAACACACACTTTGTAGCTTGTGCAGGTATTTAGGATTGGCTGCCCCACCTCTCTGAACACATTTCCCAGATATAGTTGCAGCAGCTCTTCCTGCAGATTAGCTCAACTCACTGATATGCAAAGTGAGTCAGCACACAGAAGGTCTATTGTCAAGTTCAGGGGGGCTGAGTGACAGCTACGGTGTGCTCTGTCACTGATAAGCAGCATTGTTTTCACATACACAGTACCTATACTGATTCTTTCCTTGTTTTAAGGCACAAAATGATGTGTAAAAAACACAAAGGGTCTCTTGGTAATTTATATATTAAATAAACAAACAAGATGAGGATGTGGTATGAGTATTTTTTTTATGTTTGGCATATTTGTTTACCATTTAAAATATAGGTTATAATGCAATATCTTGGAGGAGTCCAGGGTGAAAGTGATTCTCCAACAAATAAGAATAAATCAAAGTTGTTATAACTCACTGATTCTTCATCTACATCAGTCTTATACAATGATATAAGGGAAGTTATAGTACTAAATATTTGAACTATGTAGCTTCAACCTCAAACTGCCTTGTTTAGGTCATTAAAGTTCAACTTTGAAGTATCTTGAGCTTGGACAAGCAAAAACCTATATTTGGTATGATCACCTTTTAGAGTCCTCATTTAATTTCAAGGGAATAACATTTTTCTTAAGGGATCTCTTGCAAATGAACACTGTGACCTGAGGGAGAATACTGCATCCAAACATGACGGGTGTATCTACTTGGAAAGGAAACATGGCTTCAGTGGCAACATAATATGTTAATGCAGCCTGACGCTCCCTACACACACACACATGCACCAATGAAACACTAATGTGTGACAATGACTGACATTTATCGACGCCCAAGAAAGAAAAACTGCCAAAAGCAAAGTGTTTACGGCCAGTTTAAGGTGTGCATCCTCTGTGTTATAGCGTCAGAGGACGCGTTGCTGTGCCTGCATCTCCCGCCCCTGTATGCAGCCCAAGGCTCCTTTACCCCAGCAGCCCCTTTACCTTCCTCCTCTCCCATGCGTTCGTCCTTCCAGGTGCAGCAGAGCAGCATCAACCTCATTCACTCTCCGACACCGAGCTCCGGGACAGAGCCAGCCGCCTTTGGTCGACAGATTACCGGTGTGCGACCACAACCGCAGCCCGCCCAGCGGTCGTGTTGCTGTGCGTCGGTCGCTCCCTGCGGCGGCACACAGAGCTGCTGCTTCCTCCTCCTGCTGCACGTTTCTGCGGCGCTTCATTCAATAGAGCCGATGACCAATGATGCCTCGGATCCGGGGAGAGGAAGACCCGGGCCGGCCAACCAGGAACACTCCCCGGTTAATTAATGCGTTTCTTTGGAAGCAGGGAGGAGGAGGGGTCACCGGGAAGAGAGAGTGCAGCGAAGATAACTGTCAGATTTTTCAACTCCAAGAGAGTGAATCATTCTCTTCAGAAATCTAGATTTAAACTGTTTAACACAGTAACAAATTACAATGTTACAGTTTTAAGTTTATTTAGAGATTTGGAGCGATGTTTATGTGTTCTTTATTGAACAGTGTGAGATTTTAAGGTGGAGGTCATTAAAGCAGTTGAAGTGATATTTAAGTGTATTCACTGAAGCAGGTGGTATGGGATGGGATGAAGTTGAATTCTTAAGAGTAAAAGATGAAAGCATTTCAAATGTAAGTTTATCAGTTTAAGGGAGTCAAATGAAAAGTTGAAATTTTCTGTCACAATCAGTTTGAATTAAGTTGTTGAATAAAATTGAAGTACTTGTACTTTTAGTTAATGTTAAGAAAGAACTGATAACAAGTCAGTTGAAATATCAAAGCAGATGTTAGCAACATAAAACCAACTGAAGCCAATACAAGAGTGACAAAAACAAGACAGAAAGAAAGAAAGAAAGAAAGAAAGAAAGAAAGAAAGAAAGAAAGAAAGAAAGAAAGAAAGAAAGAAAGAAGCAGGTGATCTCTTAGATTTCTGTAGAAGTGTGAGAAACAAAAGTTCCTAAAAGTGAAATAGATGTTAGCTCTGGATTTTTTTAAGCGGCTATTTTTTTTCCGTTTATGTGTAGGCCTACATTTAAATTCTTGTCATTTAGTTTGTAGGTAAGTAACTATCAGAAAACAGTCAAAAATGAGCACAATTTATTTGACATGCTAAGTATAGGATCACAGTATGCATGTAAACTCTCAAACTGGTTTGCCAAGTGTGGCCACATGTGCAGGCTATGCATCACTTCAGTCGAGTGGTTGTGTGCCAGTTTAATCTGACCCAGCCAACATACAACTTTGTCTCCACTTTCTAGATCAAAATCCAAACTGCACTGTGCTACAAATGACATTAGTCATCCGTGCTTCTTTACATCCAGGTAGTTAGTAGGGCATGATAGCATGATGACAGTGGCCATTGACGACAGACTCAGGTAGAGGTGGGTGGCTGATTACAGCTCAGAAACGACATACTACTGCCATCAGTAATTAAATAATAATTTGTATGCTTGCTAGGGAGGGTGAAAACATTATATTGCACATGCTGCTAGAGGTTAAAATGCTGGTGGATAAGGGAAGGAGCAGTTTAATGTAAGAGTTAGAGATCAAGGCTGTTTAAATATCATTTGAGGAGTAACAGTTGAAGAGTAAAAGATGAAAGCAGATTAATGTCTGTAAGAGAGAGAGTTAGAAAAGGAATTTACAGTGTTTGTTGAAACATGTCAGGTCCGCTCGACAAGCAGAATTGTGATACAGTAGTCAAAAGGAAAACTATGCTTCAATAAGTTGTATGAAATCAGTCTATAAAACCAAGCTGAAACAACCAATTATTTGTTTTTCATTTTCCCAATAACTGACATCAAGTTACTTCCTGGTTATTTACAGGTCAATGATGATAATTGTTCTTTACTTAAGATATGATACAGTATCTCACAAAAGTGAGTACACCCCTCATATTTCTTCTAAAGCTGATGCACAAGAAAGTCCGCAAATAGTTTGCTAAGGACAGCAGACTAAGGACATGGATTACTGGAACCTTGTCTTGTGGTCTGATGAGACCAAGATAAACTTATTTGGTTCAGAAGGCGTTAAGCGTGTGTGGTGGCAACCAGGTGAGGAGTACAGAGACAAGTGTGTCTTGCCTACAGTCAAGCATGGTGGTGGGAGTGTCATGGTCAACTATGAATGCCAACATGTACCATGACATACTGAAGCAGAGCATGATCCCCCCTCTTCGGGGACTGGGCCACAGGGCAGTATTCCAAAATGATAATGACCCCAAACACACCTTCAAGATGGCCCCTGCCTTTCCAAAGGAGCTGCGGGTAAAGGTGATGGAGTGGCCAAGCATGTCTCCAGACCTAAACCCTATTGAGCATCTGTTGGGCATCCTCAAGAGCAAGGTCTCTAACATCCACCTGCTCCATGATGTCGTCATGGAGGAGTGGAAGAGGATTCCAGTGGCAACCTGTGAAGCTCTGGTGAACTCCATGCCCAAGAGAGTTAAGGCAGCGCTGGAAAATAATGGTGGCCACACAAAATATTGACACTTTGGGCCCAATTTGGACATTTTCACTTAGGGGTGTACTCACTTTTGTTGTCGGTGGTTTAGACATTAATGGCTGTGTGTTGAGTTATTTTGAGGGGACAGTAAATCTACACTGGTAAACAAACTGTACACTGACTACTTTACATTGTATCAAAGTGTCATTTCTTCAGTGTTGTCCCATGAAAAGATATAATTAAATATTTGCAGAAATGTGAGGGGTGTACTCACTTTTGTGAGATACTGCATATACTTTTGTGGTAAAGCCAAAGCACTTGGTAGTTTTGTTTAAATAAACAGTATTGCAGAATTAGAAGATATGACACCCTAAACTGCAGATCCATGAGACACTGTGATAGTTTATAAAATGGGTAAGTGTCACAAGATGTAAGGTGATGGAAGAAAAGTGTAAGCTATTTCTTCTTGATCACGGCTCAGTGGATCTCTAGCAGTGTGAGTTCATTATTTCCAGCTGGCACAAGAACGGAGTTTGTAGTCACTACTGGAAAAATGTCTGCCTCAAACTGGGATTGTGTTGGTATGACATGAAAAAGCTCTGCCAAATCAAACATATAGGACTATCAGATGATAAAATCAATAAATCCTGGTTAATGTTGCGCGATGGGAGGCACAGTACAGATTCGACAGGACTGATATGCAACAAAGATCTAAGTCTGAGCCTGGGGTATTAATGATCTGTGGTATGTTGCTTATATAGGAAAGTGATCTCTCAGGACACACTGGACCAGATGGTTTCCATCACCAGACAGGAAGACCTGTTGCTGCTGAGGAATGCACCTCACAAGATAAGAACAACATAGAGGAGGACACATCATCTTTTAACACATTTTATTTTGTTATTTAAAGAAGAAAATAAAATGCCAGGATATCCGGGAACAAGTCACATCTGTGTCGTGGAAATATAAAAAGTGCAAACCACACTGTTCCTCCTTCTAACAACAGTTTAAATAAAGATGAAGAGTATCCCACGGCACATAAGTTGAGCAAGGCTCAAACACAGTTCTTACACAGCACCGAGTGAAGAAACTGAGGCCAGCTTACATCAAATTAGTACAAAATACAGTACACAATACAGAAGTAAGAGTTTGCAACAGCGCTCATGAACCTTTGGTCAGTAAGCCTTTCTTAAAAGCAGCTCAAGTAAAGAAAAACAATGGGAGCTTACGCCTCTTATAAGCACACCCATTTAACAAAGTCCTGTTTATATAACAACTT
Organism: Notolabrus celidotus; assembly: GCF_009762535.1. Classification (NCBI taxonomy): domain Eukaryota; kingdom Metazoa; phylum Chordata; class Actinopteri; order Labriformes; family Labridae; genus Notolabrus; species Notolabrus celidotus. The sequence continues at coordinate 18,260,374 of NC_048285.1, read as the reverse complement.
TAAACAGATAATAAATGCAAAAGCTTTTCTTTTATGGTCACACATTCCTGATAACAGAGCTATGAGCCAAAGCTTGGTGCAAAAAGGTACATCAGTTACATAAATGTATATAACTACTGCTGCAAAGGACTAAACAATAGAAGCAGACTAAATCACTCCATCATGGATGTTGGGACAGTGACACACAATTACACATTCATACAAACATAATATACATTACAGAGTAGTATCTGAATTAAACTTTGGAATTAAATGGCAACACTGTTTTTCCTGTGGTATTAAAACATTCTTTGATGAACAAGCCATTCTTGCGTGTCTTCAGCATATCGGTCAGCTCAAAGCAAAAACTGCTCTTCATACATCACAAGTTTGGAAACGCGAGAAATGCTGAGAAAACTGAACTGCATAGCAACGAGAATCGGCAAAGTTACTGAGAGCAGATGGGCTGGCCTGAGCCCCGATTCCCGCTGCTTTATACCCAGCAGGTCTAAAAATAGCAGCAGAGAAGACGGGAAGCCAGAAATGAAGCTGGGATTTATCATTTTTGGACGAGCCTTGACCAACCCGACCCCTCTGACATGTCGAGGTGAGACAGTGTGGGCTCTGACACTGATGACAGGTCACCCAGCTTCAGGATTAAAATCAGGAGGGAGATCATTCATTGGTCACATTGGTGATGGTTCAGACAGTCTTTAGCACAACAGTACAATTAAACACACACACACACACACACACACACACACACACACACACACACACACACACACACACACACACACACACACACACACACACACACACACACACACACACAGTGACACAAACACACTCTTTGTATTGTAACTAGACTGGTGCAGATAAAGCTTAATGACTAAAGGCACTATCAATAACATACGTCACATTAGAACGTGTACAAAATTCAGGGTCGGTGGGTTTTGTATAAAAACAGACCTTTAAAAGTCAAGTAATTAAAAAAACATCTTTACATGATTTCTAATGGGGTTTGTTTGCATATAAAATGTACATTCTTGATCATGCAGTAGCACCATGGTTTCTTGAGGTCACTCTGGATCTCAAGAGATCCTCTACTTCCTCCTCCCACAGAATTTGCCCAGGCATCCTGCAGCTCCACCTGCAGAATGGATTACACAGTAATCTTTGTTTTGGTCTTTTTTGTTTTTTTACACTGGAAGGAATTTCACACTATTTTTTAATGCCAAGCATTTCACCTCTGTAGGCCCCTCCTCCTCCTCCTGCACCAAGGAAACCTTGCAGTGGACCGTACTTTGCTGCTTTGGCTGAAAAACAACAAAGAGAACAGACAATGTGAGCCATTTAGTCTACTTTAAAATAGTTCTCTGTTGTAAAGCATGTAATGACTTGAGGTGTTCCACTAGAGTTTTTAGAGTAGTAGATGTATTGTTTGATTATTGCATCCACCCAGCACTGATACTGCACCACTAGCCTCCAAGAGAAGCTGCCATACATTGGAAACAGAAGGTCTTATGATTTTAAAGATAAGGCCACCAGCCCTACCCTCATCCCAAACTGCAAGAGTTTAGACCTGCAAAATGTGTCAATCTAAGAAACCACATGTGCTTTCCTTAAAAGTATCCAACCAGCAGTAATCTCTGATGTTCAGGAAAATGCAGAGTATTCCATTCATATTAGTCGTGCCCTGCCATCTGCACCAACAGGCACACGCAGTACCAACCCACGCATAGAGTTTTCAATCTCGTCTGAATAATCTGACATATTTCCATTCTCTTCCAAGCGGCACTGACACACATTTGAACACAGGCTTTGGGGCAAAATACAGAGTGAAACTGTAAGGTATCACACATAGTGTGATATTGATTGTGGAGTGATGTGTAGAGGTGGATGTGTGGTACCTTGTTGAGGAGTCAGTGGGGCTGGTACGTATCCACCTAGACAACATTAAGACAAAGACGGAAGGAGAGACAAGATTATGATATTAGACTGAAACAAGGTGAACTCTGGGTCTGTCACACTGGATAGTGCATGTGTCCGGGTCAGGATGCAGTGAGGAATAGATGTTTATGACAGAGTAGATCACACGGGAGGCACTGTGCTCTGGTGCTGAGCTGTGTGATCCTCAGAGCTTCAATGTTTCACAGAAATCAGACTTCTGGACAGACACTGATTTTCTCTTTCTGTATTAAAACATAAAGAAATCTTGGTCAAAGGTTGATTGATTTAGAAGGAGAGAGCTTTTTTAGCTGATGACATTTGAATAAAGTGAGCTCTGACATGGACTGCACCTTTCAAATTAATTAAGATGTATTTTGCAAATAGGAGAAACCCAACATTAAACAAAGATATATTAATTCCCCTACTGTCTGGAATAATCCAATTAATCTCTCTGTAACTGGGTGCTCTGATGAAAAATGCACATTATCATTATTCGAGCACACAATAATTCCCTTAAGCAAACTCAGCTTCCCGTGTGAGCTAACAAGTTAAAAACTAGAGGTTTAATCTTTTGACGTTAAATTTGAAAAGCCCCTGACGGAACTTAGTTTAGTAGACAATACGCATCATTTTTTCATTAGAGCAAGAGAATAAACAGAATTGTATGTGTATTCAAGAACATATTTGATCATCAGAGAAAGGGTCTGGACTTTTCAAGTTTAAATAGAGATGTACAATATTTGGGTTAGAAAGTATTTTTTCTTGAACTGTAGTTAACATAGAAACCCTCATAGAGGAAGCAAGCTTAAACATGAGTTGAATTGGGTTTGGAAGTGTCTAGCATTGAGGAAAGGAGAGAGGGGGGACTCAAGAACCTGTAAAACAGAAGAGCTAATGAGCCTAAAACAACCTTAACTGTCTTAATATGTGGTCTCCTTGATTGGATGTGAAGTAGATCATATAATGAATGTCCTGCAGGTGCCTCCCTCTTTCTTTATGCACTCAGCTCCAAAGAGGAAAGCAATGCATCAGTTTTCCTGTCCTTCAACTTTTCCAGTGGTGTTACCTGTATGTATGCAGCTGTGCATTAATCCGCCTCCTGATCCAGAAACAAGGATGAAAAGTTACAGAATTGTTTGTGTTCCATTTCTAAGTTTAAGGAGGCAGCTAATCAATTGATGTTGGGATTTTAGTAGCAGGAAAAAAAACAGCAATAACATACTGAGAAAAGAAAAAATGAAAAATCGCAAGCATCTTTATTGGAATTAACAGATGGTCGGTACTGGAGGCAACAGATGCATAGATCAATAATAGAGCTGAAGCTGTGGCGTATGTATTAAGTTCAAATCATAGCTTTTGTTTTGTATTTTTGTTCTTGATACACACATGTTACACACACACACACACACACACACACACACACACACACACACACAGACACACAGACACACACACACACACACACACACACACACACACACACACACACACAAACACACAAACACACACACACACACACACACACACACACACTCACCCTACTTCTGCCAACTTCTCTTGCTTCCATGCACTGAAGATTAATGGCTCAATTCTGTCGCTTTTTCACTGATTATCTTTTCCACTGACTCCCTAAAGGTCACTGCGCAGAATGCTGTTTACAGCCAACACATGTACAATATGTTTGTCGTAAGCTATATCATATTGTCTCACAATAATCAGCAGAAAGTTTTGACTTAAATCTTTCCTTAACCTTTTCTTTCACTCTTTTTTTGCACACAAACAAAAATGCTGAGGAAGCAGTACCTGCACCTGGATAGAACTGTTGGGGGTAACCTCCTCCATAGCCAGGTACCACTGAACCCACACCTGTATAGAAATAAAAGCACACTTAGCAAAGAAAAGCTAAACTTTGAGTTTAAGCATACATACAGTATGTACAGTGAGGACGACAACTTGACCTAGTTTTCAAGGAGCCAATAATTATTCTCTGTTTTGTTGTAAAGTCTGCACTCACTATTGAAGAGATTTGTTGGACCATCTGTGGAAGCATTTCACACAGACAATAATATCTCCGTACCCACTGGGGGAAGGATTAGAGCCATGAGTTTTACTGGCTGGCCTGTGTGCTATCGAATGGGCAGAGAGAGGAGGCTGTACAGTCAGCTGTTATTGTGTGATTACATTCATCCCTCACAGACGGGCAGAGGAAGAACAAGGAGGAGGACAGACATGATCACTGCACACACTGTAAAGTGTGTTGTGATCGAGGCAAGGGACATGTGTTTCTTACAGTAGGAGACGGGGAACAGAAAATAGTGAACAAACATTTGGCGGCCCTCACCTGGCTGATATCCGCCACCACCTCCAAGATTGCCATAGCCTGATCCAATGACAAGTACACATACAAAATCACAATAATACATCTATTGTTATAGTGTGCGATTAAATTATAGCTTGTTGTGGGGTTTTTTTGTCTCGAGTGTGACATGTAGCCAGAAGCTCAGCTGAGGTTACAGAAACAACCTCATCCAGATGTCCTCTAGCAGAGTTTTGTTGTTTCAGGGCAGACTCTCTGGGGGTTTGTATTATCTTCAGTTTCACTTTGATGTTGTGCACAGTTATACTAACAGGAATCAGACATCATCTGGGAAATGTTGTGTTGCTGTCTTGCTTCATTTACAAACTCCTAACAGTACCATAACACTACAGGGATTACTGCCTTTTGGGGAAACTGGGTTTTGTGGAATTTTTGGTTTTCTAACCATCATGACTACTGTTTAGCTTCAGTAGTACACGCGTTCTCCTTTTCATTTTGTATTAAAAATACTTACTATATTAACTATATATTCTGTAATAGATACTACAATATAATATGTTTCATTAAATGCAAGTATACTCACCATAGGGAGCTCTTGTTACAACAGTAAACTTAGAGGAACCAATAATATAGACAAGACTCAGCTTCACAGCATATATACTTTTAATAGCCTGTTACTCTACCTGGTTTGGGTGGTTTGGCTCCACCACCAGCACCAGCACCTCCCAGTCCAACCCCAGCAGGATACAACCCACCTGTCAAAAGAAACAAAACACTGGATAAGATGAGGTAATAAAGAGTATTTTTACTATATATATATCATTAGACTGGAAATACTGACATGTCTACACCAATCTATTTCCTTCACCCAAGTGTCCAGCTGCTGTCTCATTCCTCACACAGACACTTATCAGCATGTCCGCCAACTTCCTGCACAGGAAGTATATCGCGATGGCATCTCTGACCAACTGTCACATTGAGCACTGGGCAGAACGTTTTGGGATTTTTTTTTTTTTTAGATCAAGAGAACATTGTGTGTACATGCTGAAGGCCTCCTCTCTTCTCGTGCACACCCTACCCATTAACATGAAGATATGGACGAGAGCAGGAGCAAGACAACTCATCTCCCACATTTTGTGTTGGGGCATTAAATGTTTTTATCTTGAAGGAGGAATCAAACAGCAGTGAGGTTTTTACTTGTTTCCCTATGATGACACCAACATCTAGAGCTCTTGGGGTTGTAAAACTGAATGTTGAGTTCTGACCGTAATAACCTCCTGCTGACAGTGGGATTCCTGCCCCTCCTGCTCCAGGCACTGCAAAAAATTAAATCATATAGTATGGCGACTACATAGAAATCTTAAAAATAAAATTCATAAATGTGTAGCAAGGACCACTTTAAATATACTTTGGGATGTGGTTTGTTGGAGCAGTGCATGCACTCACTTACCTGGTGGTTTCAGAGGCTTTGCTGCAGGCAGAGCTCCAGTTCCAGTTCCAACTCCTGTACCAACACCAACACCACCATAAGGACCTAAAGCACGGAAAGGACACAATTAAAAGTCTCTTTCATTTAAACCGAGTCTTTAAATGTTTAGAAGTAAATCTATATTGTATCTGATGTATGTATATGCTCCACCATATGGATATGGATATCCAGCTCCGCCGGGGCCAACACCTACTCCGGTACCTGTGGAGAAAAGGCTGAGGCTGAGGAATCATAGTTTTAAAAATTAAACATCGCTTTACAATTGTTATATTTAGTAAGAACTGCATTATCATATTTTTTCAGAATGTTAGAAAGAGCATATTTGGTAAATCTGTCCTCCTCTGTTACACTCTGCCTAGATTTAACTGATGAATGAATGACTATTTATTTTGGTCATTCGTTAAAGAATAACATGAGTCTACAATTTTTGTGAATATTCAACTGATTAAATACCAAATAACACCATTTTACATGTATACCCTGGTGCATTTCACACAATAAAACCCCTACAATGAACGACTACAAAAGGAGTTTTTAAAGACACAGTATCTAAAAATTGAAAGTATAAGATCTTATGAATAATAGATGAGTAGTTTCATGGTGACATGCTTTATTTATTACTCTCAAAGCTTTTTATTTGGCTCTTTATTTGTTGTTTTATACAGTTCCTCAGAATGTTATATATGGCATAACATGTTTATGTGTATTCCATGTCTGTTACTGGTAAAATAGTGCAGGGAATGGCTAAACTGCCCTGAAACTGCTAATCTGCAGATAGTATGAACTGATTAGTGCTCAATTTCTCTGCAGGGTTATAATTGGGTATAAAAAAGCCTGAAGCTGCTTTTTCTTAACATATTAACTACAGGTTTTATTGATTTAAGTTTGATTAATTAACCGTCTGGACAGAAAGTGCACCATGAGATTCACACAGTCCTTTGTGTGAAAGTGGGATCAATAACAAAATCATTAAACAAATGTTCATCTCTTAAGATATCATTTTTAAGCAACACTGAGTTGCAGTTAGAAATAATTCTGTCAAGATCAGGACATTAAAAAAATGAATGTTTTTAATTATGATGTTTGATTAATTTTCTATAACAGAACTAGAATCTATCCTGCTGCAAAGTCACACACTGGAACTGACTATTTTGACATTCAAATTGATTATTTAGTGACTATTTATACTAATGTATCTGAAGAATCTAAATTAGTAATATTGTCCATAACTGTACATTACATTGACAGAAAAACTTTTTTTCCTTATGATGTTCAATCTAAATCATCTTTACCTGGTAAGAATGGTTTAGGTGCTTTGCCTCCAGTGCCAACACCAACACCAACACCAACTGGTGACAGCAGAGTTGAGAATTATAATAGTCACAGACATCGGCTGAGACGAACAACTTCAGTTGTTATACTTGTCTTTGTCTCCACCATGTGGCCAGATGAATGTATCATACTCATTAAAATTCAGTTTAGATTTTAGTAGTCAATCAAAATATAAATAACGGCCTACCTCCTGGTTGTTGGACTCCCGGTGCAACTAAAGAAAGGAGATAAAGACATGAACTAGTTATATCAATCAATCAATCTTTATTTGTATAGCACCAAATCACAACAAGCATTATCTCAAGGCACTTTTACAAACATAGCAGGTCTATACCATACTCTATGAGAGAGAGAGAGAGAGAGAGAGAGAGAGAGAGAGAGAGAGAGAGAGAGAGAGAGAGAGAGAGAGAGAGAGAGAGAGAGAGATGATAGTGAACAAGTCAATAAGAAAGTGCCAGGACACAAACAATAAAACACAAGTACACGCTTAACAGATTCGGATCATTTCATGAAAACAAATTTGCTACATAAGAGTGAACCATCCTTTTCTTATTTCAATCTTGTATTTCTTTAATCTATATGTGTGTGCACATACAGAACAAACAGTGCTGACAGAAACTTGACTTTTCACAGATACAAACAAAGGTTGTTCAATCTTACCAGGCTGACCTTGTCCTGTTGTACCAACTAAAACAAAGTCAGAGGTTACATCGGTTATCATCCAGCATACATTTTGTTAAATGGCCAAGAGAGAAACTTACTGAGACTAAATCAATGTTAGAAGGACACAGCACAGCTGTTACTAATATCAAATATCTAGGTATGTATGCAAAGAAAATTAAATGTGCTCTTACCACCTGAGGGTGCAACACCTGCTCCACCTGTGACAAAAACATCAAGGCACTTAAAGATTTGTAGTATATGATGCATGCAGAAGAGGGGGTGGGGGTTGAGTGTTCTGAGTAAGGGAAAAGTTTTTAACATACTTACCAACACTGGTGCCCGCTGTGAAATAAAAAAGAAACATCACATTAAGCTTATTCAGTAATTATTTATTCAGGAAAATGTTCAATCAAACGATAAAATGTGTTCAACTCACCACTAGGCTGAATGATTCCACCGGCAACTGTTGAAAGAGTCACAAATAAAATAACTTAAAAAGAGGTTCAAACACACATCATACATTCACTTAGTGGAATAATATGCTGTTATTTTGACCTACCGCCTGTTTCCACAGATTCACCACAGGAGAACAATGTGTGAAAAAAGAAGAAAAGAGCAACATTAGTGGAACTGTCTCTTGAAATGTTGATTTTTTTTTTTTGTCTTTTGGATTTGGTTCATTAATGTATGTGAAATATGCTCTTTTGGAATTAAATTACTTGAAGGGGAAAGAAGGCAAAATCATGTTAAACAAACATTCAACATAATAAGAAAATTATTTTCAGATGCACACATTCCAAAAATTACTGAAAGACATTCTATAGCAGGGGCTTTGTGTGCACTTTGTTCACATACATGATCATTTCAGACTATAAATTCATCTTATCACAATACAATCCTTCCTTTTTACTAAATTTAACCCCTTTAAATATGACAAAAGAACCCTGCTGTAGAACTTAAACTGAGACTCATTTGAGGAAAGAGAAAACATTCATGTTTACAAAAACTACAAGCCCCTCAGATATTTGAGAGCAATCAAATGTTACCAGTGAGATAGTGATCTTCAAGCATTTACCTGATTTTATCTAACAGTCCAGTTATCTCTACTTTATGCAAGTTATCATTCAAGGTGAGTGAGAGCTGTTAGTAAAAAGGAAAAGGGAACACAAGACAAGCAGAGCAGTGCCAAGATAGTGACAATCTATGACCACAGTCGTCAATGCAATGACTGGATGGGAGGTTTGGGGGGGTCATGTTCAAATGTTGTTGTATCATACAGATCACACATACATACGAACATACAATCGTGCAGAACACAACAAGTAAAATTATGAAGCTGCAATTTTCTTTTACAGTGATATCCAATTTTCAGAAAATAAAAACCTCTCATTAAGGTAAAAAACAGAATCTACAATTCCCCTTTAACTTTAAAGTTAAATCAGTAGAATCAAGAATTTTCATTTTATTTATTTATTGTACAAAAGTATGTCTAGATTTTGAAAAGATTGAAATGCAGCGGTGGAGGCTATTTTTGATTGAGCATTGATTTATATTGCACCACAGGCAGATTCCAAAAGTGGTGGGCTTCATTTTTTTGTTGAATTTTGAATAAATATGGTGCAATTAAGACTAAAGCAGTAATCATAAAGAATCTTTAACTCACCTTCAGTTTTTAGAGAAAAAAATAACAAGAAATACTGATTTATTAACCCATACTTCACTTGAGTAGCAAACAAATGTATTTCAACCTCCATTTTTATTTATAAAACACCTCAGAATTCACTCAGTGATCATATGTTTCATGGAAACAGCAAGTCTTACTGGGCTGTGGGACCTCTGGGGCCTTGCCAGTTGCAGAAATAGACGTGGGCACTGGCAAAGACAACAGATTTCAGTTTCATCCATTGTGCTTTAAACAGGGGTTCAGTAGGACAGAGTAAAAAGGCAGAAGCTGTGAGGTATACCCTGTTATTGCTGGGAGGCTGTAAGCTAGAGTTGGTCAATAGCTGGTAGCACTCACATTACAAACAACATATGAGCTTTTTGGCCAGAAAATAGATCAAGAAAATGTATAGCGCATAAAAGAAGACACAGTTTTGTGCAGTTATCCTTAGCGAGGCAGCATCTCAGAATATGAGAGGAAGTATTGCTTTTCTCTCTTCCTGCAATATGTGCAAATAGCTGTTGCATAAAGAGTGTGTTTTCCAAAGGCATATACATGTATGTGTATACTGTAAAAAATATCCCAGAAAAATACAGCAGTGGTGCAACACTGTACCTGGTCGAACAGTCGCAGCAAAACCTGTGTCCTTTTCTGTAAAAGCAATGACAACATTTCAATTGCAACAATTTTAAAAGGCCATGTCTCAGGATATAGGGATTTTAGTGAGTGTTTTAAGTTTTACCTGGCTTTACAGGAACACCTGTGCCCCCCACAACAGCAGAACCATTTGGAACACCACCCACAGTTGAATCTACAGTAGCTCCTGGTACAGCAAGTCCTCCTCCAGTGACGCCTCCTATATAACATGGAAAACATGAAGTCAGCCAAGAGTTTTTGCGAAGATTTGTCTTCTTCTAAAATCATGGATTGTCAATAACAGACAACTAGTGTGTTTCTCTGTTGGAGGTCAAAAAGTAGAGACGAGGTTGCAGGTTTTGGGAGAATCTGCAGGAGGATCTGAGAACAGGGTTCCCAGGGAGGATAATTCTTGCTTTGATTTCTGAGTCAAAGTATTACAGAAGCGAGAGCCGTGTCTGCATTCTCTGCTGGGTGTCCACGAAAGTTTTTGTTGACATTGGGCCATGTCAAAAATGAGTCTTGAGACTAATCACTTTGTGTCTTGGTGTATAATTCCATTGTAGAGTATATAAAGGGATATGTCTGGTGGGAATTGTCAGGACTGTGTTTTTCATTTTGAAACCTTGAGCTTGATGAAACACATAAATTCTTAAATTAAAAAAAGAGAAGTAATATCAAAAGATCAAAATTCAAGTCTCAAAATACAGAATGAATGAAAGGATTTGTACTTAGTGAAGAGTGAACACTACTTCTGAATACCTACTCTTGTAGTCAATCTCTATAATAACTTATTCACGATTGTAGGACTCTGGATATGTGATACTTGTGTGCTTATTCTTTTCACCATATTTGGCAGCTTTTGCAGCAGCAGAGTATTGTCCACCTCCAGGGCCTACACCAGGATATACTCCTGCCCCTCCAAGTCCTCCAGTTCCTACACCAACTCCAGCTCCTCCTGAAACTCCTATGAAGGAAAAGGGGCAGTTTACATTATTCCTGTACTGTCAATAAAATCCAAAAGTCCAGATGACGTTAAGGTCAGTGAGAAAACAGTAGTTTTTTAATATTGAACAACTTCTGTCATACTTTCTTTACTAACCACTGACTGCCTATGAATGTTTATTATATTTGTATGCATATGTATTGTACCATATTTGGCAGCTTTTGCAGCAGCAGAGTATTGTCCACCTCCAGGGCCTACACCAGGATATACTCCTGCCCCTCCTAGTCCTCTACCTCCTAACCCTACTCCAGCTCCTCCTGCAACTCCTAGTATTGAAAACAGAGCAGGTTTGGGGTAAAAAAGAAGGATAGGGAAACAATAGTAGGTGAAGTCATTTGTGACACAAAATCAAACGCATGTGAATTTATTATAAGTAGTTTATTAATTTTACCATATTTGGCAGCTTTGGCAGCAGCAGAGTATTGTCCACCTCCAGGGGCAATACCAGTACCAAGTCCTCCGAATCCTCCTGTCCCTCCAACTCCCCCTGCCCCTCCTAGTCCTCCAGTTCCTAAACCTACTCCAGCTCCTCCTGGAACTCCTAATTTAAAAAAAAAGTACGGTAGGTGCATTTTTAGGTACATTATTAGTTTTCACATAATAAAACTGAATGACATGCAGGAACATAACTGGAAACTTTATCCTCCCAATTTGCAACAAATGTGTATATTTTAAAATGTCTCTCTGGATATGTTGGATATAAATCATTCATGCTTCCATTACTAAGCTAGACACTCCTATAAATCCAGTGTACCTTAGTCCAAGACCAAAAGCTTGCACTGTAACATCTTTAAAAAGAACTAAACCCTAAGATCTCTAAACAGTGCTGCTAAACATTTGAGTGTCTCCTAGTTTAATAGTCTCTACCACATTAGCAGCTAATCACTGTACATAAAATCGAAGGTTCCGAAAGCATGAAGATGCTTCAGATGACTGAAAAATTAAGTTAAAAAAAAACAACAACATCAGAAGCTACTTAAAGAAAACCTCTTACCATATTTAGGAGGTTTGACACCAGCACCAGCTCCATAACCTATGAGGGAGCAAAATGTTTGTGACTGAGGGTTTTTTGATAAATCAAAATTAGGAAGATGATGCATTTACATAAAAAAGGTCAACATAGTATCAGTTTCACAACTTACCGCCATAGCCACCAACACCACCTGGAGGTACCTGCCCTAGTCCCCCTGGAACTCCAGCTCCTCCTAGGCCTGCTCCTGGTACTCCTATCGAGAGGAAAAAAAGGACTCTGTTTTTCACTGTTACTAATGAAAGATTATAAATGTTCAGCACTGTCATACCTTGTCTAACTGACCAGTGCCTTTAACTTTCAAAAGTATACTGTGTATGCAAATTTGTGAGTACATCAGTAAAAGATAAGTTAGAGTTGTAACATGGTAACTACTACACTGCATTAAACAGTAAAGATCAGTCTCACCATATTTAGGAGGTTTAGCTCCAGCTGCCAAAGCTGTGATGTAACATGTAAAGAAAGGTTAGATTAAAAAGTGATTCTGGAAATAAAAAAAACTCTCCTTCATTACTTCTGCAAATCAAAAATCTGGAGGCATATTTACATCCATATCCTGGTAAAAATGGGACTCTTCCAGGAGTTCCTCCTCCACCACCTGGGACTGCCCCTGCACCACCTTGACCTTTAATTAAAAAATGAGTCCAGTAATTATTTTAAATTCTTCCATATGATGCAATTAACTTGGTCTACAGTAGTGTGTCCTGTCAGAGATTTAATTCCAGTCACCATATTTAGCAGCTTTAGCAGCAGCAGAGTATCCTCCACCTCCAAATCCTCCTGCTCCACCCAGTCCTGTGCCCCCGAGTCCCGTTCCTCCTGTGCCTCCCAGTCCCCCCACACCTGTAGATCCAACATTTTAACACTTAACTGAAAACACATTGCACAATCAATTTTCAGCCTAACAGACCTTCACCAGGTATGATTGCCATCATACCTGATGAAGGTCCACCTAATCAATAAACAGAGTGAACTTTAGTCAACATGTTATGCCACAGAGATCCAGATTTATATTTGGTGCAAGAGACACTTGGTATGATCAAAAACTGAGATTTCTAATGTTTATTAATTAATCATTCTGGAATCTTTACACGCCAATAAAAAAAACATCCCATACCATATTTAGCCGCTTTAGCAGCAGCAGAATAACCTCCTCCTGCACCTCCCAGTCCTCCAGTTCCATATTGTCCCCCTGCACCTCCCAGTCCTCCAGTTCCATATTGTCCTCCTGCACCTCCCAGTCCTGCAGTTCCATATTGTCCCCCTGCACCCCCCAGTCCTCCAGTTCCTAACTGTCCTCCTGCGCCTCCCAATCCTCCGACTCCTGTAGAACCATATTTTGAACAACCCAAATCACATTGTGCAATTCATGTTGCACTCACAATGTCTACATGTTTTCATTCAAAACAACAAAATTAGTGGCAGCATTGTAATTCAAAGTCATTTTTTTCTATTGTAACAGAGACTTATTCCCAGCAACAAATTAGATTTCTTATACTTTTTTATTCTAGATGGATCTACTCGCCAATGAGACAAAGCCCCATACCATATTTGGCAGCCTTGGCAGCAGCAGAATAACCTCCACCTCCACCTCCAGCTCCTAACTGTCCTCCTGCACCTCCCAGTCCTCCAGTTCCATATTGTCCTCCAGCTCCTAATTGTCCTCCTGTGCCTCCCAGTCCTCCAGCTCCTAACTGTCCTCCTGCGCCTCCAAGTCCCCCGACTCCTGTAGAAACAAATTTTGAGCAAACAACCCAAATCACATCTGCCATCCATATTACACTCAAAATGTCTACATTTTGTTTCTTTCAAAACATTGAAACTAGTGGACTTCATTGCTATTAGAAGTCTCCCTTTTGGTCGTTTGTACGTTTCTGTGTAGTTACTTAAGTTTTTCTTCAACAAAAAAAATGAAACAAAACATAAAAACAAAAAAAAGTGGGATTATGAAGTTGGAAATTCGGGAGAAAGAAGTTAGACAAAGTTTGATTTTTTCCTTCCTGCACACCTGATTGTGTGACAGGTAGTAGGGTGAAACTATAAACCAAAGAAAAAAGGTTCCCACACTGTCCCACTTCAAGCAGACATATTTAATCATTCTTACAACATTTCAGTCTAACAGACCTGTGACTATAAAGACTAGTTTTAAGCAACAAATTAGATTTTCTTTTATTCTGGATTAATCTACTTGCCAATAAAAATAGTCCCATACCATATTTAGCAGCTTTGGCAGCAGCAGAATAACCTCCTCCTACGCCTCCAGCTCCTAATTGTCCTCCTGCTCCATATTGTCCTCCTGCGCCTCCCAGTCCTCCAGCTCCTAATTGTCCTCCTGCTCCATATTGTCCTCCTGCGCCTCCCACTCCTCCAGTTCCTAATTGTCCTCCTGCTCCTCCAAGTCCCCCAATTCCTGTAGAACCAGATTTTGAGCAAACAAATTTTTGACGTTAATTGTAAGTTTCTGTCTGATAACAGAAGAGTTTTACAACAAGGTATTAGGGTCATTATTAAAAAACAAAAAAGAGAACTGAAGGAGAAGAGATATATCCCAGAGGAACATTTTTCTGCTCAAGGCTTTCTCTTCTAAGTCTCCAGAGACAAAACTGAGATTCTCACTTCAGCCTCATTCAAGTTTCAAATTCTTCTTATTGGTTTCTCATTAGTGTCTCCTGAAATTCACTAGGAGAAATAGTAGAGACCATGACATGAGTCCTATTTTGAGACTTAAATGAGAGATCTCATTAATGGCTCATTTTCTTAAATATATTTTTGGCCTTTTTGCCTTTATTTGACAGGACAGCTGAAGAGAGACAGGAAATGTGGGTAGTAGTGAGCGGGGGAAGACATGCAGGAAATGGTCAAACGGCCGGGAATCGAGCCTCTGTATGTGGGGCGCTTAGACCGCTAGGCCACCAGTGCCCAAAAGAATCCACCCCTTTAATTGTAATAATCTGGCTAAATCTGGTCAGCCCTTTTTGTGGCCCATATTTTAAATAAATGGTCTGTCATACCTGGTATGAAATCTCTATCTTTTGCAATTTCTCTCAAATCCACTAAATCTTTCTAAAGCTAAAGCTTGAGACACAAAAACTGAGTCTGACAAAAACAAATGGATGAGGTTAGATTGAGACAATTGAGAGAGCTCCCTGATTTCTCCACCTGAGCTCAAAAGGAGTCACAACACTTGAGAAATACCTGAGAATCATTTCAGATTTTGACCAGATCTCCTTTTGAACTGAAAGGGAGACTAAGCTGAGACTTTTTACAACTTTTTTTTCTGGAGGCAAGAATCAGAAACAAGAGACATAAGCTATAGTCTCATTTTGCTTTCAAACAGATCTCATTGTTGTCTAGGAGACATGAATGAAACACTTTTGAGATCTCCTCTCTAAATGTATTTTCCTATGGGATCCTGAGATGAAAGTTGTACATGCAGTTGCATTTTTTTTCTGCATACCTGAATGTGTGATAGGTAGACGCCTAAAACTATAAGATAATGAGAAAAGGTTCCAATACATTGTCTTGCTTTATAGAGACATATTTGTTGAGTCATACAACATTTCAGTCTAATATATCTAAAATGTTTAGTGATTAGATGGACCTTCATCAGGTATGATGGCTATCATAACAAATTTCTGATTCTTAATTATCCTAGAATAATCTTTACTTGACAATAAAAAACATCTCATACCATATTTAGCAGCTTTTGCAGCAGCAGAATAACCTCCTCCTGCACCTCCAGTTCCATATTGTCCCCCTGCACCTCCCTGTCCTCCTGTTCCTAGTTGTCCTCCTGCACCTCCTAGTCCTCCGGTTCCCAATTGTCCTCCTGCGCCTCCTAGTCCTGCAGGACATTAATCCAAAGGGCAGAAAGGCAAAACTTAATCATAGCTATCATGTTGCTGAGGAGTTTTTAATTGTTGTGCCATGACTATAAACTACAGACATCGTACCATATTTAGCAGCTTTGGAGGCTGGTAAATTACCACCAAACCATGGAAATCCTGGTACCCCCCCTGGAACCCCTCCTGGTACCCCTCCTGGTACCCCTCCAGGTACCCCTCCTGGTACCCCTCCTGGTACCCCTCCTGGTACCCCTCCTGGTACCCCTCCAGGTACCCCTCCTGGTACCCCTGTGCAAAAAGAACCAGCAAATTAAACTGTTAAATTAAAAAAGGAGGTTCTGCTAAACATATCAAGTATCAAATATTTTTTCTGCTGCCATCTTACAGGTTGGTGTAAGATCTAACATATAATTTGAAAGAATGTGTGATGATTTGATTTGAGGTATTCTCTGACACTCAAAAGCAAGTTCTAACCATATTTAGCTGCCTTGGACCTAGCATCGTATCCTGCTGTAAAATATTCAAAGACAAGAAATCAGATGTTATCTTTTTTACATTAACAGTACGTAGACAAGACAGAGGGAAAGATACCACAAAGTAAAATAGTGAGGCTGAGGGAATGCCAGTGACTTTGATTTCTAGCCAAGTGTTGAGATAGTATAAACAGTATATAACTTTTCCTTTTATGCTTGTTGTTTCTTGTCATTTGCAAGATATTTTACCTCCTGGCACAAGCCCTGGATACAGTCCTCCAGTGCCACCAACACCTCCAAAGCCTGGCACACCTCCAGCCCCTGGCACACCTCCAGCACCTGGCACACCTCCAGCACCACCCAAACCTAGGGCAGAGAGCACAGACTTTAAAATGCAAATACATTCTGCCCAAACAACACACAACTTATCCTACATTCTTCATAATGGAAATGATTTCTTTGGTCATTTATTTGGTATAATACCATATTTGGCAGCTTTAGCCTGAGCGGGGGAGATCCCCCCAGGTCCCACCCCTGCAAAACAAACAAACAAAGAAAAAAACACATCAGGCACTGCATGTCTACTCTATATCATTCAACAGTGCATATTTAAGAAACAAACCAGTTCCAAATGGATAACCAGGCCTTGACCCGGGACCACCTTGTCCTCCTGGAAGTCCAGCCCCAGCATTACCAAAGCCATAACCTGAAACATTACAAAGCAAGTCTTCATTAATCCCTTAAGTTTACACTGTCACTGAAGTTCTACTGAAGATTTGGAAAGCTGAAGTTTTGTACCATAAGGTAATTTGCCTCCACCAGGTTTTGCTCCATAGCCACCTAAAGAGAAAGGAAACGATGACAAGATGTTGAATAACGCTGCATGCTTATGCTTGATCACATGCAGAAAAAAGGTACTGTAATCACTTGTCTTTGTGAAATAGAATATCTCATGATAACAACCTTAGAAGATTATAACTTTATAATCTTTCATCATTTTGCCACTTTCATAATAAAACATACCACGCTGGCAAGCCAATAACAAATAAAAACTTAAACCTTCCAAAAAATGCAAACCAATTGTTAAGACATGTAAATATAAGATTAATTTCAGCCATCTCAACCTATTTAAAAAAATCAAAACCCTATGATTTCGGTAGAACTGAAGATGGTTGTCAAATCTCCCATGTCCCAATTTTTAATTTTGATTTTCTTTTAACTATACAATAAAGGCAAAGATGCCAAAAGTTACCTATAATGCAAGGTCATTTCCATTTCAGTGATTCCATTCCAAACTGTGATTTTTGAGGACAATGATACAAAAAAGTTGCGCAATTTCATATAAATGTTGAAGAGTTGATTTCCTCTACAGTATAAGCTAGTGAAAAAGTCTGTAAGCTAGAGGAAAAAAAGAGTACACTAGGAAAGTTAAAAAGCGACTGTACAGGTACGGGTCACACAACCTCACACCTTGCACTTTTGGGGATGTGAGCGGGTATCCATGGAACACTCCAGGCTGCATGGGTCCACCATAGCCACGTCCACCTGCAAGGAAGAAAATGAACCTTAACCATATCATATCAGTTATGCTAAAAAACACTCACGTTTTTGTTTGTAATTCTAAAGGATCAAAGAATCAAAGAATATTACCTGGTCCTTGACCACCAGCTCCTCCCCCTCCAACTGCATAAGAAAAGTACCATATAATCCAATCAGACACATGAGTGAGTTTCAACATATGAAAGTCAGATAGAGTTTTAGCAAACTGAACATTGTTCATCATTTAAAAGATGTTCTACCATATAGTAGTTTTAAGGCGTATTCACACTATTGGACATCCATTTTTACTGTTACTGATATTTTCAAAAGACTCATTGTACCAGTTTTAAAAAAACAAGTTGTGGTGGATAAAACATTAATAAAAGCTTAATTGAAGTAGATCATTTGGCATCTGATGAAAAAAAGCAGAACTTTTGAGTAACAGTAAACATTACTGGATTTGGGATTCATGTTGCTGCCAGTGGCCACCCCAGGGAGAACACCGCGTCCACCGAATCCTGAAGGGGGAGAGAGCAACACAAACACAAAAAAAAGCATTACAGTGCAATGCATTACATGCAAAAAACAAACAACAAACAAACAAACAAAAACAGAACATTACCCATTAATGGATGAAAAAGACAAACCTTGTCCGGGGACCAGTCCACCTTGGTAAAGTCCAGGCACACCCACGCCTGCCACAGCAAGTGAGAAATATTATTTCTGCCTCCAAAGATCCAGCATGCATGAGCAGCAATAATCTGTTTTGACCTTTGCTTTACAATTTTTACAATTATATGCCTGTCAATTATTAAAACTAAACAAGACCACAAAATGAGCAAGACAGGATGCAGCAAAGCCAGACAGGGATCTTGGCGACCTGTAAGCATACTGACTGATACTGATACTGACAGTAAAATCTTATAATATCTCATAATATAATTTCCAAATATTCATTTTTCATAATCTCACTTACATAGACTAGATAATGGTGTGATATTTCCAACAGAATACATAAAATAAAACCAGGACATAGATACACACACACACCTTTAGATGCTGAGTTTTTTTTAGTTGCTGTACTGTAAGCAGGGTTTCTTTGTCAATCTGAGGATCTACATCTCAGTGAAAGCTTTAGACATGAGGGCCAACATAAAAACTGCAAGCTTTAAGTTTGTTAAACACTATCATTTTGCCAATAATTATGAATAAAAGTGTTTCAAAAGATTTCTAATCACTGAACCCACACCACATGGAATGGAAAATGAATTTGATGCAGCTCTGCTGTCTGGTAATCTGCATCCACTCTGTGTTCAGCCATGTGAATTGATTGTTGAGTCTACAAAACCTGGCACTTTGGCTGCTTTCTTTCCAGCTCCAAAACCACCCCCTCCGGGAAGGCCAGTCTGAGGAATAACAGGTGCTGAAAAAAAAAGCAAATGTTACTTGACTCATCAGACAAATATACAGTATGGAAACATGGGCATATCTTTCTTGTCCAAATGTCAAATCCAAACAACTAATGATGGGATTTCTGCCTCTGGGGGTGAATTCGCTACACTTTTAACAGCTCTTAAAGTTTGAAATATGTTTGTCTTGCCTCCAGCAGGCACTGCAGCTCCAGTCCCTGTGCCTCCAGGAACTCCTCCAGCTCCAAGCACAGTTCCCCCAGTCCCTGGTAGTGAACATGGTGCACAGACATACAGTATAGTTAGTTATTTAGTTAGTTTATTCTCATTCATTGTGTCACACACCAGAAAGGTGCGCAGCACGCATGGACTAACAAGACACTACAAAACAAAACAATTTAGGAGTAAAAACATAAAGGAAAAAAGGAAACATTACTGCACATGTTCAGGTATGACCATAAGTAAGTCGAAGCAAAGTGTTACACTTCAGACATTGGCACTCGACATATAGATTTAATATGAAAACATACAGTTTCTGGATTAATTTTATACTCAGTTAAGTTCACCCTCAGTTGAATCTGAGTCATTGATGCATTGTTGTCTTCAGAGTAATAAAAACCTTGCAAAGCAATTATTCTATAGTTATTCATGCAATGACCACAAGAGGGCCCTGCGATACTGCAGAGAAGCAATACGGAGTTATGTGGCTGGTGCCAAATTTGACCCGTCTGCAGGGAGTGAGATCTTTAGACTGCCCATTGGTACTGGGAGCAACTAATCCTGCCCTAACAATCTGTCATCACTCCATGACCAACGGTAATACGGTCAACTTTTAATCTAATCAGGAGAGGCAGTCAGCATGCACAACATTTGCCTTGCCTCATCCAGTGCCTCATTTCTTTGGCTATCCCCTCATGCAGGAAATGAGCTGTCAGGTTCACTTGTAAAGGGGCTTGGCAGCAGTATAAAACACATTGGTTTATTTGGTTAAACTCTATGTTCTTTAATCTTAAATCCCCCACACTTTTGACCGGACAGACATTGCGCACTGCCCGTAAGTATGTGGCCTGGGAGATTTGCTGAGGAAAAGTTTGGCAAAGGCTGTTTTGTTTTATCTGCACCGTTTTAAAGGAAGTCATTCTTTTTCTGAGTGTCATGCAAAGAATACAGGCGGATCTGGGGACAGCAGTTTTGTTATTGCCAACCAATACTTAAGAGTAGGCTCTTTGCCATCCTGCAGCTCTAGCCATGATTGGCCCTCCTGAGTCCATGCTTAATTACCCAGCCTAATTTAAAGGAAATCATGTGCACCTGAACAGAATAGACTTTCAGGTTATGCTGGACTCTGCTGAAGTACAAACTGTGGCAAACACATTTTTACTTTTTTTATTGTATCTACAGACCTTGGACAAAGTGTTTTTTCATACAGAGTCACAAGTAATGCAAAACATTCATTTTGGCTTTCTGACTCACATGAGCATGCAAATCTATCAAAGTTCTAAAGAGCTTCATGCCAGTATTCAGCAGTTTTATTTTTATGGAAGTCTATCAGGCCAAGATCAGCTTACCTCCGTGTGGCAGCAGACCACCTCCTGCACCTGTGGTTAAGACAACCAGTATTTCATTGGTATCAATTACAAAGCAGATTGATGTTAGATATACAAGGGATAAAGACTTGAGGGACCCTCAGAATGACTGTGTGCTCAGAAACGTTTTC
Source organism: Notolabrus celidotus (assembly GCF_009762535.1). Lineage (NCBI taxonomy): Eukaryota > Metazoa > Chordata > Actinopteri > Labriformes > Labridae > Notolabrus > Notolabrus celidotus. Next base: position 18,239,323 of record NC_048285.1, on the reverse strand, counting down.
TTTGTGTCAAAACAGCAGCCCACTTCAATCAAACATGAACCCAGCTAAATATTTGCAGGTAACTCTTATTGTGTATAGAGTGAACTATTAGTCAAGTAAATAGCATTACAGTCCATTTGGATGAAAACTGTTTCGTATTATTTATGCTTAAAGTTATTTGCAAGTGTTAGATTTTGTGATAACCTGTGCAGAAGAATATGTCACCTCTTTTTGTTAAATGATCTTTTAAATGGCACATTATAACCATTCCACCTCAACAGACCAGGCTTAAAACCAGAGGTGACCAAGCCTTTGTGGCAGCTGCTCCTCGACTCTGGAACAACCTGCCTCAACATATCCGCTCTGCAGGATCAATCCAGATTTTTAAATCCTCTCTTAAGACTCACCTCTTCTCCCTGGCTTCTAATCAAGGTTGAGTGGACATCTGGCATAATCTTAATTAAATCTTAATTTATTTTATTCTATCTTATTTTATTATATATTTGCACTGTGTACATCTTTTAGTATTGTATTTAGTATGCTATGTTTGTCATTTGTGCTGTTTTTGATCTGTACAGCACTTTGGTCAACCCAGGTTGTTTTAAACGTGCTCTTTAAATAACGTTTGAGTTGAGTTGAGTTGAGTTGAGTTGAACAGAGCTCTTTAACGACAAGGCTAAAAAGGTAGCAGACCTGGGTACTGGGAGTTTTTAGGCCAAACACATAGAGGAAGGCCAAATCGTTCCCAAATTCAGGAAAAATAAGCTAGTGGAACATGTTGATATTCCATCATTATATTTTATGAGCCCTTTCAATTACAATCACCGAGCCAGGTTTGACTGCTTTTTAAAGGAATGCTTTTTAAGAAACAAATACAATGTGCTCAGCTGCATGTGAAGTGTTCACTTGTTGAGTCAAGTAGAAGCATCCATAAACTAAAGGTAACAGGAGTCACACCTGGCTGATGCACTCATCAATCCTACATTGTCAATAGCAAGAAGTAATCCCCCAAAAAACATATTTTACACATTCTGTCATTTATATGTCTTTTTTTTTGGCAATAGTCTGTTTTTTCCATTCTGTGAAGTGTAAATACTGTCAAATCAGAGACATTTCTACACAAATACCAGAGGTAAAGCACACCAAGAAACTGCCATAAATGGAGGGTTTTAACTAAAGTGTATTACTGTAGGAAGGATACATTACGTACAAAACGTCACTCTGCATCTAATTTTTAACCAATCATTCAATTCATCGCAATAATTTCTTGGTACCATCACCCCTGCGGTAAGGCACTGATGTTTTAATTACACCAAGGCATTTTCTGCCATCTGCTGTACCTCTTTTTGCAGCCTTCTGTCCAACACCCCCTGGGAAGAAGCCCCCCGTGCCTCCTCCTCCATATCCTCCATAACCACCTAAATGAAACCAAGGTGCACAAGTGAGTGTGTGTGCTTGCTTATGTTATGTTAACACACATTTGGCACATATAATACATTATAAGAACAGTTTAAAGGTATGTTTTTAACATTCACAATCTAATATTTATTCCTGAATCAGTTCCAGGTACTCACCTCCTCCATGGCCACCACCTCCCAGGCCACCCCGTCCAAGACCTCCAGCTCCTAGATTGCCATAACCTTAATGTGAAAAAACATCACAAACAAACAGTTGTGCAGTGAGAAAGACATTAGCCATGAGGTAAAAGTTGACCCCTCACTGAGTAAGAAACATGAAAACATAGAAAAAACCTCAAATAGGTCTGTCCTTCTGGTTATGCTGTGTTCTTAACACTGGGGGGAGCCGTAAGTTCTTTCTGATACAAAAATCTCCAGACCCATCCTATGAGCTATAAAGCTTCTGGCTTGAAATGATGCATGAATAAAGTCATAACCCAGCTTGGGTTCCTACTTGCTGACAGGAACAAAAACTTGTTGGGAGATGATAGCAAAAAGGAAAAACTGTGGAAGGACATGGAAAAAAATGATCAGCAGCTGCTCATGAAAGGAGAGGGACTAAAAGATCCTGAAATATGGGGCCCTTAGAGGAAAATATAGCCCACTTAACAGTAGGTGAAAGGTTTTTGTGTTTTAACAGCAATAAATCAATAAAAAGTGTAAAGTTACAAGTGCCAGAAGACCCCAAAAAAAGAGAAAATTGCTTGAGAGTAGTGATCAATAAGTAGTGAACAACATTTCTTTAGGAGTGAATACCCCACATATCAAAATTAAAACAAGTTAATTTCATACATCAGTAAAACACAATGTTGTCGAATGCATTTGTCTTAAATATTCAGTACATACAGTAAACAGGATAGTTGTCTTAAAAGAAGCTATGAGCTCAGCAAGCTCCCAGATCAGACACAAACATGCAGGAGTAATGACTGTTTTTGGTACAAGAAGAAATCTGGTTCCTTCCAGCGAGCCAGTCTGCTGAGGAACTTGTTTTCATCAATACCTCTAAGCCAAAAAGTCTGGGGTGAGAGCAACTAAGCATGGGAAACAAGCTGAACACGGGGTGAGAGGGAGAGACAGACAGATCAGAGCAGGGGTGAAAGCTTGGAGTCCAGCAATCTGCGGGGTGCAGGTAATGATACTGACGAAGAGGAGGAGGAGAAGGAATGTGCTGGGAGATACAGAGAGAAATATGTTAGTGTGGAGTTTCATGATCTAGTCAAAACAAATGTGGGCACTGGTCTTGCCAAGAGCTTGGCAAACAGATTGAGCATGCAATGCGAGCTCAGACGCTAGGCTAAGCACCCTTGCGATAATCCATCTTCTTCAAAGCTTTCAGGCTGGATTGCTCAAGCATCCCCAGGCACACCTCGAAGTAATAACAACCATAATCAATTCTTATATAAATCAGAGTGTACTGGGGTTTTCCCCTTCCCCAGCGTCACTCGTGCTGACACCCCTCATTTATCTCATTTTTATAAGTGAGCTACACATACCATAATAGTGTTAAGGAATTGACAGTAATGCAAGATAGTTAATGGACATTTGGAAGACTGTTGATTCTCAAAACCCTTAAGATTTCTTGGTCTGGCATGAAATGTTTCTTTAAGACGTCCAGCCTCCTGATTACAGAAGGCCTTCTCTGACAGTGTGAGGTGTATTTGTCAGTCTGAGTGAGTGTTGAAAGTATACAGCAGAGATTAGGTCACTGGAAGAAAAACATGGAGAACAAAGAAGACAGACTGGACTATAGAGACATTTATCTGACTCATCCATCATCAGGCCCACCTGTGCTCACACATGCATGACCCAACCTCGCTTCTGGCAGTAGCGCTCATGGCAGACCGGCACCTGCCACGTTGAGTTTATCATTTGAGAAGGTCAGAGGACAAGATGCAGACACACAGCAGTCAGTCTGAGAAGTTGCAAGGCTGGTGTGCGATCAAGAATGCAGGACTGAAGCAGACACAAAGTTTAGACAGAGTGGAAAGGAAAAGCATCCTTATTTAATGAAGTTCTGACATCACTAGACAGAGGAGAAATAATAAGCCCTTAAGTAAAAGATACTACCCTTGAGGTTGTGTATGTTAAGGGTCAAAGTTAGAGGAAATGTTAACAAAATCTGGATCACTTTCGGTCTGGCATCCAACCACTGATTGTACATTTTGAGAGATGAGGGATTGAGTTTTCACACAAAAGCTCTCTGTTTAGCCATATTTACTCAATATTGTCAGCTCACACAAGCAAGCTTTTGTTGGACTACTATTGTTACAAGACGTCAGCTCACACAAGTGGACCTGTCTTAGCTCACACATAATGGGAAGTCTACACCAATGTTGTTTGTTGTCATAAACCACACACATAGACATCCTGCACCATGACCCTGATATCAAATCACAGCTTTTCTTGGGTGCTGCTCCCAGTATTTAGCTGATTGCTGACAACCTGAGGGATTTATGTGCACTAATGTAGCAGCATATTTTCTTGCTGACCCTCAAGGCATAATGGGAAGCCCAAGAGACCACTTGAAACCAACTGCCTCTGGACCTTGGACAAATCAACTCTACAAAAGGTCAATGCTCTGAATAGCAGATGGAAGGGACAGAAACCCAATACTACACAGGGGGAGGACTGGAGGCCAAGGAAACTGGAAGGTAAGTGATGCAGGCCTGGGATGCATCAGAGTTTCCTCCATTTAAATTTAAAAAAAGTGTGAGAGGAACATGGTTTACTAGCCAGTTTCCATTCAGAAAGGACCTCCAGTTTTTACAGCTGTGCAGTGACAAGTGCAGCAGCAGGTTGTCTGGGTAAAATTTGTGATGGTGTCTCGCTGCATGATTGAGCATCACAACTGCAAGTGAGACCACAACTCAAATCTAGTCCTTCTGTGACAAAGGGGTCTTGTTTTATTTGGATGGAAATGTAATGACGAAAAGGTATGTTCTAGCCTCCTGCTGTACCCTGTCATGGCACATCATTGTATACTTACTGGAGGCTGATTCTGGAGTAAAACTGGCCAGACAGCATGGCTAGTTTTTTCAGTCACCAGCCATGTTCTCAAACTTGGGTCATGTTCAAGTGATGGAGTTAAGCCAGTGGGAAGAGAAATATCTGTTTTCAATCTGAAAACTGAATCGTCTTGCTCATGCTCCACAGGGGTTAGGTAAGGTAATCCTCTATTTCAGGACTAGGGGAATACAAGGGACATTAATCAAAACATTGTCTTCTGATCACAGTCTCTTTCGTTTACTGTTTTTCTCCCTGGTCCTGCATCTTTTTCTGTTTCCTCTCCAAAAGGTGTCTCTGAGGTTGAGCTGACCAGACATGAGGTGTTAATAGCAACAACTAGAGGAAGCCAAACGTGAGCAATGAAAGATAGATTTTCTCGCTCCTTTCCGTCTCCCTTTTCCTCCTCCAGTCCTCTTCTCCCTACTTTGTGATCCAGCTGGGCTTGTTGAAGGGTTTAATTTAAGAGAGCAAAGAATTCCATGGCAGATATCCACAGCAACTGTCGGCAGACGCACAGAAAGTAGACTTTGGAGCTGGATGGAGCTCTGGAATGTCCAGGAATGTCTAGGGACTTGTCTTTCACTGTTTTCTTTGTTTTAGGTAATTTTTTATCAAGCATATAATCCAAGAACAAACGTTTGTTTATTGAAAAGTGAGGAGGATTGTTGACTACTAATACTTCATTTTTATACAGCTGGAACCCAAGCCAATGAGCAAAAATGTCGAGGTATTCTATTACACAAAATCAAAGAACAAATACACACAGACTAAAGATTAGTTTAAAGAATCAAAGAGACAAAGAGACGTGCTGTGGCAACAAAGATGTTGCAATTTTCTCAAATGTCATGGAAAATGTTCATAATAACTCCATCTTCAAAGGCTCTTCAAAGGTCCTCAGAGAATCTGCATTTTACCTGATTGACAGGCAGAGTCTATTCTCCGGCTGTGGTCCCATAAAAATGTCCACTTTGAAAGCTAAGCCCACCATTATGTCCTTCAGAGTCATGACACCAGGTTTTATCAGTATCAAATTATCACACCATTCCACTTCCAAGTTAGTGGATGGATTGCATTCTTGCGAGATGACGCAGGACAAGCTGGATGAAAGCACAATGATGCGGGGTGCTGTAGTGATTCCAGATCGCGTGAGACAAGTGGACACTCTGACGCTCCCCTTGCTGCCTCTCCTGTGACCTCCCCCTGCTCCTTGTCACTTCCAGGTTGTCTTTGCTGTCAGTCAGGGGCACTGAACTGTGAGAGGCAGGACTGGTCACATGTTGGACTAATTAAGCATTCACACAGCCACACCAGCGCACACAAACTTTGTCCCTCTCTGGCTGGTGTGAACTAGCCAACTTTGGCGTCAAGCCTTTTATTGTTTTTGCTTTCCTTTTCCATGGAGTCATTGACACTATCAACGAGAGGTCCCAAAGCCTCAGCCTCAATCTCTGCCAGATGACCCCAAGTGCACTTCTGCCAGGGCTCCTACAGACGAACAGGGACAGGGTCTACATTTGCTTAATTCTGTAAAATCTTTGCTTTTTGGCCACATCCAGGTTTGAAAACTGTGTAATATAACTGGACTTCTAAACTGTTGCGTGAGTGTAGTCAGACATTGTTGGTATGGGTGGTCACTTTTGACTTTTATGGGGGACATTTGCATCATGCTGAAAAAGCGATTGCGTGCTTTTTCATTATGGGGTCAGCACTTACACTGATGAAGCAACTTTGGCAAACTCCCACTGACCCACGCACTTGGGCAGTAGAACACACACCATGAGGCTTTGAGCAATTCTTACAAATGGTTCCAAATTAACTGTAACTGTAAAAGTCACCATTACATGTCATGTGGATTACAGGCACTGCCACAGGGCCAAGCTGGCTTGCTTAGCCAAGTGACGTCTGTGGCTGCCTGACCTCACCAGCCTGAATATTCTTAAGTCTCTCACCTCCACACACACACACTCACACGCCTTACATCAAACACATCTGTGCTAACACGAATACTGTTGTCCCTTATTTCAAACTGTGCTAATTGGTACATCATGCCTTAAACCATGTCCACTGAGTTTTTTGATGTCATTGTTTATGCTTCAAGTCATACAGAGCAGAAAATGCTATGCTATAAGCTTTCAAGTCAAGCAAACAGTTCTGCCATTTCTCCAGTTTCTGTGAGAGCTGAGAGCCTCTGCTATTCTTCTTTTTATCCACCTCTGAAAGAATATCACTGTTTCTCTGCCAACACTGAGCCCCTGACTTTGTTCAAAGAGAATCTCTAACCCAGGGCTCATACCATAGCCTGTTTTAGGTTGGCACACCAAATCAAAGCACGTATTGTAAAGGCATGCGGACAACACAGAAACACTGCCTGCATTAAAGTATACTATGATACACAGAGTGCAAGTGCACTTACAGAATCCTACTTTTAAAAGCTGCCAATATCTAATAAGTACATTCCATGTCTAATTAAGCTGAATTTTGGAAGTGATGCATAGGGCAAGAAAACTAGTCCACAAACACAGCTGGTGGCCATGGTATGTAAAGTTGGCCAAGTGTGTTTCCTTTCCCAGATGGTCCACATATGCATCTGCCATTCCACTGAATACTTTTCTGACAACTCAGGGTTGAGAAGAGAGACTCAAGTTCCTAAGGCCGGCTCGACCCAAAACATGCACGTTGAAACGCTGACGTTAGACTTCTTGAGGTTCCAAGTTCCTCTGTCATTACAAAGGCTATGATCACTGAGGAGCCATGTGAAGCATTTCGCCATTACAAACATATGGGATGCTCTACAAAGGAAACAAGTGAGAGAGATTAACTGCATCACTGACAAAGGACAGCTATTTACCAAATTGTACATTACATGTATGTGGAGGTATTGCTACACATCAGGATACCTATAAGTCCTTAAGAGCCAAAGCTGAAGTCATTTAAAAGCCATTCATCTTCACAAGTCATTTAGTCCAGCGTTGAGTCTGAATAAGTGTTGAGAAATCCAAAATCAAAAACATTTCAGAGAGCTGAGATAATAGCAGTGACTAAAACCTTCGTGGGAATGCAAGATTGACTTGAAAAAGAAAATAACAAGAATTTATTTACTGAAATACATACGCTTGTTCATGGACAATTGAAAACCAGTGTATTTCTCAAAGCATCGCTCCAAGTCGCATCAAAGCTCAAAGCAATAAGTTCTGAATTATTTTTTTCCTGATTTACTCTCCGACTTAGTCAGAAGTAATGTGTGCATCAATCTTCAAGATCCCTGTTTTGAACATTGCTGTATAACACACATGACGATCTACCTCTAAGCTATACTGGCCAGCAGTGGGCACTTACAACAGACTTAGATAACAAAATGGCACTGTTGTAAACAGAACAGACTCATCTGTTAAAATACAAAAACAGCATTGTCGTTGCTTACTGAACCAAACAGCCAAAAAACAGACCCTCTAATCTAACAGACTTCAGTCCACTCCTACTAATGATTGCAACAAGGTGGTTTAGTTGGTGATCTATCTTCATGGACTCTTGGGGAAATAAAAGCAAGAAAATTCTCCATCACTACATAAACAGACCAGGCTGCCAGATGGACAAGTATGGTGGTCTATGCTCCAGACCTTCTGGCAAACTGAACATGGGAGAGGTTGGGAGAGCAAGGGATGGCTCATCAACTAACACCGTGAACAGGGGAAACAATTACATTGGTGGTAACTAGAGAAAACCCATGAAAACAGAACACAAAACAGGCTGGTTGAAGGCCAGGGGGCTGGAAAACTGTAACCAGTCAATTGTTTGACTGATGAGACACAAATAAAAACTAACTGAGCCTTGATCTTATTGTTCTCATGCAAATATCACTCTAATTTACAAGATGTCATTATGTGATTACAGAAATTAGGTGACACCAAACAAGACAAATCGCTTGTGAAGCAACAGGCCTTTCCGATGTGAACTTTGGGTTGTGTGGACATCAGATGGGCTGAGTCCAGGGAGAGGGGTGCTACAGTTCTCATATAAAAAAGTCTCCTTGGCAGACATTTAAGGTTCCAAAATATTGAAAGCTTGACACTGAGACCTGGTGTAAACCAGACTGAGAGGATGAGGGAACATCAGTGTGTAATAAAAGAGGAAATTGCCATGGTTCACATAGTCTAAACAAGTATATTGTCTGTGAAGGACACAAATTCAGTATTTTTGTGTCTGTGTGCTTTTCTCCAAACTTATAATTACACGCATATGAAGACTATGAACATATTTACATACACTCTCTGGTCATGCACATTCACATGCAGATGCTCTCGGTCTCTGACAGATCAGTGGACAGGTCTGAGCCCTTAATGAAAAGCATGTGTGCTCCTGGAGACTGAACCTCCTCCAAACTCATCTTCTCTTGGCTAAACACTTTCATCCTCACCTCAATCTATCAGTCTCCTTTCTGTCAGCAAACTCTCTAAGCATGTGTTTTGCACGAAACGAATGTGCATGAAAAGGAGTGTTTTTTTATTGAAGGTGAATGCCTGTGACATAAACAGTACACAGTTTGTGCAAGATTTATTGCTGCTTTCTGTTCTGCTTGCTTTGCCGTCTCTTCTGTTCACTGTATATCGATTCTGTCTTTTCATGTCATTTCTCTGATTTTTCCTCATCTTCCTGTTATGAAGCAGACAAACACACCTACCCCGTCTCCAAATGATGACCCTGATGTGAACCGTTCTGAATTTAATATGAACCAGACAGGTCTGCAGATGGACCCAAAGATAAGTCTTATGGATGGGCAGTGAGGTTTCAGTTGCAGACAGATCCACATGATATTAAGCTGTACTCTAAAATGGCTCAGTGGGTGGTGAATTAACAATTTTCTTGGTAACTAGATATGAGCAATATTTCGTGTAACAGCCCAAAAGTGAGTCCAGCTCCAAATTAGAGTTAAGCGTTGGCCACATCTCTGCTCTACTACAGGTTGGCCTGCTGTCACAGAAATCACCAGAGCCAAGATGTCAGAGCTGTGTCATAATAAATCCCAGAGACAAGTTGCTGCGTTGACCAGTGTAATGAATCATCTTTAATTATATTTGTATTGAAGGTTTTCCAAGTGCGATTTTATCTTGAACATAATTGTTTGAACTACACACCCTAACTTTTCATTATTATTATATTTATTAGGTGGCAGTGGAGACACAAAACAAAGATTCCATAAGAAGTGATGACTATGTACACCCAGTTTCCAGTTGATTAAATATTCTTCACTTGTGCAGTCAGGTCTGCAATCAATCATACCTCAACAAGGGAGTGTTTTTGAGTTTTATTGCATCACAATGTGAGGCCGAGAAGGCTATTATCACGCATTTCATTCTTTACTTTGGCTGTAGGTGGAAATCCACAACCAGCCAGTGATATCAAGTGTACTGAGTCCTCATGCACAGGAAAATTGTTGGTCAACTTGTCGAGTTGATCTTGGACTGAGAGCCTTCCCGGCAAGCCACTTATTTCTGCTGAGAAATGACTCTCCTCAACTTTTTCTCAGTTTTAACAACAGCAAATAGAGGAACTGTTTAAAGACAGTAATAAGTACGGCAATTTGTGAGCAGCAATTGTGGAGGCCGTAGCTTCAACAAGATGCTAATGCTGATTCTAGGGAAGCCCCAGACAACCCACTCTCCTACACACTTTATGTGCTTCCTGCACACTGATAAAGAGCTGGCTGGTAGTGATTCTCATGACTATGTTGAGAGAGGGTTTTTAATTCTTGGCATGTGAACTGAGTGGCAATCACTAGCACTGAAAAATGCTAAGCTAAGCTTCAATACATACGCTATATACATTCTACCCAGGCACATCTTTTCTCGACCAAAAACAGCCGTGTTTGATGGTATTTCGAAACCACACCACAAGAGTAAAAACAGTTAAATGTGATATGTTTCTTGCTAACAGCCTTCACACTGCTGAAAGAGTGACAAGGGGCTAGCCTACAAAAGTCCATTTTGGAATCACTACACAAGGATTAAATCTACCTTTGCTGGAGGCAACACAAGAAAAGAAACATTGTCCAACAGCTGTTCATAAAGAGAGAGTTCCTCCTTCAAGCTTTCAGTGTTTTGTCAAAGCTGGATGCTGACAGACTTCACAATTAGTGTAACATTTACAAGGTCTTGCATGAGCTACGCTGCAATTCACTGCAGTCACGCTACTCACAAAGCCAGCTGCTGTTCTCCATTACTGGCCAGGCAAGGTGCGTATCTGTGGAATGCAATGTCACTGCTTGCTTTCCATAAAGAATGAATGGTAGCTCTCTTAGTTTGTGTATGTGTGTGTGTGAGTGTGTGTGTGTGTGTGTGTGTGTGTGTGTCTGTGTGTGTGTGTGTTTGCCAAACTAAATAATGGAGATATATTCAACCTGCTTTTTTGATAGCCTTACCAGCGAATGAACTTTATATGTTTATTCGTATAATAATGAAAAATAAAAACATAAGGTATGTTAAGTTTTCATTTCCAAACACTGATAGTTTCAGGCAATCATTTCTGATGGAATGTAAATTGCTGGAAGACGCCACTGTTGGAGAGCAACATTCAGAGATTACTCAACATAATTACAACCATGAAGCAGAACAAATTACAACCCCTTGGTGAATTAAAGTCGCTTCTTTCATTTCAAAAATGTGTAAAACCTTAGTTGACCCCTTGCTGTTCTCTCTGTGTTAGGAGTTGAAGTTTTCCATGCTTCAGAGATTAGCATGGGCTGGGACAGGGAGATCCTTGACCCAAATTACTCTTATTTCAAAAACACAAGGAGCTGCTTTTAACATCATTTGCTTTCCCTTTCCTCAGTAATGTAACATTTGTCATGTCCAACCAGTGAGGTACAAGGACAACCCAATTGCATGCAAAAGCAGGGCCACAATTCCCTGCTGATCCGAGCCAAAGTCAACTTCCATCAAATACTTGATATTAGGTCATTTTCACATAATGGCTCTCCTGCAACTCTTGTAGGAGGGTGGGGCTGTGGCGCTCCACAGGGACCCTTCTGTAACCTGCTCCATGTGTTATCAGGACTATAAGATGATTGCTTGTTTCCTTATCTTTCTCAACACATAGAGGTAGGCAGAGATATTATCAGCAGTGCTTAAAGAAATTTAATGATGGCTAAACATTGTTAAGTACCAATACAGCACGGACTATAATAAAGCAAAAGAAAATATTTACTGTACAGTATCGGAGAGAAGGGCTGTGGTAAGTTCCACCACAGAGGTTTCCAGATATTGTAAGGGTCTAACATTACAATAACATTAATCAGTGCTCTAGCACCATTGTTTGGCAGGCGTTGATGGCTGTTTTCACTCTGCCAATCATCACTCCCTTATACAGCAGAGGTGTAGGAGAGGTTAAATCTCGCCCCAGATACATGTAAAGCCAGTGTAAACCAAAGCCGACGAAAACATGGGGTTGATAAGGAAAACCTTGTGACAACCAATCAAAAGACTGTTTCGCTCAAGCAATGGGTCTGATCCAGGTCAGGTCTCCCTTTTCTGATGGTTTATGTAATGCAGTCCATACATTAACCTAGTGTATCCATCCAGTAACAATACAGCATATTTCCTTCCCTTCAAACCAAACAGTATACACAAAGCAGAGGTATTTTCCATGTTGTAACCTGAAGAATTTTGTTTCCTTTTTGTTACCGTGCTGATTTGCAGCTGCATGTATATACAGTGATGTAATGTAAACTATAACACTTTGATGTTTTTGCAAGAGAAGTTGAATGTATTTCATATCCTATTGTGAAATGTATATGTGGTATGTAATATATTACAAACAAAACCCAAACCTTTCACAAAATACAATATTATACACACAGTCTAACTTACCTGGCTTAGGAGGCTTTCCACCTTGTCCTGTTTGGTCAAAGGTGAAACAAAAAGATTTACATGAGCATTGCTTTTGCAAAGTTGTTTCAAAGTATTTGCAAAAAGGACTTTCTATACAAGTAATGTCATTTGGTCTTAAACATTGTAGAATACAGGGCTACATTCCCGTTTTTGAAATGTGCCTTCTTCATCTCCGATACTGAGAAGTTGATAAAGCTCTGAATCATACAACTACGTGTCTACAACTTCATACCTGCACCCAGTCCACCTAGTCCCAGTCCACCGATGCCTAGGCCACCTGGCCCACCGCCTCCATAGCCTCCTATTTTCAGGGTGAAGCAGAGACAGGTGTTATGTGCTCACTATGGCCACCAGCATTATTGTTGTCAACTTTTATCATCATAATTAGCTGCTAACAGTGTTCAGATCATGTCGTCATGCCTTTGTCATCACTGACGTTGTTAAGATCATGCTAATAATCCCTGACTGCTGAACTTGTGTGAGAGAAATGAGTAATAAGCCACAACTTTTCAAAGGTCAAACCCTGTAATGTTTTCCAACAAACTAGCGAAACCACAGTGGTTGGCCAGTTAACACATTGTTTATTGCCACAGCAATATCCCAAGGATATAATTATTCTTCTCTTGTGGTGGTTTGACAGGGAAGTTTGGGCCATGTGTTTCCTCCAGATCTGACCAAACCAACGCTGAGTGTTGACAGGGAATTTGTCTTGAGGGGAGCAATCCCTTTCTTCTTGATTTCATTTAAATAAAGGCTACACTGTTGGATGCTGCAACTGTATGCTGCACTGGGACACAGCTTAAAACATACAACCAACAACTTAAAACTCACAGAGTAGGTTCACAACTCAAAGAAAGTCTCATCACATGATACCCCTTTAATGGCTTCAGTTCTCCTGGCTAACAAAAAGGTGTACAGGGTCAAACTTGTTTAGCAAATGAGCTGCAGTCATGCCAGGGTCCTGCCAATGCTCTGATCCGCTGCCCAAGTAGACTGTTCATGCAGAGCTGAGTGTAACTGTTAGGAATATTCGAAATGATACACACAAAAGAGAACTTCTTCGGCTGAGCATTACAGCAAAGAGAGGTAGTGGCTATAACATAACATTACTTAAATCAATCTAAAAGTCATGCATTTGATAATTAGGAAACCAAAACATTAAAAGGTACAACAAAGCTTTAGTTTCTTATGCACAAGCCACTAAAACAGTAGTGCAGGAACCAATCCATGAAAAAACAGATGTGATTATGAAATACATTTTATACATGGGCAAAAAACCTAAATCTAGCGTCCTCTCTACTCACCTGCAGCTTTAGCTGGTTTATAGCCCGCATGGACTCCTCCAGCAGCCCCTTGTTTAACAATAAACATACAGAGAATGAAGTTATGCTACTCCTACTTGCAGTGATATATGGCTAAGAAATCTATGAGCCAAGCTATTCATCATCTGACTTTTATTAAAATTCCCACAAGACTAAAGAAGAGCATGCAGTGGCATCATATCCTTGTGGTGAAGATGGTTTTGTGGTTCAAAGTACATGTTCTTTTTGCAAAATGTGACCCTACAGTAAAACAATGCTAAGATAAGCTGTCACACATTTACTTAGATTGTGCATACTTTTAAATTTTGATAGTAAAAATTTCTACTACGACTCATACGTCCTCTTGTGCTGACATCTTTTGTGGACACAATGCAAAGTTGACATTTAAGTGCAGTATATCTAAAGCACAGAGCTCCACATGAATGTTCTAAGTAAGCACATCAGTGTGCTTTGGGAAACAAACATTTTTGAAAACTGTGACTAACTATTGTAGGTCACACATACAACATGAAGGGAAGAGTCCTAATCAATTAATGAGACTACAATAAATCACACAGTTGTGGCCGTTCAGAACTGTTTTTGAGTTTGCCTCACTGAAAACATCCAGCTTCAATATGATAGGTCACATGTGAGGGTGACACAGAAAACTGAAATGTACTGACTGTATATACTTTTTCGATGATTTGAAGCATCAATGTGGTGACTCTTAAGATGTACTTTTTTTCCAAGGAAATGTTAAATTATTAAAGGTGGCATATCATGCAAAATCGACTTTTTAATGGTTCTCTACCTGAAATATGTGTCCCTGGCATGTCTACAAACCCCCAAAAATGAAAAAAATCCATTCTGCCCCTGTTCTGATTTCTCCACCTTTCTGTAAATGTGTGCTGAAACGAGCCGTTTCAGTTTTCAGTGTTTTTCATACGTCACAACGACATCCGGTCTGTAACGGAAGTCAGAGCTCAGAGCTTGTTCAGACCATAGACTGTATAAAATACAACTCAACTCCTCCTCCGTTTTTCATTACCTGCACAAATGTGTGCTAACAAGGAGCTTAGGAGGGAGGCATGCTAGTTGTAGGCTGTCTTAATAAACACAGAGGTCGGTTTTACTCCCCACGTCTGCAGATTTGAAGATCTAGTGGATGATTTTTATTTATCATGGAAAAGTGCTAGCGCTAGTTAGCAAAGCCACATAGTTACATGTTCGTAGCTGTGTACCAAGACACACGTCGACATACTGACAAATAAAACAACAAGAAACACAGAATCTGTGACCAATCCTTCAGAAAGGTCCTGCTGCAGGCGCCTCTCCATCAGGATCAGATTCTGGATCAAATTCAGAGGGTTGAAGTAACGCGGGTCTGTGAGCAGTCATGTCTATGCAGCCAACAACGCCAAACATTAGATCAACGTGCTGGAGAGCCGAGGCCACATCCACTTCCTGAGGGGGCGTGGTCAGAGAGCTCATTCTCATTTAAAGGCACAGACACAGAAAACAGCCTGTTCTGAGCAGGGCTGAAAAAGAGGGGTTTACAGGCAAACCAAAATCTGATTTCAAAGTGTTTTCTTGAGTAATAAACTTCAAAGACATGTTTTGGGGACCTCTTAGACCAATATATTTTGATGAAAAAGAGTAATATGTCACCTTTAAAGTCCCAAATTTGTGTCAGTTCATCTCTAAAACTTTTCTAAACTCTATGTTTTCTCACAATGTTTTCTTTGTTTGTTAAAGCTTTGTTTTGTTTCATGTCTAAACTGTCCTGACAGTCATTGGAGTCTGTTACCTGGATAGAATCCAGTTCCTGGCCCAGTTCCTCCTTGTCCAATTCCAGCACCTGGCGGTACGTACACACCTGGATCACACAACACAGAAAGCAAAAGGTCATCCTCAATCAATCAATCTTGATTTTTATAGCCCCGTCATGTCAAATGTTAACTCAAGACACTTCACAAAAGGAGTAGATGCAGATAGTACTATTTGTTATACTTTTTACAAAGACCCAAAATGAATCCACCTTGAGCAAAGCGCTTTGCACCAACACTCTCAACACCAGCTTAAAGTGGTCAAACAGTTCTCAGCCATCAATTCTTTGTTTTATTGCTATGCTAATAAAAACATTTCTAAACAATGACCCCATTTATTAGATAAACATTCTCATACACTTTCATCATCTGTGACCCAGACAGCAACTCTGAAATCTGTCCCTTGGCAAACAAATCCACCCAAGACCAAAGCAGTGATTGGGTGCACAATGAAACGTGAACACAGCCATCCCAAAAAGAGCCAGGTTGAAAAAAGGGAACTTTAGGGGCTTGATTATGAGAAAATTCCAATTGTTTTCAATTTTTCTGATGAGGTAGTGCAGTCGGAGGCCTTCCTCAGAAAGCTGCTGCTGGACATCCCTCAACCCCCAGCGACACCCCCTTGCCTAATTTCTTGCTTGATTTCTGGCTTGCACCCAGAGAAACTCCTGTGATAGTTGATCTGAATCCCAGACATGGTGGCCTCATGTATGTAAGGAACGGCCACAGCAATAAAAGAAAGGGAGGATTAAAAAATGCCTGCAGTTGTTCTGGGACGACTAACGGCTAAATCCAACGGGACCATTGAGTTAAGGCCAAAATTACAAAGTAATATTTTTTAAGGGGAAAACCTGGTTTATATCACTATAAACACAACGCAATGGAGAGAGTGGTGCTGCAGGATCACAATGATTATGTTTAATGGTTCTTACATGTTTTGTAAGGCCAATTTATTTAAACCACATGTCAAAGGCGTCCATGTGTTTATTAGAGAAAAGTGTGTGAACACTGTGCTTTCAGTTCCGTCGGCTGTCCGTGACCATTAGGGGAAGAACGTTACGTGGTATTACTGTCTGATGTAGTTGAATCAAAATTTATGACATCACCTTCACACATGCCAAAAAGTACAACGTATATGCATCTTATTAAATTTGCCGGCATATTGCTGCACTACTCTGATGACGGCTTTGGCCATTCAGTAACATAATACTATCAGGAGACACGGAGTCACTGCCAATTATTAGAGGGAAGCATTGAAGCGCAAAATTCAGGAAACACTAACTATTGTATGGGTTGTGAAGATATTTATCAAATTTTACAGGATAGTGAGTACAAACAATCATGGGATGTCTGCTTTCTAAAGAACATGAGTAAAAGTGTAGGCCTGTAGAAGGTAATAAACTCTAGAATTCAACATGGCACATGGCAAGAAGGAGGTTGGATGGAGTAACAGTCCTTGTCTGTTTTAAATATCTACTTGGGTGAAAAACAGTGTTCCAACGATCATTTGCAAAGTGGGCCAGCTTCCCATAGTTTAGGTTCATTTTTTAGCAGCAATGTAAATGAGAACAGATCCTGTGACAGCAATGCTTGGGCCAGAAAAAGGACTCCATGGGATGAATAAATTGGTGAATGGGTGGAGGATTCTTTATCCCACATGGACAGAACAGACCTAGAGACAATAGCAGTATACCAAGAACTGAAAATAATTATATAAAGGTCTTTAGGCTTAAATATAATGAGAAGAAATTATGGCCCTGGTTCTGTGGTTGATTACCAGTCAATGCAATAATGCATGTGTGTACTGTTTATGTGTGTTTGTGTCTTTTAGTGTGCTCCAGCCATTGACTTTGTTGCAGAAACCTTAGGTTCATGCACCACACGTCAAGGTAAGAGTGATTGTTCTCGATTCTGCCACTTCATTTCACAATCAAAAGGAGGATTTCCTGTCTCGGCACTGCATGCGAGGCAAAAGGGAGTGTGTGTCTGCTCCAGTTTTCCTCTTTCTTAGAATCCCATCAAGCTGCTGTACCACTTTTACAGAGTGCATTAGGTTCACTGAGACCATACATCCAAATAAGGCACACACTGACCTCTGCCAAGTGACATGACCTGCCTCAGTCAATTTGAAGATTTCCTCATGATCGTACTAATTATCCTCCTCATCATCATGTACTTATGTTCCTTGCAAAATCAGCCAGGTCATGGGAATGAGCTGGAATGTGTGTGAAAGACAAGATGTCTCAAAGAGCAAAGGGGATTAGATTTCATAGTTATCTCAAGTCAAAATGTGCCCTGAGTTTTTATAATATGATTGAGGTTTGTGGATAAAAAAAAAACCTGGGAAAGCTTCTTTTTAAAATTGCATTACCATATAAGTGGTCTGATTTTGTAGAAGCAATGACTCATATATTCAAATATGAAGAGAGAAGATGACAATTCAAAATATGTTTGCAACCGTCAACAGGAAGTGGACTAGTTAGAAACCATTATATGGAACTATGTTATTTAGCTATGGTCAGGTGCATTCAACTTTGACGAAGCAAGAAGTTAAGATGACAAAAGAAAAGTAAAAAACAAAACAAAACAAATCAATTACTCTCTGTTCCAGGCTCGAGCAGGTAATAAGCTTCACCAGTTCTAAATAATTAGAGTTTAACTTAATAGGCCTTTTTTACGACTGTGGTTAGAGACCAGAGTTGCTCTGAGTGCATTAAGAGGGTGATGATGTGCATGGACTCACAGGAATCCTGACAGTGATTTGAATTTATCTTCACTCCACCTAAGACTTGAATGTAGTCCAACTCGCAGTGGAAGGAGCGTCAGTGAGCTAGGAATGCAGCCAGTCATCAGCAAAAGGAGAATAAGTCAAGTGGATGTGTAAGGTACAGTGTCCAGGAGTAACATACTGATAATTCCTGCAGTGTTTCAGTGTTAATCACAGTATCTCTCTATTGAGTGTTGGAACTATTGTATAAATTATTCCCATCAAGTAGGCTATACGGGTCTCACATGGACTATGTCTGGAATTCATGTCCCTTTGTGGGTCAAAATGCAATACCTCTCTGTTACTATTTGGGATAAACCAGGGTTATCATAGGCTGGTCAAGACTTTTGAATAACCATAGACATTTTTTATACCAACCAATCAGTAGAGTAGCTTTTGGAGTAACAGGGATATCAAAACTACCTTCAAATGAGCTGCTGTCCATAGGGCTGAAAGGTGCCTATGTCATGGGGGAGTTGGTTGCACAAATATGAAAAAGTGCTAGAGGTGATATTATTAATTTTAAAGAAAATAGAACGTTTCACAGATCTTGGGAAACTTAAAAAACTGACATCCAGAAATTTAAACTTTACTTATCATGACGTACAAAATAAATGAAGATAAAGAAAATGAGAAAACAGATCTTAACAGTTTGAAGTGAACTTGGGGATGACTGCTGAAATGTGTATCACATGTAGGCGAAAGTCTACAAACATTACGCTGGAGGACAGCTTAGAGGGCTATTTAGAAAATAGTCTGCCAAACATCATGAGTGCTCAAGTTCTCAAAGATGTCATTCAGTGAAGGCTTTTGTTACAACCCAGAAGTTTTGTGGTACTTTTTTTTCCTTTAAGGATGGAAAATCTCATCATGTCCTGACATTTGACAAAATCTAACAAGGCAGCACAATTGCTGCGAAATTTCATAATCAGAACTCTTTTCCAAGTGATTTTAGTTTGTTTGATACAACATGAATAGAACAATATGTGATGGGCTCAAAGGCTTTGGAATACAATCATATTGTGTATACAACTTCAGTGTATAGCAGTGTTTTGTTTTCATCCCTCTTAAATGACATAATCCACCAGACACGAGTTAACAGGTGGACAGGTCTGTGTGCAGCACCACAGGTTTAGGTTTTTCATCATGATTGGACTGTCAGCTTGGAAAGTAGGTGAGCTAGGAAACGTTGAGCTGGACGGTATTCAATTTGATATTCCACCTGAACATCCAAATGTAGAATAAAAGCCTATAGAGTGAAACAAATGATTAATGCATTTATTTACAGGGGACAGTCTTTGTGAGCATTTTTACAGGTTTAAAACCCTTCATGTTATAAGGGAGGTAACTTGACCCCAAAATAATGACTGAATCAAACAGGAGTTTGGAAACTCTAAGTCAGGACTTGTTTTGTTATTGAATAAAACTAAAGCCAATTCCTGTTTTTCCACAGCACTTCACATGTTAATGACAGGTTTTACAATAGCACTTTGTGTCTTTAAAAAGTTTTACTTCA
Organism: Notolabrus celidotus; assembly: GCF_009762535.1. Lineage (NCBI taxonomy): Eukaryota > Metazoa > Chordata > Actinopteri > Labriformes > Labridae > Notolabrus > Notolabrus celidotus. The sequence goes on along the minus strand of NC_048285.1, from coordinate 18,219,588 downwards.
TTGACAACAAGCTGCTGAGTAATGTGACATTTCCATGACCCTTTGCAGAGGTACTTTTAAAAGTTGGCCTTTTAAAAAATAATGAAATGCCTTAAAGTTGGTGGAAACATGTGCATATACCAAGGTGTTAGTCCATACACAAGACACACACGTGAGACCTCACAAACTTAATTATATATTCCCTCCTTTTCAAAAGGCTAATAGGACCATTAACAACTATGATCACACCACTTTGGTCCACATAGATTTAAGTCCTGAGGAAATATGCTCCCACTGTTTTAACAACCTGCAGTTACACAATTTTACACCACTATTTCAATCACTTTCAATGGCCAAATATCAACTGTTGTTTTCAGACGTATCCAAAACCACTGTCCCATAAGAGGAGGTTTGGTTCTCACTTCTTGGAAAGCTGTCATAGTGCAACCCCGAGCAACAGTGCAGTAAAGTAAACACTGTGGTTCCTGGCACCCTTGCATCTCGCATTATCAGACATGTGACAGCTGGCATACTATCAGTCACCCCTTGCACCATCTAGTTTCCTCTGCAAGTTGGAGGGTGGAGGAGGAAAGTGTGGGGATCATCAAAGAAGTGCAAATTTTGATGGGAAATCAATCTTACTCTCTCACTCACCTCAACCTGACTCCACCTCTCATTCTTTCACTTGCCAGTAGTAGCACATCAGTTTGATGTATGCACCAGTAAATAAACTCACAGGTTATACGGAACCTGTCCTAATTTCGTCATTGTTCAATTGCTCGCCTTTTGGTGTCTTGGGAGATGCCAGATGGGGAGGCTGTTTATTGTTTGTTTAATTTGCTCAATTTACATGCCATACCTATTTGAGAAAAAAATGAGCTCACAAATGAAAAAGTATGACTGAGTTGTATAGATACCATCCCTGCATTGTCTGTCACACTCCACCATCTCATCCCGAACTCTCTCTTCACTGCTGCTGGCATTATAATGCATAATATACTGTATTATAATTATCTTGCCGTATTATATTATGTTATATTACATTATTATTCTAACTACAACTCATGGTCATATTGCATTCCCACATTACTTTTTATTTATTGCTTAATATGTCATTACGAACCATAATCACATCATGTCAACCTGTCACTACTGAACATTGTTAATACTGCCTGTAATTTAAATTCCGTTGTAACATTGTACATATCTAAATTGTATTCTAGCTTTGTTTATCTATTTTTATTTTTACTTATCTCGTTTTATTTTATTTTATTTTATTGAGTTTTTACTTACTGAAACTTCTTTCTTGATTGTACTTATGTCTGGGTTGCTGTAACAACTGAATTTCCCCCCCGGGGGATCAGTAAAGTAAAGTAATGTCTTGTCTTGTCTTGTCTTGTCTTGTCTTGTCTTGTCTTGTCTTGTCTTGTCTTGTCTTGTCTTGTCTTGTCTTGTCTTGTCTTGTCTTATCTTATCTTGTCTTATCTTATCTTATCTTATCTTATGCTGGAGCAGGCATCGCTGGATTTCCAGTTTCTGTAGGGGGACGTAAACAATGGCCAAGCTTATAGCAAAACTGCTTCTTTAGCATCCACTTATGATTAAAAAAGTTATGATGGAATTTAATCATTTTCACAGCACCTAAAAACTGAGCGCCCCCCGTCATATACTGAAAAAAAAAGAAGCAGAACTTCAGCGCTTTGCATTGTGGGAAACAATACTCGAGGGTGCGATCCATACTGAGACATTTTTCTGAATCAGTACGTCATCCAGGTTGTTTTGGTATACTGCAGATTTTGCTCTTGTTCACATAATACATACTAGTACATACTTCATTTTGGCCACTCAGTATGTACTACTAGTATAGTAGTCAGTTTTTAGGACAGCCCTAGTCTCATCAGCTTTAAGTTCAACTCCCAGCCTCGACCCTTTGCTGCATGTCTCCTCCCTGCACTCTCCATCCAACATTTCCTGTCTCTCTTCAGCTATCCTATCAAGAAAGGTAAAAAAGCACTTCTAAAGAAAATTTTCTGTTTGCAAATCTGTAACCTTGCAATGGCATTACCTCTCTAAAATAATACAGCTAATGAATCATTTGAATCATAAAAAATAGCTTGTCTGATAATCATATTCATGAATAGGATTTTAGGGATTTAAGGACAAAAACACTTCACACGGCCTAACAGTGAAAACACAAAATGTACAATTCAAATGTAGCCTATGGGAGAAGTGGATATTTTCACCAGTAGTTGTAATTCCAAAACGAAACAAAAAACTTGCACAAATGCTGTTTTGTTCTGTTCAGACCAACTGACTGATGCCAAAGGCCTAAAGGTGCTGTATTACCCCCACCCTGTCTCACAAAGAAAGCATCCCAATAAACAAAGAACAGACTACAATGTTTTCATTTCAGAGTGGTCTGATTACATAGACGTCATGTGTTTTCATCAGAATTTCACTCTGTTCAATTTCATTCTATTTTTATTAAAACAATATTTTTATGCTTATATTGTAATGTTGTTTGTAAACCAAGAGGAGCTTGGACATGAGTATGCAGTAGGCAGTGGGATAAGATGAAAACATTCCTCACAGGAGCCATTTGAGATTGCTGGCCCAGTGAGAGCGCTTGAAGCAGACCTCACAGCCTGGTGAAGGCTGCTTGCAGAGTGGCTTGAATGAATCATCTGAGTTAATGTGCTCCTTTGTTGAACACTTGGCACTGGTTGACTACAGAAGAAACATCCCTGTGGGAGATGTTAGGACTGATATTCATCTACAAAAAAAAGAAAAAGGGTAAGAGCTACCCATTTTATTAACAGATGCTTTTTTTGTTGAGGAGTCACTACAACATCAGGTTTACAAAAGGTAAACTGTAACTATTAAAAAATGATGTGAATGGTGCTTCTGAGAGCAACTTTCACATTTGCCGTGCAGTCCTTTGAAAAATGCATCTACTACAACAACCAATCTATCCCACACTTCTGGTCTGATTACAGCTCTAATGCAGAGTGTGACCTCCGATCCATGCAACATGCTTTGATGTAAATCTGCAAGCAGTGGATCTAATAAGCCATTCTCCCAACACTTTCCCAGGACTTGTGCCAGAATAAGACACAAATACATGGAAAAAACTGTTCTTTCACAATAGCAAACCTAAGTCTGTGATTGTAACCAAAGGGCTTCTTCCCACATGAGTGTTGAATGAGGTCACTTTGCTTAAAATTACACCAAACTTTTCTACATCAACAAATTAAAATGCTTTTGCGAGTCCTGCATTGAAGAAGTAGAAGTAACAGAACAAAAACTGTACTGACTAAAGCCTTTTGAGTTTACACAAACCGCACTTCAAATGGTCTATTCCTTTAATTGCAGTGTAAGCCTGTTGAACACTGGGGTGCCTCTGTGTCACATTAAACCAGTTTGCTGTGGTTGGCACTCAACCTTTCCAGAAGACAGATCAGAGCCAGAGGTGTACACAACACACGCAAGCACTAAAGCCTGAAGCACCACTTGCTCAGGGAATTAAGACAATCAGTTTGGGTATCTACCAGCAATGCTGGGGTAACACTGCAATTCATCACTTGTGTTTGTGACAGCAAAATCATGCCATCCAATATGCATTAGTTAATCCACAGCCAAGCAATTGTCCCTGATTAATTCATCAAATCCTCTGAAGTCTCAGAGCTGAACCTGACCCGTGCCAAATGAGGCAAACTGGCTTCCAGGAGTGCTTAAAAAAACATCATACAACTTCTTGACTTCTTTGGAGACTTTGAAGGAACATGGCAGCTATTTCCCTCTTAATCTCCTACTGGCTGCTCAGAATTGTGCTATTTAATGTGTCAGTCATAAATGCCAAACTCAGGCAAAGTACACCAGTTAATATTTTACCCTGTCAGAGGAAAACGTATGTCAAGGGAAGGAGTAGATGAAACAAATAAGTGATAAGGGCATTTACAAGGTATAATAAATAACATAAAGCAAACTTATGAGCCTACTTTTATTGAGGCAATAAGGGCATAAGCTTGATTAAATTCCTGCGTTAAGGAATCTACTCAAAGAATGTTATCAACTGTCTCAGCCTGGGTTTGATTAAGTTATCAAATGTAGCAATAAAAAACAGAGGCAACTGAGCCCAAGCTGCTTCAACCCAAATTCATAACCTCCAACTCACTGTGACAGATGTTGCCTGTTTGCAGAATGCAAAGTAAGCCAGCCTCCTCCATAGTAAGAGGTGGAGACACAACAAATACACTACAGTACCTACAAAGGGTCATAACATCGCATGACAGGAGGCTAATTTATTTGCAAACTCCCTCCCAGATGTTTCCTCTATCACTGTAATTCATTTACACGTGTCGATGGAAATCATTTAGACAGCCTTTGCACTCCATATCTTAGTTCAAAGGGTGATATTTTCAAGCATTGGGGGGTTTTTTGTGCAGAGGTATTAATGACAGGGTTGGGTTTTCATGAGGTTCATGTTACTCATAGATAACTGACCCTTCAACCACTGTCAGAACTTTTTCAAGCTGGAGAGCTTAGACACAGACGGAACCAGTTTGTGCGTCACAGAGATGTTTGATATGGATGGATTCAATGTTCGCTTGAGATCAAAGTTGTGCTGCTAAGCCGATATTTGTTGGCTCCTTTACCTGCTATATATCTCTGCTTGAATGCACCCTTAAAATCCCAACTGAAGAGTGGCTGGCACAGAAAAGAAATGGGAACATGTGTTAAGAAATAGAAAAGAAGGGAAAATATTTTTTTACATGATACAATCGAGGACCTGCATAAACAAACTGGGTATACTTTGTTATTGTGATCAAATAAGATTGGGTAAAAGAAAAAGGAAAAAAAAAACAGATGGGAGAAATTGCTCTTTATATGGACAAAATATTTCTTTTTGGAAACTTGGAATCCAAACACAATGCATCTGATTAGACATTTGGAAATTTGGAGATAAGAAACATAAACAGCTGTGACTTAAAGTAAATAATTACAACATGAAATCGACTTGACTGCAGCATATCCAGCCCAAGATGCTTAACATGTTTTCCAGGTGAGGGCTAAAAAACTCAAGAGAATCTCAGCCAAAACACGGACAAAGATCAAATCACAGCAATGCACAAAAGGCCAATGCAAAGGCTGAATGAGAGTAAGAAGAAAGGCATGCACATAACCTCTCAGTCTTACTCTCTCCCTGTCTGAATACATATCTCTTGATTTCAAAGTGCACATCATGCTAACCCCTCAAACATGCATGTTGCTGCTCTGTGAGTTCATTACAAAACAGTCTTCTTACTTCTGTATAAGACTCTATCAGAGCTGTTAAAGGTCTAGAATAAACTGTCTGTCCAAGAGGAAGTTCATCAGGGTTGAATTTCAACATTATTACTTTGATTTGTGAAAAGTTTGACCCGCTGGGACCTTCTCTTCCTGACATGCATGAGGATGAGGCTGCATGAAAAGGTGTTTGTGCAGATGAAACAGCCAGACTAAACAATCATTGAGTGTAGAATGGGGAACTTGCAATATGAGTTTATTTAGATCACCACACCAGTTTGCAAGCACAGAAATGTCTCTTTGAGGCTATAACTGGGATAAGCCAAAGAAGACTATCTAAACTAGGATTAGATATATCACTTTTATTCAATCTATATCTACAATCATGCCAGAAAATGAAAACATAACTTAGATGTGACAGAAAAGAGTTTCAACTCAAATCATTGATACTTTATTACTAATATGCATTACAAAACTTTGACATTTTGGGGTATTCGGTCTGAACTCTCCCAGGTAAAGGGGAGGCATAGACATAAAATGCACCTGTCAAAGGCTGTGGCTGATGCAGCAAAGATCACGGCTCAGTTCACCTGTAGCATGCACTTACCTCCTTGAAGAGAGGGCTGAATCAGTGCAAGGAGGAAGAGTCCCAAGAAGAGCAACAGAATGTTTCTGTTAGCCATCTCGCTCCAAAATGCACCACCCCTCTCCCGATCAGCTGGTTTTATTCTCTTCTAAATAATTACCCCAAGCAAATAATCTTAAGGATGAAAGAAATGAGGAGAAAAAGGAGAAAAAGACAGGGACTATGAGTAATTAAGAGAGAGAAAGGACTCTGGTTCAATGGATCACTGTGCTTTTTTCCTCCTCTATGTCTGGTGTTGCTGTTTTTATTCTGGTCACTCCTGCCAACAGCACAGATGCTGCTTGCCAGCGAGGAAAGAGAGAGAGGGGGAAAGAGAGACACACAGGGAGTGAGAGAGAGAGAGAGAGAGAGAGAGAGAGAGAGAGAGAGAGAGAGAGAGAGAAAAGAGAGAGACAACCCTCCCTCCCTCTCATCCAGAAGGAATTGAGCTGTCTGCCAAACATTTGCATGGATACTGAGTGGACTTATCTATAAGAATCAGAGGAGAGACTGAAGCACAATCCCAGATAATTACTTGTTCTTCATAGCTCTAATTTTCTGATGGTTTGTTTTCAACACATACGTTTTTTTCTGTATCTCGCTCCAAAATTCTTTGAGGGAGAGAGAAAATAACAGCACTATCAGCATGTGTCCACAAAATATCGGAGCAGGACGTTACAAAGTCACTGGCAACGTGAGTGAGCTGGAAACAGCAATGCACTGTGTCTGGAAGTTTGCAGGAGCCAGTGATTTGGGAACAATACTTTTATTAAACAGAGGCCAAGCTGCATCTTTATCATTGGTACAATAACAGCTCCTCTTTCATGGGGATACTTAGACTAGGGTGATGTGTCTGTATCATCAGACCAACAAAACAAAACAACAACCATGAAAAGCCTCACTATCCTTGAAAGTTTGTGTTGCATCATCTCTTCATCTACCAAATATGATTACGAAAATCACGTTAGAACATATTTTTAACGTCTGACTGCTCAACGGTTCCAAAGCTCTTGTGAATGTTGCACTAAAGCTCTATCAGGACACATCCTTAGAACACACCTAACTACTGACAGATCTACCGCTGTCCATCTGTTTGTTCTGCCCTGGGACACATTTTTGGGATTTCAAGTAAAGAAGTTCAGCGGACTTTTTACTGGCAAGAGCTGCAGCCAAAGTCATTACTCCCTCAGACACAAACCTGACAGACTGGGCTGTTGCATGCATGCTAATGGGGTCTGCTTTCCAAGACACACAGTATCCTTCATAGTAATGACGTTTACCATTAGTGGTCATAGTTGATTTCCTTAGCATTAGGTCAGGCAACTTTACAAAAAAAAAGCTGTTATAAGGAAAACATGTTTCTGCTTGACCTGTGAAGTAGAGTCACACAACTATAGATAATCCTGTAAATTTCTCTATTTCTCATTCATACAGTGTACAAAGAATCTGTTCCTGTGGTGTATTACATTCGTCATGCTCCTAATTTTCAGGTAACATTGAGTGTGAAACATTTTAAGACCTATGTACGTCATTGAAAGATTATTCAATAGTTTCTTGGGTATTCTAAAATGTGTGGAAAAATCACTGTTTCTATCAAATCCTGAGGAACTGTGGAAATATAAAGACAATCATTATCATTAGATTGAGTCTGGACTGTTTAAAACTCAATGGCCAAATTGATTGAAGTGTGACCTAAATGTTACTTGAAAATCATTGTACTCCGCAAAGGCTGGTGGCAAGAACATAAGGCAGCCTGTGGACGTTCCAGACTCCAGCTGCTACGGACGTGCTGGACTGCAGTGCAATTCGTCTCATCACTATCATCGCCCTCTCTCTCTCTGATTCTCCTCTATCCCTCTTTCCAACTGCAACTCGGTCAAAGCACACGGCTGTCTAACATGAGTCTGGTTCTGCTTGAGGTTTCTGCCTGTTAAAAGGAAGTCTTTCCTTGCTGCTGTAACTAGCTAAATACTGCGAGGTGCAATGCTCATGGTGGATTATAATGAGATAAGATCGAGTCCTGTCAGTAAGAGAGGACTGGATCTTATCCTTTCTTGATGTTGCATAATTAATTTACACAGAGTAAGGTCTAGACCTGCTATGTTTGTGAAAGCATCTTGAGATAATGTTTGTTGTGATTTGGCGCCATACAAATAAAGATTGATTGATTGATTGATGATGATAAGGTGACACATGAAATAACTACATGTACAGAAATGAGGGGTCCAAGTTAAGTGAATACAAACATAAAGCCAGTTCAGCAAACCCTATAAAATCTGAACCTGTTTATTGATCTGGTTCTATCAAGCATGCAAGGAGAAACCTCAAAAATATTCTTTGTAATCCAAAATATGCTCATAATTTAAGATAAGAAAAGATGGCACATCGCACACCAAAGGATTATTAAGATTATACTGTGTACCACAGCGAGCTTGCTAGAAATTAGCAATTACAAGATGAGATCCATCAAACTCTAAATGTACTTTTTCAACTCGACGAAAGCTGTCACTGACCAAGTGGCCAAACTAGTTTTCTCCTCCGATTGTTGGAAGCTAATCGAGTTCAAATCATAAAATATGGACTTAGGGTCCGTGACTTCACCCATTTGTTTCTGATGGGCTGTTTTGAGGCAATCGGCGGCGGCAGCCATATTGCTGCTGTCGAGTGATTGTGACGTAAAGAGGCGGGCTTTGAGCCTCCTAGCCAACAGCTACAGTGTGTCTCTCATTGGAAGAATCATAATCTCAATATCTTTGAAATTGCCACGTTAGAAAAAAATTCACCCCCTGTATAGTGAGAGCCCATCGAGAAATGAGCTATCCAGACTACACTTTTGTACCAGGCTGGAACCATGTTTATATCTGCTGTAAAGATCATCTTTTTCCCACTCATGTGTATGTGCTTCTGGAGCCAGCCTCAAGCGGCTCTTCGATGAACTGCAGTTTTTAGCAATTCCGCATTGGACTCATATTTTTAGACCGGAGGTTGCCGCTTGGTTCAAATCAGCAAAAACTCCTAATGTCTGAGGCAGACATAAGTGTGTGTACTGTATCACTGCATTGTTGTGATTTGATGACACTAACAAAGTCTGCTCTGCTTTCCCCAGGGCATACCTGACATAGATAGATGGCCAGTGCAATCTAACATGCAACTCAACTTATAATTTCACAAAATATTCCTACATCATAAATGCTTGAATGATGATTTCAACCAGTGAAACATCTGTTGTTTCAGTGAACTCATCAGATGACCAAAACCACAATGAAAGATTCCAAAAATCTACAATAGTCAATAACAAGGAAGCATTTGAAGTGCTCTCAGAGCTGCTTGTGATTCCAGTAAATCATTAGTTACTATCCAGACATCAGAGGGACACTGACCTAATACTGTATCCTGCTTGATACTTTTTTTTCCATGTTTGATTTAAGACCAAAAACCCCAGCTGAGTGGTCTGTTTGGGAAGCAAAAGTGTACTCTGGATGAGAGTCATGTTTTTCTCCGTGTATTTAGAGTCTAAATTTCTATTTTAGCTCATGTCTGGTATTTCTCCATTGGGCTGCACCTTATGGTGTTTTTGCCAAAAATTAAAAAAAAATCATACTGTAGGTACTACAATGATTTTAGTCACAAGTACATAGACATGTTTAACATTCTTTTTGATACTGTGGTGTGGTGTAATTAGTCCAACAGCAGAACAAAGCAACGCAGTTTCTTTAAATGCACATTTTCTTTTAATTTGGACAGATAGATCAATGAGACAGACATTTTAAGTAGCTATTAGACAGGCACTAATAATGCAAAGGTTGTCCTGTTGACCAGTCCCAGGTCATTGGCCAATTACATCCTCTGATTATGAGCCAAAGTTCAACTGAGACTACGTTTCAGAGTACGACTTGTCTTGTGTGTTTAAATCACTTCAACAGTTTGGACCTTCGTCTGATTTTGTCACATAACATTTCAAAATGAGCAACAGCTTGCAGGCATCTTTGGTTCTCTCTTGGGGACAGATTGGGATTACAAAAGACCCTCGCTTTAATTGCACAACATCTGCAGGCACAGTTGGCAGAGCATCACAGTATAATCCACTTTAACCTTCAAAGTACTTTTGGCTTTTGGCAGAAGGGAAATGAAGTCTGTCAAGACAGCTTCTGAGGTCATCGCCAGAAACCATATCAGCTCACTAATGTTGAACAAGTATAATAAATTGCAATGCACAGTAGGCTTTACTTACCAACAGATAAGCTGGTATTCCTCAGCTCCAAGACTTAATGACAGAATTTAGCCAATTAGTTAATCTTAGAAAAGCTTTGCATCTAATGTCAGATGCAATTTTCCAATCTTAATTGATTTGAGTCAACAGGTTTTGAATTTGCCAGAGTAAAATGCAATCTAAAGTGCTAAAAAAAAAAAAAGATTTCAAACGTAATGAAAATATGTCATAACAATTTTCACTCTGTTAAAAATCAAACATGTATTCAGCAACACAACATTCCTTCTCAAAACAAGGCAGTGACTTGCAAAGGCATGCAAGTGTATATCAAACAAATGTTGTATTTGTTGCATCTGCTACTATTTGACCCCAGCATGCAACTCCATTAACTTAAATGTAAACTGCTTTGGCTCCAACTTACTTATACCATACGTACGTGATGTCACAAATGTCAATTTCAATATTTCCCCCTGGAGCAGACACATATTTCCCTTGTTGGTTGCATTCAAGGTAAACAAAGCTGTCTATATGTTCTCAGCTTTAACTGGCTTGTATGTTGGTATGTTGTTTTCTCATGTCTTCCTTTTTTGCAGGAGATAGAATTACTGTTTAACACTCTACACATGGACTACTACTGGTACAATGAACCTTTGTTTGGTGGGTAAGTGTTTACATCTTGCTGTGGGGTGCTGTACTGGCTCAGCTCTTAGATTGTTATCATGCAATAATCAGAGTGAAGTTGGCCAGCTGTGATGGTTGGTTCCATCACAACAGGGATTCTTGAATCTTCTTTTGATCTTAATTTGACACTGTACAGATAGGTTTTGGATCCATACAGTCTCTATTTGTTTTAAGCTTCCAAAAGAAAAAAAAGTCAACCACCGTGGTTAGACTTAAGATAAAGGCATTCTGTCAAGGTCCACTGTCATCTTCTTGATGAACAGGGACATTACAAAGTGAAACCATCACATATTGGTGGATGGATAGTGCACCGCGGTGTTAAAATATTCTTTTAATCCCCTGTGGTGTCACCAACATACACAGACACACTAAGACACACACACACACACATACACTCACACACACAAGTGGACTGGCCTACCTCCAAAGTGTGATACACACATCCAGACCACACTCCAGATGTGGTTTCTTTGCAGTTAACATTGCTCGGTATATGAAGCAGGTTCCAGTGAAGATCAGATTTAAGCCCAGGCACCAAGGGAAAACTGATGAGTTCTGGTTAAGGTCAGACCAGGCAGCTGGGTGACTCATATTTGGCATTAAAACCTACAGGACTTCAACTTTAAGAGAGCTTTGCATGCACTCAAGTAACACATCCAAGTCCCTAGGTATCCATTCTCCTTCAATCTTTGCAGAAATCATTACATTGGCTTTATGGGTTTCAATCAAATATATGGCAAAGCCAGGCTACGAGCTGCGTTACATCTAGTGTATAAGAACAGAGTGGAAATGTAAGCTTTTTATTGAGACTTTTATAATTACGTGTATCTATATGTAGATTCTCAGCAAAAAATTAAAATCAAAACTTGAGTTATCTGAGTTGGTACATGAGTTAGATTTTTGACCATGTGTGAAAGTGACGAGCAGAATCATGACTACAACAATACCATAATATTGGGCAGTACAGTACGGGCGTTGATCCACTTTGTAGTGATACCTCTGCATAATAGGGAGAGGGTTGTTGGATTCGAAGGTCAATGTCAATACTTTGGGCCAAAAATCATATTTGTGTTAAATATACAAGATATAATAAATAAAAGCAACTCTATTTTGCTCAATTTTTGATTTGCTTATATGTAAAGAATACCATTATAACTGTGAATAAGGACTACAAATAAACAAAGCTTGGATAATATTTTCCTTGCTAAAAGCGGTGATGTGAAAGATTTGGTGACAACTCTATGACAGAATTCACAGGGGAAGAATTATTCCTAAATTCTTGAACAATGTTTCATTTTTGGCTTATCACAGTTTACCCGAGTTCTCAGGCTTTCTCTGGGACTCAGGGGCAGGAAAGTCCGGCAAAGTGCCACTAAAGAGTGAGAGAGTATAGGCAGCAGCATTCAAGAGCAATAAAAAAAAAAGCAGATGAAACTACTTTTCATCATGTCAGTGGTGTCCAGCCAGAGCCATGCCTAAGATACTGCAACCATTAGATGAGATGTTAACGTAATGCTGATGTGGCGGTACCTAAGACGTGGGAAAATAGCTTAACTGAAGCCCAAATTATCAGCCTTCCCATGCATTTTGCCAACTTTGCACAACCTAAAAAGTCAACCCTGAGATCATCAAGAAACAACAAAACTAAAATTTCCTGTTTCAACTGATCAAAGTTACGCATACTCAAATACCTCCAAGTGAGATCCATCTATCGTTAGTTTAACCCCATTTCTCAGGGCTCAATTAAGTGCAGTGATACTCATTTCCGACAGACACAGTAACGCACTTCCTTGACATTGTTATAATTTCCTATTGTCACCCATAACGGAACTCTTTGGGGCCAGCTCTGTGGCCAACAGAAGGGAGTTCACCCCATGTGATAAGTCCTAAGTACATTAGTTTACTTAGTGTGTGCTCCTAGTGTGTGAACATGAATACCAGCGGAAGAAAGATTGAGACAAACTGAGCCAATCCAAAGATAAGCTAGCAAGTTCTCACACCAAGTCAAAGTTGGTCACTCTAAAAAGAGAAACTTTCCAAAAATGTGAATCTTTTAAAAAAAAATTCAGAAGAAGCAAAGACATCCACTTGAGGAACTTTATGTGACCCTAATCATTTGGGAGATTTATTTTTGTAACAAACTTAGGTCTCTCTTCCCACTCCTCATCTGAAACTATGTTGAGCGCTTACAGAAAAGTATGTCGCCAAAGCAAATACAAATGGCATTTGATTCAAATGCACTTACAAGAGGGGGATACAATACAAAACAAAGCCACAGCAACTATGTATCTTGTATCTAATGCCTGACTATTGGGCACTGTTTGTAAAGTTGTGCACACTGAAAATAAAAGCAACAATCAATCTCAATCAATTCTCCCCATTTAACTCTTAAATGTCTTGAAAATACAGTGCACTTTTTTTTAAATCACATTAGAGGAATATATGTGATCATTTTCACATTTAATTTTGTTGTGACAAATATATTTAAATTAAAATCACTGTTGAATCCAAATGCTAAATACAAATATAAAAGCTAAATGTTCAATCTCAATGTCAAACGTTAAATCTAAATGTTCAATATTAAATCCAAATGTTATATGTTGCTCTACTATCCTAAATATTTAGCTAATATGCAAATTCACACTGCTGCCTAGCAGAACTACCAAAATAAAAGCTACCAACTAAGCTTGTCCGTACCATAGACTGGGTCAGTACGGTCTCTGTTCATTGTGAAATCTCTTACTGGCCTCCTAAACTGCCTTTCCAATTTTTCTGCTAAATAAGTGCACAGCACTTACTTATGGAAAGCAGGCAGACTGGCTACTAGTTACCCGTAGGGGTCAGTACTGACTCACTAAGGTTGTGTTATCAGTTTTACTTTATGGAGCTTTTATTTAGTTACTTCTGCTAGGCAGCAGTGTGAATTTGAATATATGCTAAATATTTACGTTACTAGAGCAACATTTAAAATGTAGGTTTAACATTTAACACTTAGATTGAACAATCGACATTTTGATTTAAAGGTGACATATCACACAAAATCAACTTTTTAATGGTTCTCTACCTGAAATATGTGTCCTTGGCATGTCTGCAAACCCCCCTAAAATGAAAAAATCCATTCTGCCCCTGTTCTTATTTCTCTACTTTTCTGTAAATGTGTGCTGAAACGAGCCGTTTCAGTTTTCCGTGTTTTTCATACGTCATAACGCCATCCGGTCTGTAACGGAAGTCAGAGCTCGGAGCTTGTTCAGCCCATAGACTGCATAAAATACAACTCAACCCCTCCTCCGTTTTTCATTACCTGCACACATGTGTGCTAACAAGGACTAACTTATTTTTCATGGAAAAGTATACTGACATTATACTGTCAGTACATACTGACAAATAAAAAAACAATCGTTCAGAAAGGTCCTGCTGCAGGCGCCTCTCCATCAGGATCAGATTCTTGATCAGATTCAGAGGGTTGAAATAACGCGGGTCTGTGAGCAGCATTCAGCCAACATGTAAACATTAGATCACATCCACTTCCTGAGGGGGCGTGGTCAGAGCTCATTCTCATTTAAAGGCACAGACACAGAAAACAGCCTGTTCTGAGCAGGGCTGAAAAAGAGGGTTTTTCAGGCATGCCAAAATCTGGTTTCAAAGTGTTTTATTGAGCAATAAACTTTAAAGACATGTTTTGGGGACCTCTTAGACCAATATGTTTTGATGAAAAAGAGCATAATATGTCACATTTAAAGCTTGGGTTGGTGGTCAGATTTAGATACGCTTTTGTTATACTGGTTAAAATGATCTTTATGTCCCAATGGCAAACAATACATAACATGTTTTTAAAAAAGAGCAAAAAAAGCCGCTATCTACAGCCGGAGTAAACCTGGGAAAACACCAACCAATCCCTGCCATCAGGAACCAAAATATGAAACCAATCAAATCCCATCCTGCCGTTCTGCCCGCCTCCTGCACGTACATTTCATGTTTGTTTGTGTTTTTAACTTTCACTATGATAATGTTTTGGTGTTTTCTTACCGCTGAGTGACACATGAGTTGACATAGTGCAAAACACAAACAATGTGCTGAGGACCAGCTATGAATCAGTCCATGGTCGCAAATCAGCGGCTCTCTTGCATGTGAGAGGGGGCGTCGTTTTGGAGGAGCTCCGAGGGGAGGGGTCAGACGGAGTCCTGAGGAAATGCAACATTCAAATTCATGCTAGTTTTCCGTGACAACTAACCCTAGCTTTAACATTTAAAGTGTAGATTTATATTCAACATTTAGATTTAACAGGGATTTTAACTGAAATATTTTTTTCACAACTAAAATACAGTAAAAAAGATCACAAATATTGCTCTAAATGTCAACAATAAGAGCATCAAAATCTGAAAAAATTCTAGGAAGCTCATAGACATCATGCTGGAAAAAGTAAGGTATATACAGCTTCTGCATCATGTGGGCTCATGAGAGAGGGTTTCGACTGCACTGTCTAAGATTTGTCTGTACATCAAACTAAAACAACGAGCTTAAGGAACTGCAACAACTGCAGAGATATCCACATATTACAAAACTCCTCTACAGAAGCAGGTAAAAATTTGGATGTTGACTGTGTATTGAACTTGCAATACAGTGCCAGTGCACATTAAAACTATTGCTCACCACCATAATACATCACTGTCTTGGTACAATACAGAATTAATGGCACTTAATGAGAGATAACAGTGAATAGTAACAAAAGTAGAATCCAGTATCAACACAGCAACTGATGACCATAAACCTTGAATAATCAAAAGTGATTCTAAAAATAATGTTTTTAAAGTGAGAAGAACAATAGTATCTCCTTCTTTGGTTTATGGCAATAAGAAGATAAGTTCTTTCATCACTCAACAATAAGTAAGTGCTCTTTCTGTATTTTGAACCCATTTCTTTGTATACTATGTTTATTCCAGGTGTTTTTGAATCTTTTTTATGCCAATCAAACAAATAAGGTATGACAGATAAGATAAATGCTTAATGCCAAGATTTTGCCTGTTTGCTTTTGTTCTGCATGACTGCCTTCAAAATTATTGAATTAATTGATTTAAAGTGGAGAATCATGTTGATATATTGGCTCATTCTGGACTTTCCAAAGGCCAAAGCTATTAATCATCCCATCAAACTCTGAGCTCACCCTGAAAATATTTAGTGTGATTCGAATACATCACATTAATAAAACATCTTTCTTTCAGTGTAGCTACAATACCAGACGTATAGAAATTAAAACATGAAACGAAGAAGAAACGGGGTAAATCTCCAAACTGTTAATGTTGGTTTATAACCTCAGTCTAAACCTATGGGTTTGTATTATATAAGAGGACTGGAGGCAGGTTTTGCTATGTTGTGATTCTAAAGAAAAATGTAGGGATTCCCGTAAGAGAGTGTGTAGGGATGCACCGAATTGGAAATTCTTGGCCGAAACCAAAAATGAGGAAGCCAAGGCTGAAAACCAAAACAACGAAATAAATGATTATGCCAATTATTAGTAGGGAGACCGGGGACGGTTGTAACATTTCATTCCTTAGATTTGAGATTAAGCCATGCATTTTCTGTTTGTGTTGCACAGGCATTTTCTAGGCTATTTATTAGCAGACACTTGAAGCTAGTTTTTTATAGCAGTTTGAACACACTGGGCTAAAAGAGACAAATGTCAAAAATGTTACAACTGTCCCCGGTCTCCCCTACCATTGCATTTATGCCATTTTTATTTTAACCTCACTAAAATCAAGGATCTCATTGAACATATCAGACAACGAGGGTGCATGCCCCTCATCTGGTTCAGAGAGACGAGTCCTTTTTTATGCGCTCTGTTCTCCTTCTCCTTCCTGCGCTGTGCGCCTGGATCATTTCTCGTGCGCGCTGCTTTATTCCCACATCCAAGTAACGACATTTATACTGCGGATCAAGTCCAGTCACGATGAAGTACAGAGGATCCAAATAGATCTCAGTGAAACGTGTGCTGACAGACTCTAAGAGTGTACTTTTTATTGTTTTCACTCTGTGGTCCGTCTCAACCTCTTTGCCAAGAAGACGCTTTAGTGCTGCAATTAAAGGAATAATGGATGCAGACATGTTGGCCCTTATCCAGACAAGAGCGTACTGGTACTGGTCTTCACAACATTCTGTTTCGGCCGTGTTGTTTCTGTGATAAAACTCTTTCAGCCGTAACCGAAAATGCACTTTAGGGCCATTTCTGGAAATTTTTTGGCGGCTGAATTTTCGGTGCTTCCCTATGTTCCATAGTAACATTAAAATGTAATGAATTAACTGAGATCACAGGAATTAATGCAAGGGAGTACTACAGGAGGACGAAAAAGTAACAAAAATAGATAATGTTAAAATTAGCTAAGAATTAAGTTTAATTCATCATTCACACATGTTTTACAAAAACATGACATTTCTACTGTCCCTTATTGGAATATTGTTGTGTGTACACAAGTCCGTACATTAGCGTGTTTGCAGTTAAATAGAATTTTAAATTGCACAAAACAAGCTACAAACAACAAGCTATACTCGGAGTGAAATAACTGCAATTTCAACATATACCGTAACTAAAGAAGTAATGTCTTAAAAACAGATTTTCATTGGTAGGTTTCTTTTATTGACAGAGGAATCAAACCACTGTATAGTAACTGTCAGATGTTTCCATCAGTGGTTGAATCCTTTGTATGCATTTAGCTGAACAAAAAGCCACTGTCTATTTGTTCAACACAAAGTGGGACAGCTGGAGGAAAGAGCACACAAGAGGTCTGAAGTAGAACACAAGACAGCATAGCAAAATGAATAACAGAAGCAGCTGTTGTGCTTAGCATATTCTGACCACACAGGTAGACATACAAAGCAAGCCTTCAAAAAGCTGAGCAGGAGGATATGCAAATAAAATCTAGTTTATGTGTCCTTGACTATGCAATAAATTTGATCTCACATTGTTTGTTCATCAGCATTATGTCTTGCTGTGATCTGGTTTCAAGAGGAGCTACTAATTCAATACCACACAAATGTACAGTGCTTATTATGTGATATTGATTATTGCACAGTAACAAACTGTCCCTTTCAAAAAGCTTAGTTAACTATGTTTTCCATGCTATTTTTTATCACGCTGGCTTTTAAACTCAATGTTTCTTTATTTACAAGGTGTCCTCACCTTCATCATGCTATTTTAACCATAGAAAACGGTGCCTAAGGCTGATCATAAAAAATATTTAGTCCTGTTCTGCAAAAAGTGTATACTCTGTTGGAAAGTCAATACATTCCCCTTGCAGCTGCTAAAAACTGCATGCCAGGTCGGATGTTTACCTAGGGTGAGATCACATCAGATAAAATCCCAACACTCCCAACACCAGTGTAGAATAGCACTACAACAGTAAAAGCATATAATATCCAACTGCAGCAAAACGCCAATGTTAACACAGACAGCAAGACTCAATGAACTCCACAAGTCCCTAAATTACTTTATTATTTTTTTTACGCATTTCTTCTCCAAAAGCATGACGCTACAACAGTAAAGAAAGGTTTGGGGATTAGAAGGCAATTTAATCTCTTTTTCGGTTGAGCATGTAATTCACAGAGGTCAGCTTTTCTGGTTTTTAGTTTTAGCTTAATAAAACAGTGAGTGCAGATAAAACATGTAAAACAGAAACAAGAATAAGGCATGTCAAAGTTGATTGACGGTTCATTACTGAAACATGAATCGTAAAATGTCTCATGATATGATCAAACTTATCTGATTAAAATTAAAGTAAGTAAGTCGGAGTAACACAATACATTATGAACAATATTGGAAAACCTCAATTTAGAGGTATAACTTCATACTTCTAAACATGTTTATCTACTGTAATATTAAAGGTGACATATCATGCAAAATCAACTTTTTAATGGTTCTCTACCTGAAATATGTTTCCCTGGCATGTCTAAAAACCCCCCCAAAATTAAAAAAATCCATTCTGCCCCTGTTCTGATTTCTCCACCTTTCTGTAAATGTGTGCTGAAATGAGCCGTTTCAGACTTCCGTGTTTTTCATACGTCACAACGTCATCCGGTCTGTAACGGAAGTCAGAGCTTGGAGCTTGTTCAGCCCATAGACTGTATAAAATACAACTCAACTCCTCCTCCGTTTTTCATTACCTGCACACGTGTGTGCTAACAAGGAGCTTAGGAGGGAGGCATGCTAGTTGTAGGCTGTCTTATTAAACACAAAGGTCCCCACGTCTGCAGATTTGAAGATCTAGTGGATGATTTTCATTTATCATGGAAAAGTGCTAGCGCTAGTTAGCATAGCCACATAGCTACATGTTTGTCACAGTATACCAAGACACACGTCGACATACTGTCAAATAAAACAACAAGAAACACAAAATCTGTGACCAATCGTTCAGAAAGGTCCTGCTGCAGGCGCCTCTCCATCAGGATCAGATTCTGGATCAAATTCAGAGGGTTGAAGTAACGCGGGTCTGTGAGCAGCCGTGTATATTCAGCCAACATGTAAACATTAGATCAACGTGCTGGAGAGCCGAGGCCACATCCACTTCCTGAGGGGGCGTGGTCAGAGAGCTCATTCTCATTTAAAGGCACAGACACAGAAAACAGCCTGTTCTGAGCAGGGCTGAAAAAGAGGGGTTTACAGGCATACCAAAATCTGATTTCAAAGTGTTTTTTTGAGCATAAACTTTAAAGACATGTTTTGGGGACCTCTTAGACCAATATATTTTGATGAAAAAGAGCATAATATGTCACCTTTAACATAGAACAAGACACATAAGGCATTAGCTGATTAAAAAAAAAACATTAGACCTATTACATACACATAGGGTTTTTTCTAAGCTAAAATAATGAGTTTATTTGCTAAAGTAGTTTTGTTATAATCAAAAAACTGCAACAGAATGGTAAAACGTTTAATTTTTAGTATCAGCTTTCAATATAATAGGTCCAACCCTTTAAAAAATGTACAATTGACTTATAACATAATGATTTTAAACTATGTCTGTGTTTGAAATGAGTTTGCATGACATGCTTTTTAACGAAACAGTCCCAGAAAATGTAGACTTCTTACT
This sequence comes from Notolabrus celidotus, assembly GCF_009762535.1. NCBI lineage: Eukaryota > Metazoa > Chordata > Actinopteri > Labriformes > Labridae > Notolabrus > Notolabrus celidotus. Next base: position 18,199,730 of record NC_048285.1, on the reverse strand, counting down.
CCAAAAACCTCAACATTTATGTGCCATTTATTTGGGTAGAGGAATATTGAATCGGTACGAGAGGTTTGGTGCCAAGTTCCATATTTCTTGTAAGTTCTTATCTGTGGTGTCTGCAGTGGCTCTAAAGACTTACTTGGAACAAGTCAGTACTCATAGTGCCCAAAAGCAAAACCACCATTAGCTCAAACAGGAACACCAAACAATAAACCAGCTAAGCCTGTTTTTGACTATGGGGGGGGATTCATTAAATACACCATTTACTATCTCAGGTTAAAAACAGCATGGTAGGGCTACATTAAAACTTAGACTTGAAAAAAATCTAAATGTTTATTTTAGCATGGTCCAGCAGCCGAAAACAAACCTTTGGTAAGGACCATGTGATCACAACTCAAAAGCAGTTTATTATGTAAGGATACTACCGATTTATACATCATGCTGTTTGATTCAGACTATCCTATAATAAAGGCAAAAGAAAATGGTAATTATGCACCAATTATATGATGATACTCTTGAAAGTTGAAAACTCGGAAGAATGGACAGGTCAGGAAAGATCATCCGCCATAATCCTCAAAGGCGCCACAAATTTCTTTCCAGCCTTCCAGTCCTGTTATAATCCCAATTTGCACAGCTTCACATTGCGAAATATGTAGCCCAAAACAAGTTCTGCAGCCCTGTTGTTAATTATGACCCCTGTTCCCAAACTTCCCCAGGAGATTCTGTGCATAATTTAAACCATGTTCAAGGAGAGTGTGCTGTGCATCATCTAGCGTGCTGAGTGTCTGAGTAAGAATAGACTCCAAATACACCCAACTATTTCTCTGATAGAACATTCGTAAGACAGGACACCCTTTGCTTTCCATCTTTACAAAACACAGGGCTTTTTTTTTAAACAAGATTTAAAAACATACGGTTTCATTTATAGAGTTTTTTCGCTCTTTCTTCAGTTCACCTTTCATAAAAGAGATGAACTAGATAATGAGGAGAGCATATTTGATAGAACCATTGCATAATACTGCACTTAAATACCAGGAGCATATTAAACTGCTGGGGGCCCTGCTCATCCCTGAACTCTTCTGTAAGCATAAATTACCCTGATTCTTTTATTATAGAAAGAGCAATATAAAGTTCAACATTTTCAGGCAGTGATGTTGCCAGGTTCTCAATGTAGTAAGGTCCAATGACCCATGAGTTGTTTTTTGAGTGGGTGCCTGGGAAATTAAATTGGTCCCCAATAACATTCTTGTTTCTTGATAAATTGTAGTGTTACACTTGTATTAAATGGTATGATATGGCACTGCTTCATATTCACTTCTGTTCCCTAAAAGTCTGCTTTCATACAACAGCAACCATTGCCACTCCGCCCTTTCATGGTGAACTTGATAAATAGAACTGACCACACCATATTGAATGGACAAGTGGAGGCACATCTATCCTTCTTCTGTGTGGGACACCAGGAATGGTTGATGGGAATGCCATCTCTGTTCAATTTGAACAACAAATCTGCTCAACACTATATGATTGTCAGGTTTGAATGGGGTTGTTGACTATCCTATGTTTACTTTTCTGTCAGTACTGAAGCCCACGAATGGAACAGGAATTAGTAATTATATTCAAGACTGGAAGGCCTACAAGATTTAAAGAGAGCTGCCAACAACCTCAAGCAAACCATTTTGATATAATAATTATGTAACTTGACTAAGTTGACCAGGCTGTCAAAAATTTGCCAATAAGACTGTATCTGATAAAGCCTACTCTTGTAAGGTTAGGTTATTGAATAAAAGTATTTGATGAATTGCTTTAAAAGGAAATTGCATTTTAAAATGAGGTATAGTAATAGTGTAATAGTAGAGGGGGAGGTTACCTGAAAGTGATTGTCAAATCTTTTGCGGACTTACATAAACTGTTGTATTTTTTTGCACTTTTGGTTAAAAGTCAATATTTCCACTGATTTAACAAACTTACAACTGAGTAAACTTCATATGTTTCAGATCTAACTGGTGGTACCTAATTTTTACAATTTTAGTACAACTACAGCACGATACTCTCAGACCATGTTTGCCCATTTTTTTTCCATGAACATCTTCGATTTCATCCAATCACACACTTCAGCCAATACTGGCACTGTATTTTCAACAGACATTTATTCTGTTCACTTGGAGTGGCATTAACAGAAAGGGCTTAAGAGTGAACATTTCCTCATAAAACAGATGCGCTATTCAACAGTTGAAGCCTTTCCTGACAACCCCTTTGGCACATTTTAGCAGTCATCCCACATTTGTTTAATTGTGACTTGGCCTGTTAATTTCCGAATGTGGTTTTTGGCTTGGAAAAGTGGATGATTAATGGGACAAAACCCCTCGGTAATGTCTGTAATATGTCCACCGAACATGCTCAGGAAGGGTTTGGCATTATTGTTCTGTATGCAACGTAATTTAGTAAGCAATGCCAACTTGGTCACTCTGCTCACCCTCACGAACACTCACACTCATACCCCCCTACATTCTCTGTTATTCCAGTTCTCCTGAAGAACCCCTTGTTCTCTTGTTTTGCAGCAGCTGTGTTTGCCTGGAAGGGAATGACGAAAGGAAAATGTGAACTAAAATGTGCCCAGGATGGGCCAATTTTTTCTTGCTTTTTGAAGTAAATAATGTCTTTTGTCAACATTCATCTTACGCCAAAACATTTCTGTTTGGAGCAATTCAGTAGACAAATACGACTAGTGGCATACATTTCATTGTTTCACAGGATTTACTATTTAGCTGATGCACAGGGGGTATATAGTTTCCATATGAAGGTAATTTATTTGGAATATGTTGGCTTTTTTTTCATTAAAAATTTTACAAAATTGCCTCAAACTTCACTGCAAACAGAGGGAGTTTATAATCATCGAAAGTTTGAAAATATGTTATTTGCCAGAGACTACATCAGTAGGTCTCTTGATTCCATTTCTGTTTCAACAAGTGAGAAGAACCATGTCACCTTAAAAAGAGATATGATTCATGCAGTTCAACAGACCCCAACGGCCTCATTAGCTGAGAGAAATGTTATAGAAAGTACTTCACTCTCTTTATACATTATTCTTCTCGCTAAATGCTGACATAAAACCATATATATGCACATCACAGTCAAGCGGAACAAAAGATAATAACTCAGGAAACAAGGCCCTGCTAAATGATGGAAGTGTCATCACAGAGGACCACTGCTATGTATGCTGTAGAAACATCACGCAAACTTAAGTCATTTCCAAAATCATGTCCAGAAATGCAGATACAGAGTGTTCAGAGAGGATGGGATTTTTCTTGTCATCACTGTCTCCTTCCAGCTGGGTGCTATTTTTGACAACTGGCTACAGTCCTGTTTGACATCACTAAACCGGAGCCAGTCAAAAGTTATACTGAGGAGGCAGCAGCAATTAAATATTAATGGACACCAGCTTTTGAATCATCAGTTGTCAGTGCGCACAATGCTTCTCATGATTATCTGCACTTTCTAGGGTTGAGCCAGGCCAGTACGGCACCTCTGCAGTGGTTGTTGCTCCACTTCTGTTCATCTTATCTTATGAGTGCTGGGTGGCCTAGAGCATTGCTGAGCTTGAGTTTGTGTCTGGCTATTCTCATCAGTTGTAATCAAGCAAAGGGTCATTATCAAGAGAGTATGGCCATCCATTACAGAACAGAATATATATGAAAACCTGTGATGTCATTGCCTCCTACGGAAGTATCAACAGGCTCAATGTAAGTCCAAGTTCTTAAATCTGTAAGACAGTGGGTAACAGCTTCTTGCTCATGAACTGCAACAGCTTTTTAGGTAATGCTTAAGTAGCAGAATTTATCGTGTCTTCTCAGATGTGTAAGCTACCCATGCCATGGGGCACTAATACTTCCCCATACCATCAGGGATGCTGGCATTTGACGTGTGCTGATAAAAAGCTAGGTGGAAGTGGCATCCATGATTTCTTAAAACAATGTCAGATTTTGATTTGTCAGACCACAAGACAGTTTTTCACTATACCTCAGTCCATCTTAAACAGGCTTGGGCCCAGAGAAGTCCCCAGCACTTCTGTATCGTATCTATATAAGGTTTCCTCTTCGCATGGAACAGTTTTAACCTACATTTGTGGATGCAGCAACAAATTGTGTTCGCAGACAATGGTTTTTAGATGTGATTTGGAGCACATGCAGTGTTTTTGAGCACAAGTAGTGATTTCCAAAGCAGGGTCATGTCTGTTTCAATGCAGTGCCGCCTGAGGGGCCAAAGATCATAGCCAGTCTGTATTGGTTTTGGGCCTTGTCCCTTTTGTACAGAGATTTGTAAAGATTCTCTTAATCTTTTAATAATATTACGTAGTGCAGATGATAAAATCCCCAAATTCTTTCAATTTTACGCCCAGGAACACTATTCTGAAATTGCTGAACTATTTCAGCAGCCAACCTTTCATAGAACAGTGGAACTCTTTCCATCTTTACTTCTGAGAGTTGAGAGATGTTTCTCGAGGTGATTCTTTAAAGGTGACATATCATGCAAAATGGACTTTTTAATGGTTCTTTACCTGAAATATGTGTCCCTGGCATGTCTACAAACCCCCCGAGAATGAAAAAAATCCATTCTGCCCCTGTTTTGATTTCTACACCTTTCTGTAAATGTGTGTGAAACGAGCCGTTTCAGACTTCCGTGTTTTTGTTACGTAACAACAATATCCGGTCTGTCACTGAGTCAGAGCTCAGAGCTTGTTCAGCCCATAGACTGTATAAAATAATACTGAATCCCTCCCCCGTTTTTCATTACCTGCACAAATGTGTGCTAACAAGGAGCTTAGGAGGGAGGCATGCTAGTTGTAGGCTGTCTTAATAAACACAAAGGTCGGTTTTACTCCCCACGTCTGCAGATTTGAAGATCTAGTGGATGATTTTTATTTTTCATGGATAAGTGCTAGCGCTAGTTAGCATAGCCACATAGCTACATGTTCGTAGCTGTGTACCAAGACACACGTCTACATACTGATAAATAAAACAACAAGAAACACTAAATCTATGACCATTCGTTCAGAAAGGTCCTGCTACAGGCGCCTCTCTGTCAGGATCAGATTCTGGATCAGATTCAGAGGGTTGAAGTGATGCGATCTCTGAGCAGCCGTGTATATTCAGCTAACATGTAAACATTAGATCAACGTTCTGGAGAGCCGAGGCACATCCACTTCCGGAGGGGGCGTGGTCAGAGAGAAAACAGAGTGCTCTGAGGAGGGCTGAAGAAGAGGGGTTTTCAGGCAGACCAAAATCTGATTTCAAAGTGTTTTTTTGAGCATAAACTTTAAAGACATGTTTTGGGGACCTCTTAGATCAATATATATTGATGAAAAAATCGTGATATGTCACCTTTAAAAGAAATTACAAAGCTTTATCAGTGTTTTGTTGTACCTGTCCCTGCTGATTTAACACGTGTTGTTGGCATCAAATTTACAACAACGTATATTTTCCACAAAACAATACAATTTTACAGTTTTAATATTTATTAATAAGTTGTCCTTGCACTATGTTCTGTTAAATATAGGCCCTAAATAGTTGGTGAACCATCAAATTTTGTTCTTAACAACACTTAACACAGCATCCCAACTCTTATGGAATAGGGGTTGTAGTAAACTAAGACTTTGTAATCAAATGTCACAAATAAAAGTCATTGTAATACTGTGCAAGTGGCACCATTAGGACATACAAGCCTTCCTGCAATTGCTGTTATGACCCCGACCTGCCACTTCTGAATAAAATTCTCCCCCTGACCTGTATTCTTCATGATAATGCATGACTGTGAACCAACCATGTAACGATTGTCTGATTATTTCCAGCCATACTCATAAATGGAATCTCTTTTATTACCGTGGAGGGCTCTGAAAGTATTTTTTTGACTGTAGTATAATTTTAACCCTTCATGGTGTTTGTAGATCAGTAAGCAAGATGTGTTGTTAACCAATGAGACCTGTCTCATTGCCTGTTGAAGTTGCCTGTGGTGATGAAACATTCATTGTGGTTAATAATGTTCATCCTTAGGAGGCAGTTCCCTGGGAACCTTGCATTATATCCAAGCTATCTGAACAGTGCCATATTTTGAAAGAAGGTCATAGGGATTTTATGTCATCTTAATGTCTACCAGAGGGTCAGTAAATCACTTAATAGTTTGTCTCAGACTCGCTGGTGGAACACAACTGACTCATTTCCTGGCAGTACCTTTCTCAACAAATACTGTCTGACAGGCATATTATGGATAAAATAAAATCTTCTTCAGTATGTTGTGAAATAAACCTTGAAGAGAACTCACAAGACTCTCATTGCATGCTGTAAAAGAATGCAATTGGGTAACTACTCAGGAAAACAGTTATCAGTGGAGGAAAAAACAATCCTAAACGAGAAGAAAATGCATGTTTTGTACCCTGAAGGATGATGACAGTCAAAAAGGTCTGCATAATGAAAGGGTGTTTTTGGTACAGATGACCACCAATATGAATCGCACACAAATTAAATGTGATTCATAATCAAATGATACTGATTTTTGTGAAACTAGGCAACCTTTTACACTGCTCACATTGCACAACAAACGGTCCACCATAGAGCTAACCGAGAGAGATAGACACATAACAATACCTTTGGGAAATCATAAATCTCTAGCCTGTCTGATATTTATATCCTTGGACAACGGCAGGAAACAAGAGCACCTGGAACTTCCCTTGTAAATGAATTCAACTTTACAAGCCATGCGGAGTCTTTACGTCTTCATTCCAAGAACAATCTAGCCGAGAAACACAAAAAGGCAAATGCTAAAATTACGTGTAATGTGGACTGCGCATGAATCAATTAAATGAACTAGGAAAATGTTCGAATAGAGTTATTATTTTAGCTTCTTTCACTCAAGAAATAACGACAACAATTGACATGAGCATTTAAGTCCATCATGTATATGTACAAGATTTGGATCTGTAGTCTCATTTTAATCTGTAGTCCATGGTTTATTAATTCAAAAGCATGTAAACACATTGACTCATGAAGCACACAAACTGATTGTCGCTGAGAACACAAAAAGAAACGCAAAAAACACTAGAAATGACAAAAGAAGACAGGCCCAGATGAATAGCAAAACAAATACCCAACCCAACCAACATATCAGATTATTTGGCATACCAGTGACCAAAGTTTTTAGATCTAGTGAAAGAACTCTCAAAGTAAAATGTTCTACGTATGTGCTGCCTGACTATAAAAAACTGCCAGCTCAGGGGTATGTTTTACAATCCCCTCATGTAGCAGGTCTGGTAGATACGTTTTGGTTTGATTTGTGTGGTTTATTACTACATCCAGGCACAGTAGGGGAGAACGGGGTTGGTTGTCACACGGGTTGGTTGGCACACTCGCTATATCTCGCCACCAGAGGGCGCTGTCTCTCAAATTGGGCTATGGACATTTCCAGTAGGATCAGAGCTCATCTACATAGTCTTCTCTGGAGTAAAACATCTGAACTTGAGGTGAGAGGACTTTTTGTGTTTTTCATGTCAAATTGTAAATATTCAGCTCCTCAGTATTTTTCTTCTAGGCTTTTAAACGATGGCTTTATAACAAAACAAGTGTTACCCTTACAAAGTGTGAGGGGAAAGCTATAGTTTAGATGTTTATTAGCTAGCTAACTAGTTTTAAAATGATTGTTAGCCTTGATGCTAGCAAAAAATTCCAGCTGGGGTTGGTCTTCACATTCTCTTTGGGTGTTGGTCGTCACATGTAACAACCAACCCTTATGTTGGCAAAATCATGCATGGTGAAATGAGTTGGAGTGTGCAGACCCTACATTTGCCATCACTGTAACTCAGACAGTGACTGCATGTAGCCTAGTTGAGTAGGCCATTATTGTTCGGCCTATTTGTTTTGTTCTTTATGTTGTTATATAGGCTGGCCTAAATATGTGTCTCCTGTTCATGGTCCTTGCTCATTTTATGTTAAAATGCATTAAGTTATGTAGGCCTATCACTTGTCAGTGCAATTAAACTTTCAAATTTAGTTCTGCCTTCTTGCCTTTTTAAAAATATTTTTCCCATTGAAATACCATTATGACAACCAACCCCATAGTGTGTGACAACCAACCCCGTGATGAGGTTGGTTGTCACAATGTGTCAGAGTGTCTTTGATAAAAAAAATTGCCTCTTTGTGACAATGAGTTGGAAAATGAGAGGGATACACATTTCAATCCAACACCTTAAGCTTCAATTTAATGTAGGAATGACTATTGAAAGATGTTTTGATGATGAGCAATCATCAAAACAGTATATAGTGTGACAACCAACCCCGTTCTCCCCTACACTATAACGATACAATTCTTTATTAAAACATGGCACAAAGGAAATTGTCATAATCCTTTATCTATATGACAAAATAACTCACATATAGATTTCCAGAGAAAAGCCTGAAGAAAGTATATAAAACATCGGCCACTGTGCATCATCATGATCCACTTTGTCAGCTTCACTCACTGCTGCTTCTTCCATCCTCTTTCCCATACTCACGCTGCTATCAGTGGTGCAGCTTGACTGCTTGTGGTCTGTTCTAATCAGTGCCCTCAGCCTCTGCAGCTTGATCTGGCTGGACTGCTGCGCTCTGAAAGGCAGTGGAAGCTTCACACGGAGTGAAGGATTGTTGGCTGACAGATGACTGCACATGGTGCACGATCTGTGCAAACCCTTAAAACTGCCAGTATTTCTAGTAAAAGAAAATACAAGCTGTCTAACAATCATTGCTTGTGTTTCTTTACTAATTAGATCACAAGTAATCAATAAAAATGCAATAGATGTTGAACAGATCCTACGGTTTGATGATATACAGTGTGCATAATTTGTAAAAAGCAGTAAGTTCTAATTACTCATGCAGTGGTATTGTGAACAAACCCAAAAATATAAAACATAAATGGAAATTCCAAGTCACTCTACATCATGTCTGCCACAGGCTGACTTCACTCAAGACTCATTAATCACAGAGTAAGGCACACTTTGGCTGGCTACTATTACCTCTCAGAGATATGATATCAAATGTCAATGCAGTACCACATCAAAGTGTAACAACGCAACATGTCAAATTGGAGACCATTCAAAAAAAAAAATTGAAATGAAACCTAATTTGTCAAGATTTTTGTGCTGTTGCTTCATAAAGCATCTACAAAGAATGACTTGTGCTGTCAAGAGGTTTGACAGGCAAGACAGAGTTACTGAAAGAAGGCAGTAAAAGTCCAGGGCAGGCATTTTCCATGGACTTTGCCAGGAAAATATCACAAAAAATGCTTCTGGTAGAATTATGACATGTTACATACCTCATGCAACCTTTGTTAGATCAAAATGCGAGAGAGGAGGTAAAAAGGTTTGATGAGATATGACAGCCCTAAGAGCCTGTAACTCATGGAGTCTGATTACATTTGTAAGAATACCTCAGTATCTGTTAAATACATGTGCCTTCTTCTTGACGGCAGATGGATGCATTATTTTTAACACAGGACAAATATGTTTGATTTTGGCCATCCATGTCCTCTGGATGGCCATCCCAAAGTTAGTTTTCAAACATTTGTTTTAGTTTACAGCGTGAAAATACTCAGAATGATAAAATAGCAACAGCGAGAAAAGAGGGTGTAGACATCGCAATTATTCAATTACGATTTACAACATAGGTGATATATAAGATAGAGAATGGAGGGATAATGCAAAACAACTTTTTAAATTTTTTTAAAAAGCTAAATGTACAACACAGTTGTATATATGTATTCTGTATTGTATACAAGATTGTTACTGGGTCAGTGACCTACAAAATTATCACACAAATTCCTCTCTCAATGTTTATACAGAATTGTTTGTCTTGCAAGCAAAATTATCTTTTTCTTGAAATGACAATGTACAATGTCTTGCACCACCTCACATCCCATCATCCTACATAATATCATGTGCACGCCAATTTAATTTTGACATGACACAAAGTCACTGCCAGAATCAATTGACTGCAGAATGACTGTCAATGTGTTTATGGTTTAAAAGCCCAAACAGTATAATCATGCCAAAATTATCAATATCTCAGATCAGCAAATCTTCCAATGTGGATTTTTCCACTATTTTTCTCTAAGAGGAACTGTGCCTGCTATAAATGAGGTCAAAGTTTTAAAAATGGCAGAACACCTCCTGACTGACAAGCTGCTGTAAATTCTGACGTTGTGGCTCTGGATTTCATTTATGGACCTGTGGCTGCCTAAAAGAATAATCCATAACATTACCCATGACACCGTGTTAGTTAAGTGTGGAGGTAATATATAGTTTATAGGTGTTCATGTGCTTTCAAGCAGAAACCCTGGCCTCAGAGAAATGATCCTTACAATAACATTGAACAGCGTGCTTGTTCTTTTCGTTAGCGTATCTGTGATTTATTGTGTGTCCATGTTCATGACACACAATAGCCAAAAATCTGGGTCCAGCTGTAACAGCTGCCACTTGTTAATTGTGAGTAAAAATCTGTTGTTTATGACGCTCTGAAAGAAGGACATAAAGATCAAAAAGATTAAACACTATGCTAACATTGAAGCTAACACAGAGGACACTAAAGGCCTTAAATGGTTCCTGGGTAAAATAAGACTTTATATGTACATACATTGGCGAAATGAAATACTCTGATCTATTTAAACTTACAGCTGCACAAATATTCTATACATTGATACAAAATTCACATACACACCATTGTCTATTTCCTTTTATGTTGCACTGTTCATAAAATGTTAAGCATTGAAAGCAGTCTATGGAAACTGTTGTATCATTAATACTTTCAGAGACCATTTCAGTCAAGCCTGTGCTTGTGTAGCTCAGTATGAAAAGTAGTTGAAAAAAAAAAGAAACTAAACAAGTGTAGGAGCCCCAGCTGGTTACAAAAACCAGACCATCATTTCAGAGTTGCTGTATATTGGCTCCCTCATATGGTCTATCTAAATATTTAAAAGGAGTCCAAGCTCAAAAGAAAACACATGAAACCGCTTATTTTATTGGAATATTAAGATGGCTTTCCAGTCTGCAAATGTTTAGTGGTTGGCTTCATTTGAATGTAAGTCAGTTACAAGGCTCCAACATTAAATTAATATAAGACTTTTTAAGACATTTTAATATCACAATGTCACATCAGCAGTAACACGCTGAACAGAGCCAAAGTCTAACAAGTGTAATAAATGTGTCGACTTGTGACTCCTTCCAACATCTTACAATAACTGAGCAGCAATAAATGCAAATACACTTAAAGAAAGGTTAGATAAATGCATTACAACAACATAACATGAGATACAGGCAGAAAGCATGGAGACCACTTACAGGGGATGACCACATTTGCCAAAAATTTGACAGAGACCAACACACGCAGACAAAGAATGAAAAGCAATGTTGACACACTGCTAGCGATGAGCATGAGACAGTCACAGAGGTGATGTATTGTTTTTATTGTCATGCTTTCTTAGCAACGAGTAGACTTTTGACTTCAAAGGGAAATTGATCTTGGCAAATCAAATGATTTGGATTACATTATCTTTTTTTTTTTTTTTAACTGAGATAAGTTATTTGCATGCAGATGTCTGTGTGTGTTAACAAGATGTATGCTGTGGTTGATGTGGTACTTGAAGAACTTTTTGATCTATGATCCAAAATGTCTTCCTAACAGCCAGCACAACCGTATCCAAATGAAGGAAGCCATTGATCTTACTAAATTCACTCAAATCTTGAATAATCAAATTCCACAGAGCTCAGGTTGTGAAGTGTCAGACAGAGATGTCATTGTTCCCAATGATTTTCTGGGTTCAAACTGTGAGATCACTTCTGTTACATTTTTAAGAAAGATGAGAGAAACGGACTTAAACCCATGATAACATATGGTGTTCATCTAGTAAATTACACAAAACAAAGGATGGAGTCTGACATTTATCCAAAGCATGAAGAAAGCTTAAAGCTTTTTGTTAGAAAAATGTACTTTGTAGAATTGATCCACTGTCAAAAGAAGTGGACAAATATTCTTTCCTGAAGATAAAAGCATCCTAGAAAGTTCCAACTTCTGGCTGAAGAGGACCAATGGCCGTGATAAATAAAGTAATTTCACATGACCTCGGATTTAGACGGTCAATTAATCACTCTCAACCAGATTAAGGAATGCTGGGAAAGCTAAAAAAAAAAGGAAAAACTAAATAAATGAATAAAAAGATAAGCATTAGTTGTGCTGCAGAATATTATGTCTGTCACCATGCTGGCACAGAGGGCCACCTTTGGAATCTGTAAAATCACAACAATGTAGACACATGTTTGCTGTAAGACTAGTACGAATGGCTTTAATATAAAAGCATGTGATGCAATAGTCAAAGAAGAGATGGGATTTTTCACTATCTGGTCAACGTATGAGAGCATTCATTTTAAGAGGAGTAAAGCATAAAGAGGAGGGGGGAGGGGGATGTGTGTCCATGTGCTATACTGCGCGTTTCAACATAAACTGTAGGGTACACAAGGTGGTTTACATCCAAACATTATGGAGGCTATGCTCTGACATCAAATCCTTCATGCGAGTCCACCCCTTTCAACACCACTGAGGAAGAATTTTACTTCCTTAAGACCAGACAGGAGGAAGAAATCTACTCAAACAAGCAATAAGTAAATATGGCTGCTACACAGGCCTGGAAAAAGCACTTAATCTCTGAGCAAAAGTCAAACAACTACCAAATGTGAGAACACTAAACGAATGTCGACTTGTTTCTTTTTTTCTGTCCTCTATAATTGGAAAAGAATGATTTCAAAGGGTTTGAGTTTCTTCATGGATAATCTGATGTGGATGCACACGCACACAAAGTGGAGCATGAGTACGCTAACATCAGAGTCATATCAAATGTACTGTGAGAGGCAGACAATCAGTGAGGAAACTGAACATTAAGCTATTTTAAATTCATGTCACTACTGCAACTGTGTAAGCGTGCCAAATTCCACTGAAGTGTTTCAAAGTATATGTGTTGATATTTTCCATGGCTAAGCATTACTGAGTTGAATATTAGACAGGTTATTAAGCAAGACTCAATTTTTCTTTAGGATATACAACAGATGGGGCGCTGTTGGCCTAGTGGTTTAAGTGCATACCCCAAGTACAGAGGCTATAGTCCTTGTTGCAGCGGTCGCGGGTTCAACTCCCGGCCTTGTCTATTTGCTGAATATCTTCCTCCACTCTCTACTTACCACATTTCCTGTCTCTCCTTGGCTGTCTTATCAAATAAAGGCAAAAATACCCTAAGAATGTAATCTTTTTTTAAAGAATATATAACAGATATGCACAGGGTAGGATCAACGAACAGTGTAAGACACTACACATTGTCTACAGAGGCTGCCAAAATTACAAAAAAATCCTCACTGTTGCTTCAATTTAAACTTTTTCACATTAAAGAAAAATTACTCAATACTTTGAATGCAGTTCAATGTCTTATTTGTGCTCTGAAATGAAAACATCGAACAAATCAACAATTGAATTTCAAAACAAATCATGGAATCAATTCATAAACCAAAACGTAGTGTAAACTTTTGACTCATCGAAGTAGCCACCTTTGGCACCTTTTTCTTTTAATCAACACATTACTTTCTGTAGTACAAGACTGTTCAAATATTGCTCACGAGGATATGCTACCACAATGTGTTCCAACCATAGACTGTAAAAAATATGGACGTAGGATCCGTGACGTCACCCATCTGTTTCTGAAGAGCTGTTTTGAGACCAATCGGCTGAGGCAGCCATATTGCTTCTGTCGAGCCAGTGTGACGTAAAGAGGCGGGCTTTGAGCCTCCTAGCCAACAGCTGCAGTGTTCCCACAGGCAGCTGTGCCTCTCATTGGAAGACTAGTAATCTCAATATCTTTGAAATTGACGAATTAGAAAAAAATTCACCCCCCTCACAGTGAGAGGATGTCGAGAAATTAGCTATTCAGACTACACTCATCTTTTGTACCAGGCTGTAAACATGTTTATTAATGCTGCAAATATCGTCTTTTCCCCATTCATGTGTATGTGACTTCAGGTACCTCCGGAGCCAGCCTCAAGCGGATCCTCGATGAACTGCAGCTTTTAACACTTCCGCATTGACTCATATTTTTAGACCGGAGGTTGCCGCTTGGTTCCAACACTACTTTTATGCAGACAGAGGGGGTTGGAAGTAATCAAGGAAAGTTTGGATACCTTTAAAAATTGGTAGCACCAACTTTCAAGGCTTAACTAACCTCAATTGCTGCAGAACAGCAACCCATTTCTTGTTCCCTGAGAAAGGCCTTTTTGTATAATTCTGAAATGTACATTATTTTTTCAGTTTTGGATGATCTCACCCTTTTTTTTGTTTTATTTTACCTCTGGCAGTTCACTAACATTTGTGCCATTTCAAGCTATTCAATGGACTTGAACTGCTTGGATTTCAATAAAAAAAGTGGAAAACTTGGGGTGTTCTAAAACTTTTGAGCGGTAGTGTAAGTGTGAAGATTTTTAAGCATTCAAGGCACTGAGTATGTTTATTCATTTGGCTGTTAATAATGTTTACTACAATCCTGCATTCATAGACAACACTTGTCTAGAGGTGTTCACATTTTCTGTTAGTAGTTGCAATTTTTGTCGCATATAAGCTGTAAACAGCTAAACCATTCTATCTGAATACAGCATCACCACTTGAGAGAAAATAAATGGGTGCTGTGTTAAGTTCTGTCAATTTGTTGCCAGACTCTGGACGAGAGGATCTGTAAAAGCTCTGTCAACACTGTGAACAAAGTGGGAAATAACAGTGAGAGTGGAAAGCCTCCAGTCTAATTTGTGCCACCTGTTTTCTTTCTTGACATCATCAGATGGAAAGCTCTCAGGTTCTTGTTCATGCCTCGACTCTTTAGTCACCATTAAAACATCAGCGAGCAGGTAATGGCAAGGCCTGAGGCAAACAACACATGGCCTACTGTTTGTAATGTTTAAAAGGATGTCAGGGAATATGACTCAAAATAAATACAAACATGGATGATTACTTTTGGCAAAAACAGCTCATTATTTACATTATGTCTCAATGGTAATTATATGAAAAGAACAAATGCAAGTACACTGAAGTAAATTGGTATCTGTGTTGCACTGAAACTGTGCTGTTAGAAGAAAGAAGAAATGTGCTTGCAATCATTTCATAGCTTTTTTGTCTATTAATCAAAATAATCAAATGTGCCAAATCTCTTTAACTTGAATTTGAAATAATGAAGTGGCAACATCTAATATTTGAAAAAGTGGAAGCAATAATTGGCCAAGGGGTTTAAGCGCACCATGTAGAGAGGCCACAGTCCTTGTTGCAGCAGTTACTGGTTTGACTCCAGGCCACAGCGCTTTGCTGCATGTCTTCACCCACTCTTTACTCCCCCACATTTCCTGTCTCTTTTCAGCTGTCCTATCATTAAAGACAAAAATGTACCAGAACAATGACTTCAAATGTGTGTGTGTGTGTGTGTGTGTGTGTGTGTGTGTGTGTGTGTGTGTGTGTGTGTGTGTGTGTGTGTGTGTGTGTGTGTGTCTAACAGCAATAATACAGACTGTAGCATTCTAGTTTACTGAGTACTGTTTTATAATTCAGTGTGTTTTTACAATGTGAAAGCTGTAATATCTCACAAACTATGAGTAATTAATGGGCGCTTTTGTCAAGGGGGCAACCTATAAATTTTCAAGGAACATCATTGAGGCTGCTGATGAAGTAGCCATAAATAAGACCACAGTTAAATAAAAGTCCAATGTAGTAAGTCACTGTCACAAATGCACAATGGGACTGTAAAAATTGTGCTTGTTTTTTTTTTTTTTTTGCTATAAATTGCTACTGTCAGAACATTTTTAAGGAGGTTATCTTGTTGTTTTTAATGCTTAAAACAGCAGGCTTATGAGAGATGTAACTCCACCCTGTGTGTAAAAGGGGCCATGCAGTCCATCCACTACCAGTCTACTTTTATACATGGGAAGTAAGGTGTAATTACTTTCTTGCTAAAAAATGCATGGTACACCTGCTAGTCTGATGAGCCTTAAGCTGCTAGTTCAGTGTTAGTGTTGTGGTATGACTACAAGGACAGTATGCCCATTTTTAAAAGCCAAGTGAACAGTATGTTTCAGTATGAACAGCATAAAACTCCCAAAGCATGATACAGTTACCTGAATGTGACTTAACCTGTCAGTACAAGACTATATTTTGTTCAAGTTCTATGGATGGATAGTACCTCTGAAGGTATTTGACAAACTAACCAAAATCCATCCATCCACCCATTTTCTTCCGCTTATCCGGGGTCGGGTCGCGGGGGTAGCAGTCCAAGCAAATTGACCCAGACATCCCTCTCCCCGGCGACACTTTCCAGCTCCTCCTGGGGAATCCCGAGGCGTTCCCAGACCAGGCGGGAGACATAATCCCTCCACCGCGTTCTGGGTCTACCCCGGGGCCTTCTCCCAGTTGGACGTACCCGGAACACCTCTAAAGGGAGGCGTCCGGGAGGCATCCATATCAGATGCCCGAACCACCTCAGCTGACTTCTTTCGACGCGGAGGAGCAGCGGCTCTACTCCGAGCTCCCTCCGGATGTCCGAGCTCCTGACCCTATCTCTAAGGCCGAGCCCAGACACCCTTCGCAGGAAACTCATTTCAGCCGCTTGTATCCGCGATCTTATCCTTTCGGTCATGACCCACAGCTCATGACCATAGGTGAGGGTTGGTAAATCGAAAGCTTTACCTTCCGGCTCAGCTCCCTCTTCACCACAATAACCAAAATCCAAAGATGAATTTTAAACAAAGTCTAGTGAAGTGCCTGATCAATGCTCTTTTGAGCTAGCAAGAAATAACTTACTGTTTGCAATCTAGAAAGAACAGAAAGTAATCACACTTAAAAGACTACATGCCATTCACTGACTGTATTTGGACTTTGCCTTGACTACACCTCAACCATGAGAAGGGGCTAAGGTGGATTTAGCCCATGAAAAAAATTAAATTAAACAAATTACAAAATCATCTCTTTGTTTAAAGTACATTGATCAGATGAATAAATATCAGCATGTTTCCTGGACAAAACTAGATGTGACGTAAAAAAAATGTTGAAACCAATACCAATACTTGATCTAACCTGAATGGCAGCCACACAACTGAAAAAAGCATTAATCATGTTTATGACAAAACAGACAAACACACTCACGTCAAACTGAGTTTTTTAGTAAATACTAAAGGCAAAGGTTACACAAAAATTATTCACATCTGGGTAGCATCAAAATTCAATACTGAATCAATCCTCCCTGATTTCAGGGTCATGTTGGCCCAAAGTGCACCAAGCGATTACATCTGTTTGAGTGTTTGGCCTGAAAGATGCTGAAGCTTTCATTGGAGACATCAAAGCTGGGTTGGCAGAGTCTAATGCCCAATACACGGTCAAATAACATCCAGCAACAGTAATGCTAAATGAATGTTCTGTGTTGACAAACCAGACTTCAACATTGCACTTATGATTGTGGAAAGACTTAGTAGAGTTACGGATAGAAAGAATGAGTACACCACAAATGCCCTATTGGTTGTTTTGATGGCTGCTACGTGATAACGGAATGGTTCAACTCACATTCCCTGGCTGGTGTCAGTTTCTTGACAACAACTCAGATTAGGGAAGAGTTTCAACAAGAGCAAGGATCAAATGGCTTTAAACCACAAAGAGAAGGCAATCTTCACATTTTGTGGTTTAAAGACTTTTAAAATGTCAAAAGTAAGCATCTAGCCAGAATATTTTGGAGCCACCACAGGTCAAGGTGTTCGTTTAAGTGTTAAGTGTTAAGTAGATTACTCAAAGAGGCTTGGTCAGCCAAACTTCATTACACCTTGGGAATATGGACAACCTGTGAAGACAAAACATTGTGCTAACCTTTTGTAACAACCTTTTTTCCTCAAAAAACATTTAATTTTGGAAACAAATATTATAAATTACATGCAGCTTCCAAAACCGAGACCTTGAGGGATCATTTCACTCAGTTCAGCCATGGAGAGCTTAAATCCCACTTCACTGACCTTTTCCAAGTATTAGCTCTGGTGATTTATGATGTACGCCAAAAGGTGGAGCAATTTCACACATGCTGCGAATCATCACCAATGTTTCAGCTTTCCCAAAATACTCTGCCGTGAAAGTTTTACTTTATATTTTCAGAAAACAAAGAAAAGGTCTGCCATTAACGTAACTCTGGAATAATTGGTAAATTTGAGGTAAAAGATTATAAAAGATGTCAAAATCAGCTGCAGCAGAGAACAACATGGGAGTTGTAGCACTCCTGTAAATGTGTGCCAACTTTAATCTCTAGGCAAATGTTTTCAGGAAATAGACTCTTGGACATCCGTTGCACTCTAAATTTTATCCATTACTCTGTGGTAATAATGAGGTAAGATGTAAGCTCACACTGAGGCAGTTCCAAACAATATAAGATAGTCACATCGCATTATTTTCTGCTTCTCACAAGATTGGTTCCAGCAAAACCAGTACTATCATAAATAAAGTTACCTCATAGATTTAGAGGTAATAATTTGAAATGTATATTATGCCGATTGAGCCCCAGTCAAAAAAAAAAGGCTATCATGCTTAATTTACTTTTAAGGGTGTTTTCACTTTCTGATGATGTTGACTTTGAACGTAAGGCAGAAAATCACTCTCATATGGAGGCAATGTTTGTTAGAAAATCTGTCCATGATACTGACAACATCATCTCGTTTTGGGGAATTTCTCATAATCTTGAAAAACACCCTGCTTTTTAGAAATGCGTGTAGCAGCATAATAAACACTTACCATGATGAGAATGTTATCGAACAAGCAAAAGCCAGAGCAAAATAAACCCTTCAGGATTTCCCTTCAAGTAAAACCATCTGTTGTTATGTTCTACATTGAGCGGACCCTCCAACAATATCCAGTGAGTTACTGACATGTTTTGTACTTTTGCATCTTTACTAAATCCATTTGCTTTAATCAAGATTCCCTTTTAAATCTTTTAAAACAACATTGTGTTCGGTCTAAGAGTAACTACAAGTTTACATTTAAAAAATACATTTGGGATATTTCATTTATTTGTGATTTGTGTTTTAAATGTACCCTAACCTTGAAGCAACAAATGGACTAATCTACCTTGTTTTGGTTAAACTTAAACTTAACATACCACACTTTTCCTATACATCTTAATTTCATTCATGGAAACAGTTTTCCATGATAACAAACTTCAGATGTGCAATCTAGCTCCATGCTTGCAAACAGCCTACTGCGTGTGACCTAATACTTCAAACATTTGGCAAAGTGAAAGGTAACACAGTGTCATATAAAATGTTGATAAATGTTTATGCTGTTTAAAATAAGGAACTTAAATAGTTATTAGGCACCCCAATGTTTCCTGACCTGTCATTATAAACCACATAACTAAGCAGGACATGTATTGTAACACTACAGGCACACACATAACAGATGTCTAGTTTACAACAGCTTTAGTTATTGAGGGGATTTGTACTGTATATCAGATACCAACAAAGACAACTATGCTATACAAAATCTGGTTGTTAGTAAAATTATTGTTAACTGATACATGTTACTCGTAATATTTGCTTTGAAGAGAATCTAACAGTAAGAGAGGACTGATTTTCATGCTGCTTTCGCATACTAAGCTGATGCACAGCTGCTTATTCTATCACACAAACAAAGTCATTGACTAAGATGAGGTCCAGCAACAGTTGAGGTTAGGTTTCATCTTTTCCTCTGTATAGAAATAATGTTGTGAGTTACCTGTTATAGTCATTTATGACCACATATTGTAGGTCCTCTCAAGAGATGCTGATGCAATGCAATCATGAATGGAATTCCCCAAAATATTCAACTCTTTTGCAGCTGTTTTATTTCACATTACTTGAATATCATTTTCAGTCCTTAACTCTATTGTCTCAGATGAAACAGTGAAGTTTAACAACAGAGGCTGATACAGTACCACAGTGCTTTATATAATGACAATCATGCAGTTGTGTCGGGCATACTGTGTCAGAAACAGTCTTTGGATAGACTCTCTAAGACATATATTTGTGGTGGATTAAGTCACTACTGAGTCATGTCAGTAAGAGTGAGGGATCGATTGAATGAATGAATGATTGATTGATTGATCGATTTATTGATCGATCGTTGTCTGTCATTGAACCACATGTTTTAAATGAGTGAAATATAACTCAGTCTGTCAGGTCATTTGCTTTTTCTAAAATATTTTGAAAGGAAGGAAATGCAATTTTTTTGCAGTGAGGACCTGAAAATGTTGTAAGGGTTAAGGTTTGGAAAAAACAAAATATAGCCCATACACTGTGCATCCAAGGAGATGCTTCAGTCTAAATGTTCAGTTCAGAGCTGGAAACCTTACAAAATAAAATACCCTCTTTTTAATATGTATGTTTATTCAATGAGGATTTTTTTTGTATTTGCGATATGATATTAAAAATAGAAACAGAAGTAAACTAAAAAACCCTAAAATTTAATTTGGATTTTATATAGTGCATACAAACACAGCCTGTATAAACAGATTCATTAAATGAATAAAGTCTGCCATTGTGTTTTTTAATTTTAAAACATACAAATTAAACAAAATGGCCGACTTTATTCATTCTGGGATCTATTGCATTCTATTGCCTGAACTGTGATGTCACAATTGAACAGTGCCCCTCCAGAATGCTTATAGACTAGACTATAACCTGCAGTCATTTTAGTCCAGCCACCAGAGCCAGAGACATACACACATACACAACAGTTCACCAGAACATCCACATTATTGTCGAGATGGGAAAGAACAACAAGAAAGGAAAGAACAGGAAAACAACTGCCCCTGTCCTGCAGCAGCCTTTAGAAAGGCAATCTCTGCAGGAGCCGAAAGGGGACAATGAGCTATGTTCCAGCCAGGCTCAGGTTCAGATCCCTGAGCCTGAATCACCATCGCTCATACTCAAAAAGAAACGAGTACGGCCATCTGTGAGGGAAAAGGTTGCCTTGCTGCATGAGGAAGAGCAGCTAAAAGAAGTGCCAGAAAATCACAAAGACAGGACAACCTCAGACATGGTAACCTCAGACACGGCAACCTCAGACATGGATCTGGACCTTGTTAAGGTTTCCAATGAGCAGGAGACAGCAGAGGTGGCTGTCACTGAAATCAGCCAACCCATGGAAGCCCTTGACATCGAAAAGGAGAAGCAAACGGAGACAAATGAACATCCAGCCCAGCCAAGACTCAGACTGCAGGTTGGTCTGTCTCACGTTGCCGAGGTCCTGCAGAATCAGGCACTCATGTGGTCACAGGACAGATCTATTCTCCTTGGAGAGATCTACAAACTGCGTGCTGAACTGGAACAGGAGAAGAAACAGAAGTATCAGGCCAGTCTCCAGGCAGAGGGAATCCTGGACACCTGTGCCATTCAGGCTGCACCGAACTGGACCCAAGAGGTCCCAGCCAACAAGGACCACCAGTGCCAGGAGAAGAACTCATGTCTTCTGGCCGAGGTCATGAAAGAGAACGAATCTCTTAAAGCTGCCCTGTACCAGACCCAGGTGGACCTGAAGATACAGAAGCAGCAGTGGGGGAAGGTAACATCTCATCTTTTCGAAGAACAAAAGGAAACCTGCAGGTTGAAGGTTGCTCTGCACCAGGCCCATGAAGACCTGAAGAAACAGAAACAGGAGAGGGAGAAGGACACATCCAATCTTCTCTCTGAACAAGAAGAAACCTGCAGGTTGAAGACTGCCCTTACCCAAGCTCAGGAGGACCTTAAAAATCAGAAGCAGGAGTGGGAGAAGGAAACATTCAATCTTCTCTCCGAACAAGAGGAAACCTGCAGGTTGAAGGCTGCCCTGACCCAGGCCCTGGAGAACCTGAAGACACAGAAGAAGGAGTCGGAGAAGGAAACATCAAAACTTCTCTCAGAACAAGCGGAAACCTGCAGGTTGAAGGCTTCCCTGTACCAGGCTCAGGATGAACTAAAGAAACAGCAGCAGGAGTGGAATAATGAAAAGTCTGGCCTCCTAGAAGAGCAAAAAGAGACCACATCCAAAATAAAGGCTGCCCTGTTTCATGCTGAAGAGCGGCTAAAGATCCAGAGGTGTCAGTGGGAAAAGGACCGGTTCCAGCTCCTTGTTGGGCAGATGGAGGAAAAGGAAAAGATGAAGACTGCACAGAAACAGGCAGAAGATAATCTTAGATGCCAGTGGAAGGAGGACATGTCCTGTCATGAAGAAGAGACCATCAAGATGCAGGATGCACTGAAGCAGGCAAATATGGACCTCCAAAAACAAAAAAGAGAGTGGGATATGGACAGATCACTGCTACTTGCAGAGCAGAATGAAACCCTCAAGATGAAGACCTCCCTGGACCAGGCCAAAGAGGACCTGCAAAAACACCAGGTCCAGTGGCAGCAGGAGAGGGCCTCTCTCATGGAGTCTTTAGCTGCCATTAATAAGTCTCTGGAGGAAGAACAAGAAGAAAGAGCAAAGACTAATGACAGCTTAATGGACAGACTGAGGACCCTAGAAACTCAGGTAGAGGAGGCTAGGAGACCACCAAAGAAGTCTTTTAGGAAAAGGTTCCTGCAATTCTTTAAACGAGATACAGGGACTCCCTCTCAGACCTCTGACACCCACAGCCAAGACCCTTCAACTCCTCAGTTGTCCTCTCACTCCCATCAACCCAAAAAAGTCAAATCCTAACTCTACCCCTAAACTCCATACCCCCCTAATTCCCTATTCATGTGCCCCCCCCCCCCCCCCCCCCCCCTACACCCCTAGTCCCCTTTGCATGTGTTGTCCTTCCCCCTTTTCCTTTCATTGAACATGTATGTTTGCAGTTAAAGTTGCATAACTTACATTTCTGTCTTATCAACTATCAAATAAAAAATAAATAAATATAAATAAATCAATAATGTGTTTCATGCTCCTTGTTTGACTAAAGTTCACACATTTCAACATCATTTTAAAAACATTTTAGTGTGCATTGAGTTTTTGGGTGATAAAAGCTTTTGATGCATTATTTTCTCTGGTACGCATCTTGATGTGATTATTTTTGTGTTTCTGTTAAAATAATTATCACTTAGTTCTGTTACATCAGAAAATTCTGCACACACAATTTATTTCAATGTTTAACAAACATAAGCCTAGATTAATCTGGATTTAATGAACCTAAAAATATTTAAGAGAGTATTTGTATATGTTGGGATGAAAATGCTGAACATGTAGCTCTTTTAATTCATGGTACATCAAAAAATGCATCAGGAAGTCATACTCATGCAGCAAAACATTGAAGGAGTTGTGTCTTATTTGAGTTGTTCATCACAGACTTTTTAAAGGGATGGACAGAACAGCAGATATCCCTTGTGAAGGCAAGGTCTTAAGAGCTCCCCCTGGTGACTGGCTGCAGTACAGGTTTTAAAGCCAGCCTCCTTCATAATAAAAGATGGAACATGGGTCAGTGTTTTGTCCAAAGTGACGTATCTGTCAGTAGTGATCTCTACTTTATTTGGGCAAATTCATATTAACAACATCAAGACAGGATGCAATCCAGTCCCTTCTTACAGACAGGACTCAGTGTTATCTTAATCCACCACGAGCATTGAATCTCGCAGTACTAAGCAAGTTACAGTGGCAAGGAAAAACTTCCTTTTACCAGGCAGATCTCGAGCAGAACCAGATTCATGTTAGACAGTCATCTGTCATGAACGAGTTGGGGTTGGAAAGAGGGATAGAGGACGAATGAATGAACAAAGATAAAATAGTAGATAACCTGCTTATACAAAAAAAGATTAAGAATCAGGGTCTGTCAATGTATCATTTAAATTTCTAGCAATACAGTCAATGATTTTTGGCTAGGGGTGAAAAGGGGACAAAGTACACATGGCTCTTACGTGAGAAGGGCTCATGAAGATACTAAAGTTAATAGCAGAGGATGCTTGTGTTTAAGGCCCATAATTTTGTGCTACACCCCTGGGTATAGTCCACTCATAATCAGTAATAAAAGGCCTTTGCATGCCTTTATTATGTCGAGAACCATTAAAATATGCCCAAGCAGACACTAGTTGAGTTGTTCCAAATGAAATGGGCCAGATGATATAATGATTGATTTAATTATGGCAAAATGTCTTCTTATTCAGAAAAAATCATGAGAAAACATGTGGTTGGAAATACCAGCATGTTTGATCAGGACAAAAAGGGAAAATATTCAAGCCTCCCATTCATCCATCAAATCTCTAGAGTATGTTTTTTCATACATGCCAGCATCTGAGTAGTGGGAAGACAGCCGATGCTCTTTTTTTGCTTCACAGAAAGAATATAACACATGGAGCAACATTTGGGTCTGTGATGAGAAAAAAACTGTTTAATCTGCAGATACCTCGCTGTGTGTCTAATGAGGTGATGTAAAGGCTAAATTGCTTCCAGACAAACATCTCATAGGTGAAAGAAGACCTGGCTCCCGAAGCCTGTTCCCGCCCTCTCAAAAGTCTTATTCTTGGCCTTGAGCAGTGGTCACTTAATTTTTCATTCACACACCTAACCTTGCAAATATCCAAATATTACTGTATAGAAAAAGGCTGCAATCGTGCCGCAGCAAAGACAGAAAGGATAGAACGAGTCCAGCATCATGAAATACCAAAGTTAAGTACTCCAGATTCCTTTATTTCCCAGGACCCCACTCTGTCCATATTCAAAGGCTGATCGAAGGATCATTTAAGGTGGAACACATCACATAAGCCAGATACTATAATCAGGCTTAGACCATCCAGACAGCAGAGACTTTACTGCCAAATACAAAGGTTAAACCTCAGATGTCCCCTTTCTTAAAATCCAAGTACAATGTATCCATAATAAATCTTAGAAATTGAGTAGTTTAATTACACAGCAGCACTATAAACATTACACGGTTCACATTGTAAAAGGGAATTTAGCATAAAGGAGTATCTTTCAACATCTCTGGCAATTCATCAAATTTTCCACCTCTTTACAATTTCACACCGTGCTTTGTTGTGACAATATTTCACATTTGACTTTCCCCAGAGTGCTTAGTCCAAGTTTTTATTTATACACTCACTCTGCATTCATAATTAATGACACTTTTACTCATTTATTAGGTTGTGAAACTGTTTTTTCCTTCAGTCGCATTGCTATGAAAACATGTTCAATTTATATGTGGGAATTAGCTTAGCTGGCCTACAGAGCAGGAGCACAGCAGCTGGTGGGAATCTGTAGGATCTTTTTTTTTTTTTAATCAAGATGAAAACATTGTTAGGAGATGGACAAGAAAGACAAGGTATCGCTCACTGGCTAAAATGAAACATTACATCACCAGATCTTGAATTGTAAATGGGGCTTTAGTTCAATGCTCTCGTGTGCGACATCTAAATGAAAAATAACTAGTTCTATATTAAAAATTGTACACATAAGAGTAAATAATCAAAACATTTACCAGCAGACATGTAAGTCACAGTAGTTTTGGGGCGTTGGTGGCCTAGCGGTCTAAGCGTCCCGCGTTTAGAGGCTATAGTCCTTGTAGCAGAGGTCGCCGGTTCGACTCATCAGGTTGACCATTTACTGCACGTCTTCCCCCACTCTCTACTCCCCACATTTCCTGTCTCTCTTCAGCTGTCCTATCAAATAAAGACAAAAAAATATATATCTTAAAAAAAAGTCAGTAATTTTGCTGTACCATACTTTTGACAGCAGAAATCTACTCTTGAATGATTCTCTTAAAGCAAAATACTCGGCTCACTGAACTGCCTTCTTGATGGCGATAGTTTATAGTTGCATATTTAAAAATAAAAGAACCCGCCAGTAAAATATAACTAAAAATAGTTCTACAGACACTTCAATTCAATGTTGTATGAACTTGTAAGGGTTGTCTTTCCATATTTGTATAAAGACAGAGTCCCAGTGGTCTGTCAACCATCAATATATCCCTCCAGGACATTCGTAATTCTTGGCAACTATCATTTTCTTATCTTTTTTAAAGTATTCAAATGAAAACATAAACATAATCAGTTATATCATTAAGCTCACATCAGAAATTATAAATGTTTGTATGCCACTGTGTGCAGTAGTGTTTACTTCAGTCACTGCAGTGCCCAGACAAGATAAGGAGTAACGACTGTAAACACAATGTCCAAAGTATTTTCTCACAAGTCCGAGAGCATTTCTTGGAGAGCCTTTAACAGCAAGCATGTCCGCAATAAAGCCAAAGGTAATAAGAGGAGAGAGAGGGAAAGTGCAAAGACAGCCGGTTTGATAATTTGGCTTTGAGATATTTAATTTGCCAAAGATCCACCCAGTACATCATGTATACAAGAGGCTGCTGTGGGGGCTTTAGACATGTGGGTTTAAGAGAGTTAAGCAAAGACTATTTTTTAATATTTCTTAACCCTCTGATAAATGGCATCCATGGTTTTCTGGTGCATTAGTGAGGGATTCATATCAGCTGTTTTCACAGCTGTTGCTCTCGAGGCCTTGGTTTAGAGGAACTCATTGTATCCAAAATAAAAAATCTGATTATATCATGATTATTACAGAGCTGCAGGGAAGCACCAAACCAGTACCAGCATGACCATGTTCCATTGAAATGAAGACTTAACAGAAAAAGTTTAGAAGCCACAGTCGAGAAACACACAATCAGAGCATGTGAAGATGTTTAGATGTTTATAAGATTATAAGACATTTGCAATCCTGTGTGCCCTTCAGCTTCGAAGCAGGATGTTCCTGAGTCAAAGGATTTGATCCAGAGATAAATTGTATCTTCATTACTGTCAAAAATTCAGTGATACCCAAATCAAAATCAGGACCGATCATTTTTGTGAAACATGAATATTCATTTTCACCTGGAATCACAAAATTCAGCCTATCTCACTTTCTTTTTTTCTTGGCTATTAGCTATATCATACAGCCTAAAGTTGCTTTGTCGCAATACGGTTGCAACCCTGTAAACAGCTTGTGATTGAAAAATGAGTTGGCAGTGTTCTTTTCAAAATACTATTTCCAAGTGAAGGATAAACTGTCACGTTTCATTTTGGAGCCAAAACAGACAAGAAGTCTGAAAAGACGTGAAGTTTAAAGAGTGTGCATGTCAACAGTCCTGCTATAAATCCTGCTTTCATGAATGTTGTATTACGTTTTTATGGATTCTTTTTTAATGAGGTGTCAAACCATAAAGGTAGGATTTATTGCAGGACTTAAGTATTACCCTGCATACTTTTTTGCTATATGTACCAAATAAATGGCAACCAAAAGAGTGAGCAGCAGAAATGCCCAGAAAGTATAACTTTACGATACAATGTGTAGAAATCGGAATATTCAGTGACATCAAGCCAATGGGGAAACTCCAGAAGCATCAGTGTCCTTTAGGGACAAGAAGCTCCTGTGACGGGCACAGAGCGGTATTGAAAGGTTTGAAGATTTATAACCAAGGGAATACATTGAGGTCATTTGGGGATCTGCATGATGGACATCAAATTCCAGCCACACACTTCTTCTGATTTTTACAGATGCATCACTTCATACAGTCCAAGCAGGGTGGTTCTTTGGAAGTACTCCCCACTTGAGTCCTTATTGTGTGAGGACAATCTGAGTAAACATATATCACAAATGTACAGATTATTGTTAGAATATTCAAAGACCAACACAACAGCACTAAAAGACAGATGGGAGAGGGACCTGGGGATCAATATCCCATTAAATCTGATGTAAACTAGAGATTGGCACTCTAATACACACAAATGGTGTGGTCCTGCCTTAAGATAAAACAGTGGTGGTTGGGAGTTGAGAATATTCTTGGGAAAGCATGATTGCAGAATATATCCTTGTCACCTGTGATCGTAGTGCTAGGGGACTTGACCGACTTGAAGCTCCCCACCCAAAGTTTAAAGGGTTTTTTGAGCCTAGCCATTACAGCTGCCAAGAAATGCATCACATCTAAGTGAAATCATGTAGACCCTCCAAACATTATTCAATGGATTAATGAGGTCAATTCATGTGCTCCTTTGGAGAACATAACCTATTCCATAAGAGGTAGCCCACATATGTTTCACAAGACCTGGGACTCCTGGGTAGCCTATATAGAAACTGGTCAATACAATATATAACTTATAGATACGTATGCTTCATCTGTATTCAAATGTCAGCAACCTGTAGATGTGTGAGTTAGGTGTAAGTGGAAGACAGGTATGTGTATGTTACATTGCAAATTGTAGGTGCAACTCTTCTTGTCATGGCATAGTTTTGTTCTATGTTTTGTTGTACTCTATTTTGTTTTGTATATTGTTTGTCTGAATAAGAATAAAGAAAAATGAATAAACAATGAATAAAGCTCCTGTGATGCATGATAAGTTTGATCCTGCATTTGGCAAGTTTTTACATCTAAAACGTCTACCAATACATATTCTTTTGCACACAACAACCATCACTCTGCTCTTTTTCTTCCTTTTCTACCAACCTGTGCATTTTTGGTGCTCACCAATGTACAACCGTAAGTTTGTCCGTTCTGTGCTACAGAGGAAACATGGCAGCGCAAGATAGTGGTCCACATGGAAGGGGAACTCCTTATGTAGATGAAAAAGGCACTTAAGTTAACAAAAACAGAAACATTTGTATATTCAGGTGATTATAGAATAATCTAAACATATCTATGAATATTCTACTCCATTTCTACCATGTCTGTTTATTGAAATGCCAAAAAATACTACACACTGTGCCTTAAGCAAGCTTTTAGAGATATTACATGCCAAAACCACAAATAAGGGATACATAGAGGGCGGGTGGATATGCAGTTAAGAATCCCTTTTGGGTAAGACAAGAACCCTCAGCTTTGGGTCCTGCTCACCATGTCGGTATACAGATTTGCAGAACATTTAAAAAAACTACACATTTCACCAAAGATTAGAAATACAACACAAAATGTATATGAAGTTCACTGAATACTGTGATAAGCCCTTACAAAATAACTTCTACCATACCAGTGATGAGGAAATTAAGGCTGAAAACCCTTTTGATTATCTAAGTTCACCCTATGTGAAGGTGTTTTAGTTCCACTTTAATTACAGTTTATTGAAAAGACAGATCAGGTAGAATCTGATTAATACAAACCAAATCGTATACAATTGTTAAAAGATGGATGAACTAGGGAAATATCTAGCTGAAATCAATTTTAAGCAAACGTTTCCTCCAAAAAATCAACCACGTAGATACCTTTCTTAGAACTAAAAGAGCAAAAATTCAGAAGATTCAATCATAATTTAAATTCCCAGACATCTACACATTTTTCTTTTGTTATTCAAAAATGTTTCACTGGGAAATCACTCCCTTATGATTCATGTTTTTGAACTTAAAACAAATCCCACCATCGTTTCTGAATTCCATTGGTGGTAAGTAGTCTCTCTCCCAAAGCCAAGCAGGTTTTAGCAATATGGTCCCCGTTAGCTTCATAGTCGCTCTGTCAGAGTATAAATCAATCACAACTGGTGCTGAATTCCTCTGTGGCTGCAACCCCATCAGCCTCTCCATCATCTCTGAGCAACTGAATCCTACAATTCTGACAAGTTGTTATCAAATGCAAACATACACGCAGACACAAACACACACAATATCTGTTTATCCAATACAGCACAGGATCATGGGACCTTTTTTGTGCACATTACATACCAAAACAAAGAAAAACAGTAACCTCATCTCAATGCCAACCTGTGATAGCAGATTTTGGTATGACAAAAGGCATGTATATAGAAAAAAAGAGCCTTACATCAATATTAGTCTGGTGCTTTCTGTGAATTGTTGGGTATCTAAATGTATTTTAAAGTGGTGGTTACAAGACCTTAAACTTTTTTTCATTTTTGAAGCAAAATATATCAGTTTAGAGTTATAATCAAGTTTCTTCAGGTCCATTTTTTTGGTTTGATGGTGTCTACACTGTTAATCTTAATTAGACAGATGCTTCTGTATATGCTGTGTTGATAGTAATGGATTGAATGGTACTGCCCCCTCCTGTTCAACCAGTGTAATTTATATTTATAGTTTTGTATTTGATGTCATGCTACATTTTAGGGTATGATACTTAAGCAGTTTTACTTGACATATCTAATGCTGCAGTACTTTATGTACTAGGACTTATCTAAGTGTGACAGGTTATTATAGAGTATATTTAATTATGAGGCATGAAAAAAAGAGAGAATCTACCTGTCTTCACCTCAGGGGCCCCACATTTGAGAGACTCTCAGTTGTTTTCTATTTCAGGGGTGCCAGCTGAAAATGAATTTGTTTGTACATGAGGTATTGTGATGGCTGGAGCCACACAGTGAGTTACCTGGCTGTGGGAGTATGGCACTTCCTGGAATGAACAAAAGGAATGGTCAAGGGTGAAAGGGACTTTTATGCTGAAGCCAGCTGAGTGGAGCGAACCATCGGCTCTGATGTCACGGGGGGGGGGGGGGGGGGGGGGTTTGGGCTTAGTTAGTATTACTTTGAATTCAGTTTGATTAAGGGTCCATTTTGTTTACCCCTTGAGTTAAACTTGGTTTGGCTCAACCACTATATAAGTTCCTTGATGTCTCATTGTGTGAGGTCTGTTTGTTTAGCTCACACTTCACCTTTTGTTGTGTTAAATTGAGTTATGTTAAGTTGACCTCTTTTACAGGCCTAGTTATAATTTTGGTTTGTGAATTTGGTTTGCCTAATTTGGGGTAAAATAAAAACCCACTTCTCTTTAAAACATACACCTGTGTTTTGTGCTTTACTGCTTGGTCCCTAACAGGTATAATAGAGCTACACTTTGCAGCAACACTGTGCAGGGTAGCCCTTAACCCGGCTTATTCCCCCTAAAAAAGACCCTAGCCCTTACACACTGAAACTTGACAGAGCAGGGAAAGCACAGGTGCAATTCACATTCTTACAAAATCCTCAATGCTCTGGTATTGTTATTGCTGGCTTATTGGTAGGGGTTTATCAATTTAACATATTTATCATTATTTATTATTATTATTATGCTTGTGTTTTTTCTAATATATCAAGTCAAAATGTTGGATTTAATAAAAGTCAGAGATTAAATGCATTTGTGCTTCACTGTTGTCACGAGAGTTTCTTCTAATGAGACTACATTTTGCCTGTCTGACAAGGTGGACTCTGAGCACTTCTTTGATATAAGGATTTTTGAACCTTTTGAACTTTTATTTTATTAACTGTCCAGTGAAATTTAACATGCTGTAATGGAGGAATGCTGCAGTTACACTACTCTATATTTATTGGGGTTGGAAAACAAGAGAAATCATACAATAGTTGGCAGATTATAACAGTTTACTTGTATTATTGAATAAAATAGAAATATAGTTATGATAATAACCCAAGCTAGTGATCTTTTTAACTGCACAGGTGTCTGTTGTAAAAGTATGAGAAGTAAAAGTATTCATATCTTCCTCCTCTGTTCCCTTGGCTCCTTAAGATGAAACCTTCATCTTTATTTTCTTAATTCTTTATTTCTCTTTCTAACAAATATTCATGTTAAGATATGTTTAAGTGCTGCAGTGTCTTTATCTCTACGTGCAGTGGTGAACAGTAACAGAGTGATTTTACTTGAGTACAGTACTTAAGTATATTTTTTGAGTATCTGTACTTTACTTGAGTATTATTTTTTGGGGGAACTTATTACTTCTACTCCACTACATTCAGAAGACAATTATTGTACTTTTTACTCCACTACATTTCTATCAGTGCTCTAGTTACTCACTACTTTAGCTTTGAAGTCAGCTCATGAATTTCCTTCTCTTTTCTGAAATCTGATCCCTAAGACAGTAAAATATGTTTGTGTAGTTCTGTGTGTCTCAGTGGTTTAGTCATACCTGTATATCGTGCGTCTCCACGGTTGTACGTGGAGCAAACACAGAGCAAATTTCACTCAGATCAGGCAGTTCATTTAGAGGTGGTAATGATGGCTATAATTCTCCACCTGAGCACCCATGTCCATATCTTCAGCCCGTGTTAGAGGTTTTTAAAATGAAGAATGATACGTATTGTTTGAAATGTTCACCCTGTTTCCCACTCTGCCCAAACACAAAAATGAACTGTCCAACCTGAGAAAGCGTGTTGAGCTACATAACATTTGTTTCATTCCAGATGAACATTTCAAACTAAGTTGTCTGTGCTTGGAGTAACTTGGAAGCAAAAGTTTTTAGAGATGTCAAGTAATGGTTTCTAAATAAACCTAATGAAACCGAATTTTCTCCTTTGTATTCTTGACTGCACTTATGTATTTTGAAAATGCAACCTTTAGAGATATTTTAAAAAGTACTTTGAATACTTTGAAGCATATACTTTTCAAAGCAAGTACTCCAGTACTTTAACTCAAGTAATAATTTGACAGAGGAACTTTCACTTGTATTGGAGTAATATCTGAGAGGCGCTGATGGAGATATTGAGACTTTTAAACGTAAACTAAAAACGTATTTATTCAGTCTGGCTTTTATGTAGGGTTTAACAATTTTATTACCTACCTTTTACTATAATATTGATTTAAATATTATTTTAGTAATTTTAACTGTTATCTTATTCTATTTTTATGTATTTATTCATTCATTTATTTAATTTTATTTATCTACTCAGTTTTATTGATATTTTTCAGCCTTAGTTTTATTTTTCAACTCTTATCCTTACCTTTTAAATCTATTTATTTTAATCTATTTTTATTTCTTAATTTTGATGCTTTAACTTATTTTAATTACACATATTTTATTTTGGTGTGCATTGGTCTCTATTTTATTTTATTTTTATGTTGTTCTTATTTTTAATTTGTATTTTTATTAGTTTTATTATTATCATTATTATTATCTTCCACTAAAATGTCTTAGCATTGTTTCATTTCTGCTTCTTTCTTGTTTTCAATCGCTGTAAAGCACTTTGGGTTGCATTTTATTTGTATGAAAGGTGCTATATAAATAAAGCTTGATTGATTGATTGATAATATTTGACCTGGAGTATCTATACTTTGACTTAAATAATGAAATGAAGCTGTGTACTTTGTCCACCACTGTCTACGTGACTGAAGACATCACTAAAATACAACCTACAACAACTACTGAAGAATAAAACCTTGTGCCTGGCTTACTAAAAATCTCCTTCTCTGGTTCTCTGCAGGTTCAGTAACTGTGCTTTGGTCTCTACTTGTGAGCACTGCCCCCTGCTGGTGAGATGTGGTAATTACGCCTGTTTGCATTAGCTCCGTTGAAGATGGCGACTGGAGTCCTTCACAGAGTCAGCGGTGGTCTGGGTCGGGCTACAAGCAGGGCCCAGTCTGCCGGACAGCTCGTCTTGTGGAGCAGGTGGGGCAGACATCAGTGTGTGTGCTCTGTATTCATGTCTGTAGTGTTCGTAGTTTGTCGCTGTTTGATTTGTTTCGGTGTCTTTCTGAAGTGGCCATGATGAGCTGGAGCAAGCTAGCTCGTTCACTGCTAGCCAGCCTTGAGTGGCCTTTAGCATGAACTCACATAAAAACAAGTGTGACCTTAATATCGTTTATTACAGGATATTTAAGTTTAAAGATGAGTGCATTTGCAGGTGAAGAGGGAAGAATAGGCGTTTCTGTAATCTCTTGTTATTTAGCATCACAAATGCTCAAGGTCAATTTGATACATCACTGAGAACTCTGTGTATGTTGTGCTCTTCAAACAAGGTGTGATTCTGAAAGGTGTACTTTTAGATGCTGTATGTTTTAAACCCTAATACCACAATGTTCATGTTACAGATGAAGGAGGTAGTAACATTTGAAACCTAGTCTGTATTTTGGCTAAAGAACAGTCAACTCTGACAGAGAAAGAAGCTTCAAAACTGTGATTTCTATTGATGAAACGTGACTATTTATATAGAGATGTGTACATTTTAGAGCAAATGTTTACACACATCAAGGTAAACTTATTATTATCTTTATTTAAACTCGAAAATCCTTGAGAGCAAGCCCTCAATTACAATGACGACGAGTATATTAAAGAAACATTAAAATGCATGATAAGCAAATAAAAGATGTAACCCTAAAATAATGATGATCAATTAAAAACAGACAACAATTAACCCTCCTGTTATGTTGTGGGTCAAATTGACCCCTTTTTAAAGTCTATTTTAGGTAATATATGCCTTCCAAACCAGATAAATGCAGCATAAAAATCTGGGCAACATGTCTTATTATCAATATCACTTCATAAAAAAATATATATATAAATGAAATATAAAATAAACAAAAATCTATGTCATGTCAAACTATTGTATTTATATTTAGGGCTTTCAAATGTACATTAAAAAAGGTTTTAACATTAATTTTAATAAAAAACAAGTGAGTTACCCTCATTGAACCATGATCTGTGAGAATTAAAGAACACCAATGGACTAAATCTTGATTTAAATGGTTAGTAATGGAGTTAAAAATTAGATTTAAAAATAATGTTTATATGGGTTTTTTGTGGTTCTGACACTTTTGGATAATTGAATATGCCCCGGGTCACATTGACCCAGGAACATTACTGCTGTTCCAGAGAAACAAACATAGCAGGAGGGTTAAAAGTAATGTTACAAGCATTGAAATAATGTTACACAAAGTCAGTTAAAACAGGCACAATCAGAGGGTAAAAATTGTAAAACTAATGATTTAAAATGACTAAAAGAAACCAGTGCATTCATTTTTAAAGTGCATTGAAGGGAGTTCCATGCAGATGGTGCAAAAACGCAAAAGGCAGATCTACCCAGTTCAGAATTAACTCTGGGAACCTGGAGAGTGAGCCAATCAGTTGATCTGGTGTGTTTTGCTCCAGAGGACCAAAGTACTATTGAAGATAAGTATGATGGTAGCATCCCAACAAGCGCTTTAAAAATAAACAGGTAAAAATGAAAATCACGCCCTTCGGTCAGAGAAGACCATCCCACCTTTTTGTATAGTATGCAATGGTGAGTGCTGTAACTATCACTAGTAATAAAATGTAATGCAGCGTGAAAAACGCTGCAAAATATGAGGAAACAGTCTAGCAAGACTTCTATTTTCTCTTCCACCCATTTGTTGTTCATGGTGATTGATTTGTGTCTGCAGGGGGTTTGGAACATCAAGCAGCAGAAACAGACAGGACAGCTGGTTTAAGTCACTGTTTGTGAGGAAAGTTGATCCCAGGAAAGATGCACACTCCAATCTACTGACCAAAAATGAGGAAAGCAACCTGTATAAAATTCAGTGTAAGTTGACTTCATGATACAAAAATGTTGAATTGAACCTAAAGACTATATCATTAACCCTGACTCTCTTTTCAGTCCATAATGTCAAACCAGAGTGCCTGGATGCTTACAACAAACTCAAGTGAGTGTTATTTCATTTAACAGTCTCAGCTACATACTGTTATTTACTTGTACTTAACATATGTTAGTTAACATAAGTATGTTAGCAGTGCAGGCTATCCTCTTGTTGAGTAAGAATAAGTCAGTGTAGTCTATTTCTGTAAAGTGAGTGACAAGCTGGCATGACTTCCGTCCGTCACGGACGATCCCTGCTCATACCTAAGATGACTGCTGGTAGTGAGGGACTAATTTGGGACTTGAAACATTGCTGAGAGGACCCATGACACAGTTTCACCTGCAGGGTATTTGATTGTATGAAATGTATCCAGAGTTATGCTTTCGTTCACTATTTGTTTCAGTTTGGTGTTTGTCATCTATTCACAGTGAAGATGTTTTGCCCTCTATCCATGCTGATAAGTACTACCCCTGTGAGCTGGTGGGCACCTGGAATACCTGGTATGGGGAGCAGGACCAGGCTGGTAGGATTACTAATATCAACATAAACCCATCTGCAAATTTTGTAAATCAGATGTCATACTGCATATCTACGCACAAAGAACCATCATTATAGCAGATCTCAGCTGTATGTACATACTAAGGTGGAGTGTTTTTGTGCTACCTTATGTTGTCAGCTTTGTTTCTCAGGATCAGTATTTCTTATTCTTCTCATTTCATAATTAGAAATTATTTTGCATTTATTGCTTTTTAAAACTGGATTATTGGCTTGATAATACAAGAACCTGCTGAAGGTCATTAGTTATCACAATGCTAGCTTAGCTTCACAAGGTGTGCAGCTAATACCTGCCATGTGTTGATCCAACACTCAAAAGAAAGTGGTGGGCGTTATTTAAAGAAGTACATATGTTCGTTTCTAATGTTTTTGTTGTAGTATTTAATAACCTTAATTTGTATGATTTGAGCATTGTGTATTTTGTTTAAAGCTGGGGTTGGTAGTCTCGGAAAACTAGCATGAATTTGAATGTAGCATGTCTTCAGGACTCGTCTAACCCCTCCCCTCCTCCCTCAGAGCTCCTCCAAAACGACACCCCCCCGCTCACATGCACGAGTGCCGCTGATTCATGACCATATGATCGTGACTGATTCAAACCCGGTCCTCACCAAAATATTATCATAGTGAAAGTTAAAAACACAAACAAACATGGCTGCTGTTAGTACTCACAACTGTCATGCTAGCATTATCCAGTTGTACTGGTGACATGATATCAGGAGAAAAGCTATAACACATATAATACTGTAACAACTCTACTGTTTGTTAAATGTGTTCAGTGTAGATGTTCTTAATTCCTACAGTGTTGACAGTTAGTGAAGGCATCAGGAGACTGAGGTGTAGTGTGTGAGCGGGAGAGAGGAGAGACGAGAGAAGTTTTTCATTCATTCAAACATTGATTGTTGCTTTGTTGTTCTGCGTGATCACGGCCAACAGTGACCGGTTATTAAAACTCAAAGTGTTCACGAACCGGCTTGTCATCCTTACAGCGTCTGGACGGACGCTACAGTACATCTACATTTTCTGTAGGACTTACTAAATGTCATTAATTATTTTGCTTGTCAGAGCCCCCGTCGTGAGAGCTTTTAACCAGTATAACATAAAGTGTATCTAAATCTGACTACCAACCCCAGCTTTAATCTCTAAAATATATTTTCTTCTATTTTTAAGTCCATCTGTGGCGTTACAGAGGTGGATACCCTGCACTAACTGAAGTGATGAACAAACTCAAGAAGAACGAGGTACAGACTCATTCAGCTCATCCTGCTTGTCTAACATGAGTTTAAACTTTTGGGCTATTAAATGAGTACAGCGATCCGTCAAAGTGAAGCGCATTGATTGGGCGTGTCTCCTCTTGCAGGATTTCACAGCGTACAGGAAGGAGCGGGGTAAGATGCTGATGTCTCGCAGAAATCAGCTCCTGCTCGAGTTCAGCTTCTGGAATGAGCCCGTACCTCGGGAGGGTCCCAACATCTACGAGCTCAGGTCCTACCAGCTCAGGGTGAGTTTAAATCCGCCACAGAGTTTGGAATGATTAGCCAATGGTGATGCTGTAGGGATTTGAAAGTGTTAGCTCTTTTTTTAACTAATGTCTGACTTGGCAAATACATCTGAAAAAAAAGTTAGAGCAAATCTAATCCAAGAATATTTGTAGTAAAACAGTGATGGGCCTAATTTGATGTTATGGAGCCCAAAAACCTCAGTTCTAATAACTTTTGTTGGAGGTATTACTCCTTACAAGACCATGTTTGTTGTATTACAGTCCATAATCACCAAATATGAAAGATCGTCTTGAAGGATTGTGAGATCTATACAGAATGCATGGACTCTAACTTTGCAGCCTTGTTGTCCTAAAGGAGCAACTCCCAAATAGAGTGAGTCAGTGACTGACATTCAATGCAATGGCTGTTGTGTTTGAAGTTTAAACATACAAAGAAAGGGTAAAGCATAACCAACCTGCAGGGCCTGTTTCCTGACGTACTGAATGGTGATTTCGCTTCTTCATTCTGACAGGATAAAAGATTCTAAAGACCATTGTTTTGCGTATTTTATCACAACTTTACAAGTTAGCATTTATGCTCACTACAGGGAGCTACCTCTGTTCTAACCAAGCAGCAACCTCCGGTCTCAAACTATGAAGCCCATGCGGAAGTGTTGTAAACTGCAATTCATCGAGAATCCACTTGAGCCTGGCTGCAGAAACACTGGAAACCACATAGACACCAATTCAAAAAAGACGATCTTTGCAGCATTAATAAACATGTTTACAGCCTGGTTCCAAAAACGACTTGGCTCTATGTAGCTAATTTATCGGCACACAATGTACGGAAGGTGAATTTTTTTCTAACACAATGGTTCAGAAGATATTAAGATTACAAGTTTTTGCCCAAATAAGGACATGACTGACTTGACTCCCGGACGGGAACACATAGCTGTTGGCTAAGAGGCTCAAACTCCGCCTCTTTACGTCACACTCTGCATAGTTGAGTTCCGCATTTCCAATATGGCTGCCGCCGTCGATCGGCTTCAAAACAGCTCTCAGGAACAGATGGGTGACGTCACGGATACTACGTCCATATTTAATACAGTCTATGATTTTATCACAACTTTACAAGTTAGCATTTACGCTCACTACAGGGAGCTAGCTCTGTTTCAACCTGTATTCACAGTTTCTGCAAAAACTGCAGACTCTATAGATGCAAGGCTGGATCTTGGGTGTATGAAGTGTTACAATTTGTGCTAGGAGCAAAGGGTTGAAATGCAGTTTACTCAGCATAACCCATCAGCAGTCATCTAACATTAGTTTAGCTTGAATTAAAGCTCCAGTGAGGAAGTTTTAGGTTGTGTCAATTTTGGCGCCCTCTGCTGACAAGGAAGGATGATTCCAGTATCTGACACAAATCTCATCTTCCTTTAAATGTGGACTTCCAACTAACAATGAATCTTGGGTGTTGGAAATGTTTTTATAGCCTGTTCATGTAGCTAGCTGTTGATCCCCCCCCCCCAGCAGGGATGACATGCCTATAAATACCTATGGTCTGTGAACCTTATCTAGGTCATGAAGTGGGGTCTTTAATAATTTCCGCTGTCCCATAACCAGATAAATACTTCTCACAGGAGCTTTAATTTATACTTTTACAACAAACGACTGCATGCTAGAGCTTACAAACTGCCGTCTCAGCAACTCCATTCTTGCTTCTCAAGTTGCCAAGCTGTTAACAAAGTCGACACATGGAGAAGGAACTCATTGCCGCCTGAAGTCTTCTGCTGCTAACCACAGGGTCACACTAGAGGCCCTGTAAAGTTGGCCATCACTCTCAAAGGCTATGTCACCATGAAATGATAGCCAAAAAGTTCAGAGATTGTCCCTGTCCAAACAAATCTCATCTTGTTAACTTGCAGCTTCACTTCACTGTCACGCTTAAATTTTCCCAACATCACGTTTATCCCTTTAAGTATCCATTTAAACTCACAGTCACATGCTTTAGATCTGTAAATTACCTCCATCCCCAGAGAGCTAAAGTCAGATGTGTAATGTGATTTCAGTCAGGATGAGAGTCCTGCTCAAATAGTCATGTTTGTGCTATTTCTTTCTAATGAGTATACAAGCTATTCGTGTCTTTTTAAAGACTAAACTGGAGATCCAGTGGTGCCTGATTTCAACACGGATCAATAGTTCAGTTGAAGCTCTTCGCTCATCAGCTCCTGCAGATTAAGGCTGTCTCTCTAATCTAACAGTGAAAACTGTCATGCTTCCTGTGATGAATGAAAGCTATTATCCTTCATCACAGACTGAGATTAAACCTCACAGACAGCAGGGGGTTTGTTGTTTTGAGCACCAGAGATTGATTGCAGAAGCCTTTGGACGTTGCTCGTATCGCAGCTTATCTTCTTAAAGATAAAGTACCTGTGCTGCATCTTCACCATTCATTTGTGTTAGTGTATTTACTTTATAAAGAAGTGAAGAAAGTGTGTCATCAGTCTGCAGCTTATGAAGTTACATGTGCTCTATTGTAATAACAACGTTTCTCTTTTCTTCTTCCAGCCCGGCACCATGATCGAGTGGGGTAATTACTGGTAAGGCAGCCTGTAATCATTTGATTCACAGAACTGTACTTACAGAGCTGTTGAACTACATGAAACCTTCCTCATCATGCCTTCATTAATAACTGCTATTCCTCAGAGAGGCTCAGTTTCAAAGCTGTACTGTCATGCTCTCGAGCCAAGACTCAGATTCAGATGGAATGTTACACACACTCTGGATGTATGCTCTCTTAATGGTTAAGGGAAAGGAGCCTAAAAGATTCCATACCCAACCTGACAGAGCCAGCAGGTCAGAGTTTATCAGTTTATGTGATGCAGCTGATTGCAATTGATTGAAAGGACTACTTGTGCTTTCTACCAGCTTATTGGTTTCTTGATTGCACTGTCGTGGATTTCTGTGTTTGTACTTGTCTTACCAGTTTGGATTTGTTTTCTGCTTGCTAAATCCACTGGATTACATTCAACAGTTTATCTTGAACCTTTGCCACTGATGATGGCCATGGGAGTGTTACTGAAATGTTGTTCCACTTCATAATCCTGCAGTGTGCAAGATTTTACATGTAAATTTGACTTGAACACACTAATATTTTGCTTCACTCTGTTAATACAGACTAGGCTGATCATACCAGGTAAAACGCTAACTTATGATAAAAAAGTTCACCTTTAACCGTATAATTCTTCCTCAAACTATTTCTTATGTTTATATTAAGGCTTACTTTAAACTTCCACAGTTATGCAAATAATGCCAGCAAAGCAATTCAGGGTAATGTCAGTGCTTCTTGTGTAGTCAAGGCCTAAGGCTGAAATGTCTTCCTCAAGTTACAAAAACATGACAAACTGAAACTTAATAGTTTTGTATCCAGACAGTGATTATGCTTTGAATAAGTCAATGTTTTCTTTTGGAGAAAATATGGATTTAAAGCATTACACTCGACCCACTCCAATCATTTCACATGGTTTTGGCCAGCGTTAGGATTCGTAAACATGTATACAGTTCACTAATGGTGTCATATCCTGTGGTTGAAAGCGATGTTGCAATGCAGAATCAAACTTGGAAACTTGGACGGCCATTGTTGTCTCGCTTTCGTAACCAAAATAGACCATTTGTGTAAATGAAAAACAGTCCAGATTAAATTACAAAATTAAAAATAAAGTCAGAGATTATGTTGAAATCCTTGTTTGAAGGCCGATCAAATATCTTGCGTGTGCAGGCCTCGTCTTGTTATGCCAGATGGCGCCTTGGTGTGTTTTGGCCGGTGTTGTGACTTAAAGTTGTTCTTTTCCACAGGGCCCGGGCCATCGGATACCGCCAGCACAACAGAGAAGCCGTGGGAGGATTTTTCTCACAGATCGGCAACCTTTATATGGTTCATCACCTTTGGGGTACGCTCACACACCAGCTTCATGCCAAATAACATTCTGACAGTGACGCTGTGTAGATAATGTGCTAGTGCTGAAATCAGTTGTCATACGTTCCAGTCTTGGCGGATGTTAACTGTTGAAGCTGTTGCCGTGCTTTGGGATTCTTAATCATCAATTTTCACTTGTCGTTGTACAACAATTGGCTTAAGTGCAAAATCAACAAGCTGTACATATTGAAATTTAAAACAGACAGAATCCCTTTAGAGTACTTTGAACTAGGTGCCTCAACTCCACATAATCACCACCTAACATGAACTTCGTAGCTCTCCAGAGCAGTGTCCCCTCTCTCAGCCGTTAGTTTGGATTTTGTTCTGGCACACCACGACATTTTGATTCAGTTCCACCGCTTTATCTAAATTGTCACCAGCAAGAAAACTCTGATAAAACTGTCTAACCATAGACATATAACTAGTAGACGCCGCATTGGCTGCTGGGGCGCAAGAAATACGGCCGCCGTCTTGGTCCGGTCATCCTACCCATGATCCTACCTGTAAACGTAAACTGAAGCAGCAGAGACTTCAAGATGTCAGAGCACTGTGCAGCAAAATACCTATCATACATCACATATATCACATATCAGAATATTCTATTACGGTTAAGCCCACTATGAATTTTAAAATACGCTGAACCATGTGTCCTGTATCAAACCTACATGTATGACGTTTACAGAAAAAAAAATCTGCATGAAAATCAGTTTAGTATTCAGCGAGTTATGTTTGATTAAATGCACTGACACTTAGTTGCACCTGCCAAACAGATTACGGGGGCTGTTTCCGAAATCGCCTACTATACTAGCAGTACGTACTGATATGTCCAAAATTCAGTATGTAGTAAGTAGTATGTGAACAAGAGCAAAATCTGCAGTATGCCAAAACTCCCCGGATGTCTACTGATTCGGGGAAATATCTCAGTGTGCATCGGACCAGTCTGCCTCGCGTACTGTTTCCCACAATGCACAGCGCTCGTTCTGCTTTTTCTTTTTCCTCATTTTTTGACGGGAGGAAATGCGTTTTTGGGTGCTGTGAAAGTTATCAAATTACATATAAACCACTTCCTAACTTTTTAAATCATAAATGGATGCTAAATAAGCTTTTTATTTATCGGCTTCGCCGTTGTTTACTTCCGCTTTCCGAAACCGGAAATCCAGCGAAGTCTGGCTCAGCATGCTGCATGACAGATCGGACAGAACAGTCATACTACATACTAAATTCATACACAGTATGTAGCAGGCAATACCTACTGCCTACTACATTAGTAGTAGTATGTAGCAGGTCGTTTCGGAAACAGCCACTTGAGTGGAGCTGGTCACCGGACCAAGATGGCGGCCCCATGGCTCGTCAGTGCCAATAGGTCGTAGCGGTCGATGCAGCGTCTACTCTTTATTATGTCCATGTGTCTACCTACCCAACAGTTCACTAATGTGACGGCTAGCTTGAAAAAAAAAAATTCTGAGTTGCTAAATTGCGCAACAAAAATCCTCAGGAATGTTTGACATTGATTCATCAGGTGGACACAAACATTTCACAAACTCAGGTCCCTCAGGTCTTTCTACGTGTCTGTTTGAACTGTTGACATAAGCAAGATTTTACAACGACATGCCCCACAACATTTTTCTTCAGGTGAGGCCACCTCATGTTTGAAGCGGTTTACCAGATATCGAACGCCACAGAAGTTATCGTAGCTCGGTCGCTGGATTACTCTGAAATAAAGCTGCTGCCTCTGTTCATGACAAACACCCACCTACTTGCTGTGAAGTTACCTGACATATTAAAAGGAATGCTAATTTGTATGATTTGTGATTTGTTGCAGCTTACAAAGACCTTCAGTCCAGAGAAGAAACAAGGTCCGGGGCCTGGCAGCAGGACGGCTGGGACGAGGTGGTTTATTACACGGGTGAGCAACTTCCTGCTTTGAAAATCTCAACTTTTAAAAGGCTTGTCTGCCAAGTTTTATTAGGTGTAGCAAAAATATTAATCTTTCAGTCACTTTTAGAACTCTCTACGAATCCATCTGACTTTGAGTGATTTGTTTTCTGTTTTTCAGTTCCCCTCATTCAGCACATGGATTCCAGGATCATGATTCCGACAAAGGCTTCCCCGCTGCAGTAAACTGAGAAGTGAACTAACATCAAGTGGCATCTTTTTGAATGTTACATACATCCAGAGCATCACTATCACTGTTTCAACCTCCTGTCAGTGCTGCCATCATCCTCCCTTCTCTGTTCTTTTCTTTATTTTGTTACTTTAAGATGCCACTAGGACAGAGGGGAGAAACTATGTCTGCCACATATATATAAATATATATAAACACAACCGAAAAATACTCCAAGCCTACCCCAAGGGACACCACTCCTTTTATTATCCTGGTTCTGGAGCAGGATGAGGTAATTTGGCCAAATTAAACCTCCTGATGGCCGTCACGCTTGACGTCTCGTGCCACATTAAAACTTGGCAATGAAGAGCTCGTCTGAGTTAGGAACCAAAGTTACTTGAAAATACAAGCAGCTGTGAGGAGGAACAGAACTGCTGAGGCTCACTGCACAGTGCAGGAGCTATTTATTTATTTAATGTAAACTTGGGATACATTTATTTGAAGTGTGCTGAGTAGTAAGCCATGTTAATGCTGACTGATGTGAGAGCAGGACTGTATATAAAAAATTAAAGTTTGAACGGTGTGAAATACAAACCTCATTATTTTATATTTGATTTAAAAAAAAGCCTCTTTTTATTGCAAGCTTCTCCTTTCAGTTGTTTTCTGGCTGTTCCTTGGTTTCCTGTAACGGTAATGTTGTTTCATGGTGCAGTGTTTGTATTTCTTTCTTGTGAAGAGATGGCTGGTTTTAAAGAGTTTTTATCCAACATGTTTCAAAGGAGTATAACTATCGTGCAAAATAAAATCTGGAAACAGATGTTATCTAAAAGTGGCAGACTGAAACCAGCACAGACTTGTGCTGCTGTATATTCTAAAATTAGAGTTTTCAAAGGAA
The DNA here is from genome assembly GCF_009762535.1 of Notolabrus celidotus. Lineage (NCBI taxonomy): Eukaryota > Metazoa > Chordata > Actinopteri > Labriformes > Labridae > Notolabrus > Notolabrus celidotus. The sequence goes on along the minus strand of NC_048285.1, from coordinate 18,155,392 downwards.
GCATGTATATCTTGTGTTTTTGTTCCTCAGTTCATGGAGGACAATATCAAGGGATGGACAAGGCGGCCATGATTGAATAAAGCAGTTCAAACAAAATCTTTTGATAGCATGTTTGTCTGTTTAATGCCTACACACTCATGTGGTGATGTGTAACGTTACAGCTCTTAGCATCCATACAGAGTGAAAACATCTCTACTGCTCATTGCACTTGCCAAAATATGAAGACATTGTATTAGCTTGACTAAAGACTTTGATGGACAAGGTGCAAAAAAACATCTAAAATCATATTGTTAACCCACACACAGACAGTGTTTGGTTATTTGTTTAGTATCCTCTACACTGAAAATCAACAGGGTGACATCCCCTTGAAGGTATAATTGGTCACTAGTGTAAACATTTTCATTCATTATAAAATTCTATTCAGAGTTAAAGGAAAAAATGTGCACTGGATAAAACCATTAGGTGCACACCCTTGGGTGCAATAATAAAAAGGTTAAAAATAAGTACAGTACTCTCTGAGGACACTTAGATCTTTTCCAGTTCCTTTAACAGCTCCCCAAAACTTGTGACGTACCACGTAGACCTCTCCTTCACCTGTGGCCTGATGACGTTCCCTCCGAAGCCAATGAAAGCACTCTGTGGGTAAAAAAACACAACACTGTCACTGCACTGTAGCATCCAATGAACTTGGATGCGTTTCCTCCATGTTGACCACCCACCAGCTGCCTTTAAAGTGAATCACAAGACACCTCAGGTTCACACTCACCGCAGGGGGAGAGGCCTCTAGATCTGTGGCTCCATCTCCGATCATCACCATTGTTTTAAAGCCGTACTGCTCCTTCAGCATGCTGATCACCTTTCCCTTTCCACCACTCTCAGCTGTGGGCTGACTCTCATCAAAACCAGCATACTCTCCTGGAAAATAAACACGCATAGAAGCTAATGTAAACTGAAGGTGGTGGAAAAAGGTGGGACCATGCTCCACTATAATCAAAACAGAACAGTCACAGTCGGCCTCCAGTTCTTACCATTGAAGTAGAACTTGAGTCGGTTAGCGTAGACATGATGAAGAGGAATGTTTAGCTGAGTGGCCACATGTTCAACAATGCAGCGGAAGCCGCCTGAGATGAGGAAAACCTTTATATTGCGCTGATGCAGGCGATCCACCAGCTCCCTGGATAACAATTAACAACAGTATATTAAAAACACACTAATTGCATTCATATTACATTTAAATATCTAAATAAAGTGATGACATTTCCCTTGCATTATTGCATATTCTTTTTTCTGTCCTTTCTTGCCCTGGATTTAATATTTAGTCGCTTTAATTTGCATGTCATTTTTTCTGTAATGAGTGGAATCTTGGGACCCTATTATTGGTGGCCACTACTCACCTGATACCTGGAGTCAGCTGAGGTGGGTGATCTGTGATAAGTTTGTTCACTTGTTCTCTGGAGCACCGGATGATGGAGAGGCGCTCTGTCAAGGCGGTTTTAAATGTCATTGAGCCACCCATGGCTTTGCGAGTCCTGATATGCAAAAATAGAAGATGGAAGATGGATGGAATATTTTTTTGGAAAGGTTAACACAAAATAAAACATCTTTCTATGTATGCTCTCGATGTGATTTCATAATCATTCTGGTTCACACCCTGGTCATCTCCCGCCTAGATTATAGCGACTCCCTTCTTTTTGGTTTACCTGACAAATCCATCCATAAACTTCAACTGGTTCAAAACTCTGCTGCCCACATCATCACCAGAACCCCCTCCACCAGCCACATCACACCTGTCCTGCAGCAGCTCCACTGGCTTCCGATTAAATTCTGCATCATTTTCAAGATTCTGTTCCTCACATATAAGGCCATCAACAACCTAGCTCCTCAGTACCTCATTGACCTCCTCCATACTAAAATTCCCACCCGTAGTCTCAGGTCCTCCTCTCTCATCCAACTCACCCTCCCACCTGCTCCATTGACCACCATGGGGTCGAGAGCCTTCAGCCACTCGGCCCCGCCTCTGGAACTCTCTCCAGGGTTCCCACTCTTTTCCAGAGATCATTTTCAAGGACATTTCAAGGACATTTTCAGTGATTAAGCTGGTGTGACAGTCTAAATTTAGTTCCTAATTTAGTTCCTAAATCATCTAATGTGTTCCTCTCAGTGGAAGTCTACATTGAGTATAAGTAGTCTATGGCTATCGATGAAATCATCTCTTACATGCTTAAAAATTATGGCAAATTGATTATACAATAATGAAACCACAGATGTACAGCACTTTATTAGTGCAACCAAGCAACAATGATGGGCAACTCACATCTCAGCTTTCTCTTTTCTCAAAAAATATAAAATTAGCTAAGTAAAAAACAAAAGAGCCAGCAAAGGACTCAGGAAGCTGCCTTACTGAAATAAATAATAAGAATAATAAGAATAATCAGAGGATCAGTGCATAAATTGACCTAAATAGATCTGAATGACAAAAATGGCCACAACTGTTGAATGAAGATGTGTTTTTTTATCCTTGTCCGGTCGCACACAGTCACGTTGGAATAATTTTCCAGGACAATCCGTGATTTTCCAGGACATTTTACTTTTTCTCCCATTTTCCAGGTGTTTTTTCAGTACTTGAAAACTGGTCAACTGTTTTCCAGGTTTTCCAGTTTTTCCAGGATGCATGGGAACCCTGTCTCTCCCCCTGGATGTACAAAATTCCACCTCTCCCACCACCTTCAAATCCCGCCTCAAAACTCACCTTTTCCGCCAAGCTTACACACTATAATCTGTCTCCCTAGGACTGGAATGACTCCCCCCCCCCCACCCTTTTCATTCTTCTAGTATTGTATCTTTATTCTAATGTATTTAGTTTTTACTGTTGAGTGTTGCTTTTAATATTGCTATGTTGTAAGGTGACCTTGGGTGTCCAGAAAGGCGCCTATAAATAAAATGAATTATTATTATTATTATTAAACTTACATTTCAGTGACTGCATCCCCAACACCACAAAATTTGGCAAGCTCATCTATGCCTTCTTCTTTGATCACTGTGCTGTCCACATCGAAACAGACAGCGTCTGCTCTCCTGAAGAGTTCCTTTGTCTGTGAAAGTGATGCCATCGTGCTGGAAAAACAAAAATCAAGTGTGAGAAAGTTTTTAGTTTTTTTTAAAAGCATCTCAAAAGTGCATACAGCTAGATAGAGTTCTAAAGTGTCCAACAAATTCATACGGAAGAGGATTAGGGCCACTGAAAAAAAAAAAATTTAAAAGGTCAATTTTTTTTTTTAACTATTATTCTGAGAATAAAGTCAGAATTCTGAGATGAAAGTCAGAATTCTGATTTTATTCTCAGAAGTCAGAATTCTGGGATTAAAGTCAGAATTCTGATTTTATTCTCAGAAGTCAGAATTCTGAGAAAAAAGTCAGAATTCTGACTTTTTTCTGACTGTCGAAAAAAGTCAGAATTCTGACTTTTTTCTCAGAATTCAAAGAATAAAATCAGAATTCTGATTTTATTCTCAGAAGTCAGAATTCGGATTTTATACTCAGAGTTCTGAGATGAAAGTCAGAATTCTGATTTTATTCTCAGGAGTCAGAATTCTGAGATTAAAGTCAGAATTCTGATTTTATTCTCAGAAGTCAGAATTCTGAGATTAAAGTCAGAATTCTGACTTTTTTCTCAGAACTCTGAGAATAAAGTCAGAATTCTGACTTTAATCTGACTTTTGAGAATAAAATCAGAATTCTGACTTTAATCTCAGAATTCTGACTTCTGAGAATAAAATTCTGATTTTATTCTCAGAGTTCTGAGAAAAAAGTCTGAATTCTGACTTTATTCCAGAATACTGAGATTAAAGCCAGAATTCTGACTTTAATCTCAGAATAATAATTAAAAAAAATATTTGACCTTATTATTATTTTTTTTCAGTTGCCCTAATCCTCTTCCGTAAATGAAGGAAGTGATCTGAGTGTGAATCTGAAAGCCATTGGCAGGACGCCGTGCTGTAGGCTATTTGTTGGTTTAACGTGAGGTCAGTGGTTTTGCCCAGCAGCAGCTGCATGGTTTCATTGTGTAACTAAGCCCTGTATGCAGTGGATGTCTTCTATCCAGAGAAGCATCAAATACATCTATTGAATGAAATACTTATGTGCACACTGCATCACCGGAGCTCTTCTAAATTAGACACGTGCTACAGGCCGGTCATAAGAATCCAAAAACGCGTTACATAAAGTCCGCCTATACGATACAAGAGGCTGATGGACATCTTTTGCACGTATTGCGTCACCCCGCAGACACACTACAGAGAAGAGGAGATGGCGAGTAACACTACACTCCAAACAAACACGAACACGACTAAAGAGCCTCCTTCTGCTCTGTGTCAGTTGCACAATAAGGTCCTTTATGTCACAAACAACCGTTAACGGTGTGGTTTTATGTACCTGTCCGGTGCAGTCAGATTCACGTGACTTCAGCGCTTCACGTACACTCTGTTCCACTGTCGACCGTGGGGAAATAACACAGCTGGCAACACGAGGATACTGTCTTTATAAAAAGAAACGACAAGCACGCGCAAGTTAAGTTGTTATACTCACTGGTATGTGCAGCGTTGGTAAGGCACTAGTAGCAGCTTCAGCATTAGCTGACCCTTCAATGGGTTCAGTGATGAGGAAAAGAAGCAGGGGATGCTCAACCAATCAGAGCAAAGCCGGTGAGGGACCGCCCACTACCATAGCTGCTCTGATCCGTGACGACACAACTGCTCATTTATGCTAGCTACAGTACAGTACAGTACATAGCATTGCAATCAGCTACTGTCCTGAAGTTATGTCCATAGAAGAATGTTCACTCATAAAAACAAGAGTGTCACCTCAAATTAATGGCGTCGGCATTTAATCAATCACTGTTGATATTAGGATTGATTTTGAGATTATTTTATTGACTTTTAAAGCACTACATGGACTCTATATATCTCTGAGCTTTTCTCCCCCTACAAACCTAGTCGCAGTCTGAGACCCTCTGGCAGTGCTCTGTTAGCTATTCCAAGGAGCTGGCTGAAAACCAAACAGCCTGTCAGAGGAGATCAGACTAGCAGAGTCAGTCCCTTGTTTTATGTCATTACTCAAGACACACTTTTACAGGAAGTATTTTATTGTGTGATTTTATTTAATTTTAGCTCTGATTTTAAGGGTCTGTTTTATAAGTTTGTAGGGTTTTTAAGCTTTTATTTCATTTTATTTTTAATTGCTTCATTTTGCTGTGCACTTCTTGTTTTTATTGCCCACTGTAAAGCCCTTTGTTACTTGTATATAAATAAAGTATTATTATTATTATTATATTATTATTAATTTAGTTTGATTTTACTTTCAAAAGCTGATTGTCTCAACCCTGGGTTCCTGCCAAAGTGCAAGGAAAGACTTGTTTATTTTCACACGTGAAAGCAATTGACTGCTGCTAAATCACAAAACCCCATAGAAAGATAAACACCAAGTGTTGAAAAAGGTTGTTTTTTTTGTAAAGAAATGGCAAAAAAAAATACATGTGACTTACAGCATACCAACGAAAATAGACAAATAGAATCAGAATCAGAATCAGAATCAGCTTTATTGGCCAGGTATGCTTGAACACACAAGGAATTTGACTTGGTAAACTGTGCTCGCTTTGTACAAGGCATAAGCATTTCTAAATAGATGGGTTTTGGTGAGTGTTTTGAAGGTGGACAGGTTGGGGCATGTTCTAATGTTTAGTGGTAAGGTGTTCCAGAGGGTGGGGGCGGCGACAGAGAAAGTTCTGTCCCCCCAATAGATCAATTAAGGAAATAATTAACAACATGAGATAAATACCCTCAACTGGGATTGTGTGAGTCAGAGTTAAATAAATAGCCAAGCGTTTCAGTTATTAAAAAAACAACTACATTGTACATAATAAATAAAAATTAAGCAGTTGTAATGAAGTATAGCACAATAAAAAATGCCTATGCAGATGTGTATCTGCTACAGAATCATTGGGTCAACATTGATTTTGATGTGTCAGTACCACATTTTCTTGTTCTTTTCAGTGAAGGTGTGGGAAAAAACAAACAGAAATCATATCCCCTGCAGGACAGTTTTTGGTTATACAGTATGTTTGAGGGTTACTAGGGTTGGTTATCATACTTGATTAGCAGTGGGTGAGGGGTGTGAATGAATGTTATGAAACCTACAGTAAAGACAATCAGGGTTGATGGTTCTCCACTTTAAGGGGGATGGTTTCCTGGGGCTGATGATTGCCTTGTAGGGATCTCCACACTGATGCAGGGTTGTTTCAGCCTTTAAGTAGGGTCACTTTTTTACTCCTCTTCTCTCCTTAGACCTGGATGTACAGGACCAAGTCCTGAAAGTAATTTACTTTCCTGATTAAAACTCATCAGCTGGAAGATGTTACAATATAAAACAACAAGTATGCCGCTGAAATCCCCCAAACTCTTAGATTCAGGTTCAGGTTACTTTATTTGTACTCGTAAACTTGTTATGCAGCAGTGCAGTAGAAGCAAGACTGGTTGCTTTATCCATATCTTTTGAGAGCTGAGCACATAATCAGTACATTTTAATCTGAATGTAAACTGTGAAATTTTGAAACACACAAATCCCAAGGTTGCTTAGAGATAAGGAGGTAGAGCCCACAATTGTGTAGTTCTGGTCCAGTTTTCTATCCCAGAAGGAACTTAATATGTAGTCTTTGTTTTGTCAGTTTGTGGTAGAGGTTTGCTCTTTTAAAGTCCCCAAGAACAATGAGCTGGGTGTCTGGGAGTTAGTGCTCTGTGGAAGTTATTTGGCTGGGTGGCCAAAACAGGTCTGAAGTTGAATGTAAAAAATAGATTCAAAAAACAAAAAAAGCTTTTAAAACATTGCTTGCAAGGAGGATAATACATCTACATTGGAAGTCCACAAGTCCACCCAGGTGTGTGCCTCAGTCTATTGCACTTCATACAGTTAAAAAAGATCAAATACTCAATGAGAGGATCTAAGAACACATTTTACAGCATCTGGGATCCAATATTGACATATGCTTCGACCGTGACCTGATACTGCATAGATAATTTCCTTAACATAGTACAGTGGAGTGGTGCCCCTTGTTCCGGGGTGGGGGGTTATTATTGTTTATTTTTGTGTTTGTGTGTTTAACATAAAAAAGAAAAAGTGTATGTTTTATAGCTGACTTATCTTTAATGGATGTGAACACATTTTTTATTTTAAAAAAAAAGAATAAAGAAAGGGGACTCACATGATGAATGTAATACTTCAAAGTCAATTGGAATGTTCATTATGTAGAGCCAGGGTTTCTACAATATTTATAAGTGTTTCGCCATATGAAGCCTCAGGGCTCACCTTTTCTTTAAATCATGTGCATAAAGTGTGTGTGTGTGTGTGTGTGTGTGTGTGTGTGTGTGTGTGTGTGTGTGTGTGTGTGTGTGTGTGTGTGTGTGTGTGTGTGTGTGTGTGTTTAAAAACAGAAAAAGACTGTAAACTATTATACTGTATTGGTTGTACTGGAATTATTCTGCAAAAAAAAAAAAAAAAAATCATGTGCATAAAAAATGTTTCACTACTGAAACATTTTTAATACTGCCTGTAATTAATTCTATCTAATCCAAATTCCATTGTAACATTGTATATATCTAAATTGTATTCTAGATTTATGTATCTAATTTTATTTTTACATATCTAATTTTATTTTTACTTATTTTATTTTATTCTATTTCATTTTACTTATTGAAACTTCTTCTTGATTGCACTTATGTCTGGGTTGCTGTAACAACTGAATTCCCAGGGGATCAATAAAGTAATATCTTATCTTAAAAATGTGACTATTACTCTATAGCCTAAAAAAAGGTCACAACAGAACCATAGGTACAGATGTTGCTAGTCACAAGGAAAGATCTTCAAAAATTGAACAATTAATGAAATACAGTACAAGCTAATTTTGTAGTGTTGTTATTTAATAAGAAAATTTTAATATATTTTTGTATACTGTTTTTATACAGTCTATGTTTTAAGCCCACTGCCAACTGCTTCATGTAATACATGAATGAATGAATACATTGTATTACAGCATTATTATTTTTCCCAACAGAATGTAGTGGAGCATTTTTTGATGGTTTACTAAGCTTGATAGAGAAAGACTTGTCCTACAAGAGTTCTTCTCAGTATCATTCTTGTAGTGTAAGTATTTCAGTTAGCACTCCAAACCAGCAGGTGGCGACATTGCAGGTAAAGCTTTTTGAGCATACAAAACAGACAAAGAAAAGGACAGAAGTAGGAAGCCCTGTGACAAATTAACAGAGCATGCTAGGAATGTTCTCATTACAGCCGGCGGAGGTCCTTGATGTGACATCGATCTCCCTGAAAATAAAATGTCATACTCAGTCGTCCTCCAGCAGCAAAGGCGGCGAGCCAGGGAAGGTAATTCTCACTTAATATTTAAACTACCTTAACATGTCTTTGATGTGCATCAGCTTTGGAATGTGGATGTAGACTAGACGGCATGCGGTTCATGTGGTGGCCGCACCTGAATGTTGTAGAAGTCATTTGTGTTACCATCTACTACACTAGTGTGTTTAAAAAAAAAAAACCTAGATTGTGTTTAAAGTTGTGCTTATATGTCTGGGGTACTTTTGTATTGTGATTAATGTTCATGAACCATTACAGGTAAAGGCCTCTGAACTCCCTGATCATGGAGGAGCTGCTATCCACGTGTCTCCACGTGACAGAGGTGAGGAAGGGATCAGATTTTTCTATATGCATTGGAAAAATGAACAAAAAAGGCTCGAAATACTGTATGTGAGAACTTTTCTAGAATTTTTAATTTCTAGTTCAGCATCGAATAGCTTGTAAATATATTAAATTATGTTAATGATCAAGCACTTCGACCCTACTCCATTTTGAGAAAAGACTGGTACATGCATTTATTACATTTCTCATGTTTAACACTGCAATAATGTTACTTCTCTACACTTATTAATGTGATTGCTTCAATTGTGTTTTACTCTTTCATTACAGGATTTGTTGAAATACATCTAAATGGAGAGACAGGCTCAGACTGCAGCAACAAACATAATGCTATAGTATGACACACAATGGCAACAACAGGCTTCCAGAGTAAGAAGCAAAGGCCTGGAAGATGGTATGTTTCTACACATTGTAACACAATGAGTGGATCACTGTGAAAAAAGTTAGCATGGACGAATTCTGTTCCAGCTGGTCTGTGTTGGATGCAGCCAGACACCATGCAAAAGCCTCTTCTCATTTCTGCTTTTTAACTGGATGAATGCTTGCCTCAGTTTCATTCACTGCGCAGAAATGAGTACAATGATGCACTTTATATAATGTCACCCTGCCAGCCTTTTGTTTTTGTATTCATTTCCTTCCTGTTGGATTATTTCTCCAGGGCACAAGTGACTGCTTCTGGATCACAGACATGGGAAAGTACGCCCTTAACTCGTGGTAAGAAAGTGACAATGAGGTCTAAAACGTTATTACCATTAAGCATCAAATCTTGCATGCATGTCTCTGTTCCTGAATTATTAAATGTTCTTTGTTATCCTGTTCATAATAAACATTTAAAATGTATCAAATGGGTGTTGTGGATTCATTAACGTCTGTCTCAAGATTTTAGAGAAACATGTGGAAAGAAAAAGGTTTGTTATTAAAATCAAAAGCAATACTAAGTGGTGCCTTTTTATGACAGACTGATTTAAAAACGTTTTAATAAATAAAGCCATGGCAAACATTTAAAAGTGCTATCTGTTACATTCTTAAGTGGCTTAGCAAAGTACATCTCACACAATAATCAAGCAGCCACATTGTACATAAAAGTCTATGTCATTGAAGTACACAGTTTCACTGTATCATACATCCATTAGCAAAGTTGTGCCTGGGCTGCCAATTGAAGACAGAGCTGACAAACAAATATTTGTAGGATATAAAGCAACATTTATTGCATCTACAACCTGATATTCTTTGCTTGATTCTAATCAAGACAACCTATTCTAAATTAATATTTTAAACAGGAAAAATAACTTAAAATACTATGTATTAAATAAAATAAAAGGTGGCTGAAACCTTGTGACTCAGTTGGGGATTGAGCAAATGCATAGTGTCAGAGAAATAATCTATCTTTGATAAATACTACAGTTCAATTCACTCTAAAATAAATTTAAATAACAGCGTATTCAGCAATCAGATACTGTAGCTGAAATGAGTTGATCACAGCTTAATAATTCTTCTGAAATGCCTCATAGGCATAATTTGAGACAGAAAGACTGACTTGTAACAATGGTACCATTGCTGAAGTCTTATCTGGAGGGGACTCAACACCAGTCCAATAATCTGTGCTGCAGTTAAACATCAGCAAAAACTGCTCACTACATCCAAGACAGTTCCTTCTTTCCCTAACCCTCATAAATCTGCTGTTCATCTGTCCTGAGTATAAGTGCCGGTTACCAGATATGCTGTATGGGCTCGTCCGCCTCGGCAGCCAGCGACAGCAGGATGGCTTTGGGAGTGTTCTCGAAAAGTGCTGCTCTGTTCTGAGTTTGTCCCTTTTTGACCCAGTGGCCATAGATCTTGAACGCACATGCGTCAATGAGCTTGCGGATGGGCTTGACAGCATACGGGTCGCTCTTGATCACCTCCTTGGTGACGGGCTTGGCTCGGCGGTAGTTGCAGTAGATTCTCATTGTGGCGAGGACAGTCATACAGATGACCTGAAAGAGGCAAAGATTGAAGAAATTATTAGATGCAAGGCGGTAAAAAAAAATACATCTCAGAATTTATGTTGCCCTGAAGTACGTTTGTTACATCTTTTTATTTATGCCTGTGAACAAAATTGTATCCTGCAAAGTCAAAGTTTGAATACAATTTAATCTATTGGAGTAATGAATGTACAGATCACATGGTGGGACACAAATCCTAACTTTTTTGGTATGTCAGCTGAATATCAATGTAATTGATACGGGCAAGTAGCATCACCACTGACCCCTCACACCCTGGATACAAATTTTTCAAACTCCTCCCCTCCAGCAGGCGTTACAGATCATTCGCCATTTTTATTCTTGTACAAAGAGAGCACAGTTTACCAAGTCAAATTCCTTGTGTGTTCAAGCATACCTGGCGAATAAAGCTGAATCTGATTCTGATTCTGATTGAGAATTTAAGGAATTTAGTTTTAACATCTCACCTTGAAGCGCCTGTATGGAGTGAACTGTCGCACTTCATCCACCACATACTGTGAGAAGAACGAGTGGTTCAGAACATCAGTGGCTGTGAATCTCTGTTTTGGGTCCACCACCAGCATCCGAGAAATCTAAGGAAAAACAAAGTTAGTCTTTTTGAGTATCGTTTTGGGCTTCCATTTTTCTTTTCCTTTTTAAAAACCAGGTCCAATGATGAAAGCTGTCTCTGATTCTCCTGATTTATACGTATATTGTAACAAATTCAACCTAACAAATGTTCAGGGTAGATTAAACACCTACCAAATCTTTAACAGTATCAGAGCGGTCCTCCCACTCTGGAGATGAGAAGTCGTACGTCCCGGCCAAGATCATCCGCAGCATCAGCATCTGTTTCCTGTGCCAGAAAGGTGGAGAGCCTGCAAGGAGCGTGTACATGATGACCCCTGAGCTCCATCTGCAGACAGAATCAAATACATGTGTCTTAACAATACCCACAATCCCCCATCATAGCCTTTCAAATAGTCTCTGCACCCTCACATGTCCACAGCAGTGCTGTATCCTCCGTGCCCTCCATCCATGGAGCACTCAATGATCTCAGGAGCGAGATAACCAGGGGTCCCGCACACCTCTGCATTACAAACACAAGAACATGTGAACACTTCAATAACCACAAATCCACACAGTATAACAAAATGATCATCATTGAGACAAACATTAGAGCCATAAAATGCATTACTTTAGGATGTCCTGTGATTCTAGTAAGAGCAAAAATATTTCATAAGCTTATTTAACAAAATATGAATTGAACAAGAAAGACAGAGCGCTCCTTCGCTCCATGCCAATATGTTTAAGACAAAAATCTGATATGTAGATTTGCTGTTATCCGTGAATTCTTGGACTGAGATAATCAACCATTTACCCCTCTTGACCTCTGGAGCTGGAATGCTTAAACACTGTATTTCTAACTAGAGCATCAATAGTAACACTTACCAAATCATCTAAGGAATCTAACACATAACTTACAAAGCCACTGAACAGTATTATATGATAATATACATTCTGATTGCCTTGCCAGTTCCCACTGCTAATGATCGGATGCTTTCTGGGAAGTCTATTTGAAAGGTCAGTGTACCCTGAAGTGTCTGTGACTGCAGCAAATATATCTGAGTCTCCTGTTGCTTCTTAACCTTTCTAACAGCAGAGATGAGAGCATGTTGTGCAACCAGAGCTGGACCCTCTGCTGAAAGCTAGCAGCTGCTCTAACTGCACTGCTGGTTGTAAACATAGAAATGTTTTGAGGGTAGGACACATACGGTGGTAAATCTCTATCTTCCATTCATCCCATGTGGGCTATTTCTGATCATCTTTATACAAGAATAGATCTTTAATTTATTTGATGCTACCACATACCTTTGAGCTTCTGCTCTGGTGTGATTTGCACAGCGAAGCCAAAGTCGGTGAGTTTGATGTTCATCTCGTCGTCTAAGAGGATGTTTTCAGGCTTCAGGTCACGGTGGACAATGTTCTGGCTGTGGAGATACTGGACCACCTCTAGCAGTGCTCGCATGATATTCCTAATACCACATACAGATATTCAGAGCTTGTACAGCTAGGAAGATTCATCGCTGTTAGGAAGTATTCTTCATGCAAAATATCAGGCTCACTAACCTTGTTTCCTTCTCGCTGAGAGTTACTTTCTCTGTGAGGTAGTCGAAAAGTTCTCCCCTCCTCATCCTAGGTAAAAGTAAATAAAACCAAAGTGAAAACACGTTCTTTATCTACAATTTTGTAAAATGGGAAACTTGAGAATTTACACTTACAGGTCAAAAACAAGAAAGAAGAAAGCATTGGACTCATAGCAGTCTTTAAGCTGTACTGAACGGGAGAGAGAAATTTGAGTGTAATTCAGTATTTCATCACAGCAAACACAAAACACTTTGGTAACCAACAAAGGTGAAGGAGACCAAGATGCTCACTGTTGATCATGCTCGATTGAAGAATCATTTGTCATAAAAGTCAGTGAAATGCTTACTGATGTTTTTCCCTCCATATACTTTCTTGAGGATGTCAATCTCCTTCACTGTCGCCTCTCTGATCTCCTCTATCTCATGCGGACTCATCTTGTCTGAGGGTGTGATGTCGATGATCTTCACAGCATAGTCCTGAGATGTCCGCTTGTCGACACAGCGACGCACAACACTGCTCACTCCCCTGAGGAGGAGAAGCATACATCTGTTATCTAAAGCTTTGTCAGGTTACTTATTGCATCAGTGGTTTGTGTTTGCATAGCTGGATTCAGAGTGAACATGTTTGTGTGCGTCAGTGAGAGATGTCAGCGACAAAGTGAGCGTGTCTGATGAATTTATTTGGAACTACTGGAGAATAGAGTTATTTCTTAATTTCAGAGAATACTAAATCCATTCTCCTTCCCTTGTTTGTGAGTTTGAGAAAGCCATGTGCAGAATACTACATCAGTTGAACACATTGTCCACATCCGGTGACCTCATGACCTGCATGTGAGAAAGGGAGTGACATTACGTAACACAAACAGTGTCCTGTCCAATCCCGGGCAGCTTGCAACACTAAACTTTTGTGCAAAACAGGCTGAAGTTAATGAGCGTGGCCTGCTCTGACACTATATGCTTACATAACAGCTCTGGCATGTGACCCATGGAGGGGAATGATAATGAGAAGGGGAGTTTCTCTTTTATCAGGGACATCTAGGAAACTTCTGGGAAACCAGTTGGCTTTTAGTTGTACTGTCTTCTGTATGAGGGGCATACACTTTAGCTGCTGGACTAAAGTGACCCCTCAAATGTGCTTTTTTATTATCGTGCTACAAAGATAACCAGAAACACTAAATAAGTCTTGTTGGTTACTTCTGTAAGGAATACTGTAGTTCCTTAAAGAGAGTTGGAAGATACAAATGCCTCCACTGAAACATATGACTGTTACATGTGAATCTACTGCTTGTTTCCTCTTAAAGGTGACATATCATGCAAAATGGACTTTTTAATGGTTCTCCACCTGAAATATGTTTCCCTGGCATGTCTACAAACCCCCCGAGAATTAAAAAAATCCATCCTGCCCGTTTTGATTTCTCCACCTTTCTGTAAATGTGTGCTGAAACGAGCCGTTTCAGACTTCCGTGTTTTTGTTACGTAACAACAATATCCGGTCTGTCACGGAGTCAGAGCTCGGAGCTTGTTCAGCCCATAGACTGTTTAAAACACAACTCAACCCCTCCTCTGTTTTTCATTACCTGCACACATGTGTGCTAACAAGGAGCTTAGGAGGGAGGCATGCTAGTTGTAGGCTGTATTAATAAACACAAAGGTCGGTTTTACTCCCCACGTCTGCAGATTTGAAGATCTAGTGGATGATTTTTATTTGTCATGGAAAAGTGCTAGCGCTAATTAGCATAGCCACATAGCTACATGTTCATAGCTGTAGCTGTAGCTGTGTACCAAGACACACGTTGACATGCTGACAAATAAAACAACAAGAAACACTAAATCTGTGACCAATGGTTCAGAAAGGTCCTGCTGCCTTTCTGGTAGAGGTCGGTTTTACTCCCCACGTCTGCAGATTTGAAGATCTAGTGGATGATTTTTATTTGTCATGGATAAGTGCTAGCGCTAGTTAGCATAGCCACATAGCTACATGTTCGTAGCTGTGTACCAAGACACACGTCGACATTCTGATAAATAAAACAACAAGAAACACTAAATCGTGACCAATCCTTCAGAAAGGTCCAGCTACAGGCACCTCTCCATCAGGATCAGATTCTGGATCAGATTCAGAGGGTTGAAGTAACGTGATCTCTGAGCAGCCGTGTATATTCAGCCAACATGTAAACATTAGATCAACGTGCCGGAGAGCCGAGGGCACATCCACTTCCTGAGGGGGCGTGGTCAGAGGGAAAACAGAGTGTTCTGAGGAGGACTGAAGAAGAGGATTTTTCAGGCATGCCAAAATCTGATTTCAAAGTGTTTTTTTGAGCATAAACTTTAAAGACATGTTTTGGGGACCTCTTAGACCAATATATATTGATGAAAAAAGCGTGATATGTCACCTTTAACTTAGATTAGCATAAGCACAGGAAATGGAGGGTAACAGCTAGCCTGGTGGTGTCTTAACTTAACAAACCTTGATTTGTTAGCAGATTCACAAGATGCCTTGACAGTTTATGAATATAAACTAGTTTTCTGTTTCTGTATTAATACATCAATCAAGATATGTATAATAATAAATGACCTTTGCCTGGTTTGTGCTTTTTTTTCCTTTGACCTTTTCTCCAATCTAACTGTTTTCCCTGTGTCCAGTCGTTGTGATTTGCTTATGAAGCCACTGTCTTATAGCACAACACTTACCAGATGTGATTGCTGTCAAACTTCTCATCAAACTCTCTGTAAATTAAGTATCAATACATATATTGTTCTTGAGTTTTGCAATATCCCTTTACCCTGTTAACACCAATCGTTAGATATTGTTACCAATACCCATCCCCTCTTCCCTGGAACATTTTAAGAAGTGTGCTGCACACGCATACCTTCCCAGAATCTCCTTGGGCTCATACTTGTCGTAGAACTCCTGAGCCCCCACCCAGTCAGGGATCTCCTCCTCTTTGGTCATGACGAATGTGATGCAGCCTCACCACCCAGGCTGCACAACTCTTCTCTTCTCCTCTGGCAGCTCACAACAGGTGACTGACAAACAGTTGACCTGTGAGTGTTTACAGGGCTCTATGTTAGGCTTATAAATTGTCGTTGCTGTATTTGTGTGTAAGCAGTGCAACAAAGTTGACAGGTGAGGCTGTTTGAACTGCTGACCTCATGTTATTTAATTACAATTCAGTTTGTTAATTGACAAAGTGAATCAGCAGCTGTGCGTACCATGACACAAATTAAAGGACATTTCATATGTTTGATAGTTCCAGCTTTTCATATTCATACTCCTGTAAATGTAATACTCGGGGTGTTTTGAACATCTGGTTGGACACAACATTTTGATAGACACATTGGCCATGGTAAATTAAGTTGAATAAAAAACTGAAATTATTGTTTTTGGAGCCAAGGAAGAAAGGTTAAACATATCCTGTCGATAAAACATTTAAAAAAAGAACGGAACGCAGCTACAAATCGGTTCCCATCGTTCCGGTCTATATATTCGGTTCGTTCCTGAACATCACAACTCTCGTCTAGGGATTCCAAGAAGAAAAAAATGCCTTTTCAGACGAAATCAAAATAGTGAACATGCAGTTTGACGCATTTATATTGAAAATCGCAGTCTACAGCATAGTCACTGTTCAAGTTTGAAACGTTTCATTATCATGCTGTAAATAACTCGATCTATCGACCATCTACAGTTAACCTCTTCGTCTTGTGTCTCGTGCCAGGAATACAACAGGACGAAGACTATCACTGGATCCTCAGTGTGTAACATATAAGAGCTCCTTATCCTGGCGTCACTATTTGACCTTCTCACGTGCTCCACTAAAGTAATACATTAAAGAAAGAGCGCGTGCTCACTCACCGTGTCCCGTGTATGTCTCAGGGCCTCATGCAGAATTCATCATTAGATTTCTCAGTCTGCGCACAACGAGGGACAAAGGAGGTCTAGTCAAACCTCGGCACTGTTGCGCTTTACTGGGGCCGCTGCCATTGCAAAGGGTGAGCTTTAATGTCAGATGCCAAAAATAAGTTGTTGCTTCCACAGCAGCAGCACACTCCTAACGCGTGTCCACACAAAAACCAGATCCATGAAATAACACCATGGAGGAGTACGAGACACCCACAGACACATTGGTTCACAGGCAACTCTCAACCCAGCGAGTGACACGACAGGTGATAGTCCTCTGTGGTATCTCTGCTGGTAGCTGGTAAATTCTAATTAATGACACTGCAGGTAAAAATAGAATTGTTTCTTAAAGAGTACAGGGTAGTCAAGCAGGCTATCTGGACAGGGAATAAATCATCACACCTCAGTGCTTTTATTGTTTGAGTGCTTTATTATTTTAAACTTGACTGGACTCATCCAGAAGGTTCAGACTGATGGTTTTACAAGTTATTCTGTTCTACAAATGCAGTGCACATATGGGTGGAACTATAAATTAAAAGCACTAAAGAAAACAGTTGGAATCAAATCAAAGCATGCAACACCAAAATATATAAACATTATTTATAAGACAAGATTTACAAGCTCTGCAGCACTGTCCTGAGATATGACTACAAAGATGTTGTCTGTTGGTAATCAGCAGTCAAGATAAAACATGGTTATTGATCACTTATAAACTAGGTTGTCTTGGTTTTCTGTGTTGTTGCAAAGGTCGGTTTGTGCGTCCCAAGGGTTTCTTTCTCATGACATACCTGCAAAGAACAGAAATGTTAGATTAGTCACATTTCATATTCTTTACTGTTTATTCTCATAATTTGTGTTACATGATTTGGCTTTTCCTTATAAAGTCAAGGTAAAAAGAAGGTTATATGACACAACAGCTCTGCCCTGTGGCCACACGGGGTACTGCAACACTTTACAGCAGGACCATACTGAGGTCGTGATGACTAATAGTGTATGCAAAGTCTCCTTGTTTAGCAGTGGTACATTAATTATTAAAGTAACAACAAACAAGGAGACAACAGACAATTGATATACCAAATGTAAAATGGGAGCTGGGATTAAACATTATTGAGTGACTCATACACAATAGATAAATGACAACAATGTAAAGCCCTTCCAAAAATCCTTCCAGACATGTCACACCTACCATTTGCAAACTTGCACTGTTTGAGCACCTCACTGAAGCCCTCACAGAGTTTGAGGTCACTCTGGTTTTGGGCACACTCGATGAACTGTTTGAGCTCATAGGAGCACGCCTGCTGCTGCTGGGGGGCTTCCTGCTGGTACATCATGGACTGCGGCTGTTGCTGGTACATGGGCTGGGGCTGGGGCTGGTATTGCTCCTGAAATAAAAAAGACAGATGATGCCACACTTCCAGATCTACTTTAAGCAAAAAGTTATAAGAGGCAGCTCAAGCAGCTGAGAAGGAGCAACCTTTTGTTTTAGTTTGTAACAACAATAATCTAAACCATAGTGAATTGTGTGGGGTTGCTTAAGTTGTGACAGAAAATATATTCTGCACTATTTATTTTGTCTTCCACAAAGTAAAATTTAGTGTCCTTGGGTCCTTTTATTTGTTTCCTTCTCCAGCTGTAGATGTTTACACAAATAAAACCCCAACTAAAACCAGAATGAAAGCAAACACTAACTCTGGTAGGAGAACTCCTGGAGCTCTATCTTCAGTTACAGTGACGCATTAAAGCAGAGAGATATGTTACAGCTCACCTAATCAGTCTTTGAAAGTTTTTATTGTTTAGTTTTCATTCATTAGAGCATATAAAGCTTTGACAATCAACTATGGAATAAAGCAAATGTGCTTAAAGCCATTTCACACTCCTATTTTTTGGTTACTGCAGTCCTCCTTGCTAAGTGTCAGACACACTAATCCCCCCCTGCAGCTATTCCAGTCTTGTGACCGGCTGAAACACACTTTATTTACCTGATATGTGACGTCAGGCTTGGCAGGCTCAGAGTGTCCTCCACCGAAGCCTCCTGTCATGGCATGGCCGATAGTGTGCCCGACTGCAGAGCCCACTGCTACTCCGGCAGCTGTTGTCGCCATCTGGGCAAACATACCTGGCTGCCTGGGTGCTGCGGCTGGAGCACCCATCGCTGATGGTGGAGCTTGCATTGGAGCAGGGGCGTAGGAAGGAGGAGGTGCAGCCCTAGCCATAGGCGGTGGTGGAGCCCGGCTGTAATCAGAGTCATTTTAGAATAACAATCCCAACACAATCACCATCTGATACTGCTATATTCATTTGCTTATGCTGAAGTTCAGAAAAGTCTCTTAAAGTGCACAGTTATCCTCTGTAGGCAACATATCATACAAGTCAGAGTGAACTGTGGATGGCAGTGGGGCCGACTGGGGCATGGTGTCACTTCAGGTCACTATGAGGATCTCTGCTTTGTTATTGCAACTACAGGACAAATAACAGTGCAACATATTGTAGACCTTAAGTATTTTACAGTGACTGTTATTCTAAACTAGATGTGGGTAAAACAGTACATTATCACACTAGTAATAACTATAAAATGAAGATACTTTGAGTCGGTTTACACCAAAGAAATCCCCAAATGGAATCTTAAATCCTTCAGCGCTTAAAGTCAGAAAGCCACAGAGACAGTCTTAATGTAACTGTAAATGGAAACAGATCCTAGATTACTGCAGTTTTCCACATGTGTGATTTATTCTGGCGTTGTGAAACCACTACCAGGGTAAGCTATCAGATAATGACGCAGACTACGCATCATGACCTTCATAAATTATATATAAATCTTTTAAGAAAACATGTTTTCTTTACATGAAAAAGGCTGAATACGATCTATACACCAGTTCAAGATGATTCAAACATGATGTAATATGCCTAACGTTTATAGGCTAACATATGCTACCATGTACCACCGGCTACCTCACATTAGCAGAAATATAAGCACACAACGTCAGCCAAACTTTAGGACATGTACATTTAATTTACCTGGCTGGAGGGGCCATCCTTGATGTCCGGCTTCTGCTTCCTCTTGGCATTTTCAAGTTGTTCGTGTCTTTGTCGCTGACTGATAAAGTTAAGTGTTATACTAAACAGCCACACTCGGTAGCAGATATATCTCGACCTTAGGCTGCCTGTTCCGGAACTTTCCAGGTGTTACATCATTAGTCTTACGGGTAACTTCCGGTGTGACGGATGTACAAAGTTGCTTACATCAGTTTCAGCCATTGACTGTGGTGTCAACTAATATTATGGATTTCACTATTTCTTATCTAAACTAACTACATTTCCATACAACTATATAAAAATAAAATGAAACATTTTGTTTTACATGTATGAACTGAACATTCTATTTCCCAGAGCCCCCTTGCGGCGAGATTATTTAAGGTCTAGGCCCACAATCCCTCGCAATACTACTGAAGACGATAAGTCAATGGATGTTTTTATTTTATAGGCCAGTAAAAGAAAAAGAATCTTACATTTTTCATACAATTCTGTACGGAAGAGGATTAGGGCCACTAAAAAAAATAATTTAGGTTAAAAAATGTTTTTTTTAAATTATTATTCTGAGAAAAAAGTCAGAATTCTGAGATTAAAGTCAGAATTCTGAATTCTGACTTTAATCTCAGCATTCTGACTTATTTCTCAGAATTCTGACTTTAATCTCAGAATTCTGACTTTTTTCTCATAATAATAATTTTAAAAAAAATTCCCCTTTCATTTTTTTTTTTCAGTGGCCCTAATCCTCTTCCATAAAAGTCTGACTGTAGACTCAGAATATAAAAGAAAAGGCACATAAGAACAGTTTAGTTGAGCTGTCTGAATTTTGCTTAAACTAATTTAAAATGTTAATCAGATAAATCAGAAAGAACTTTAATCACAATGTATCTCAAGAATACAAAGAATTTGACTCCTGTATTTATGCATACTCCCTGTACAAACATAAATAGACAGACACTAAAAGTCAAGTACTAATAAAAATTATATAAAATATACATATTAGTACAAAAGGCAGAAGTGCAATAAAAGACACAATAGACAAACATGATAACGTGCAATAGTGCAAGGATGAAGGTGGCTCTGTCCATGAGGTAGCTGGTTTATGACACAGTGTTAAGTGTTCATCAGTATGACAGCCTGGGGGAAGAAACTGTTCCTGTGTCTGAGTGTTTTTGCGTACAGAGCTCTGTAAACTGTGAACTTAAACATAAGCATGAGAAATCTGTTATGTATAAGTAGTATCTCTATTTATATAAATGGACACATCAGAAGGATAAAAAAAGATGCATCTCACCAATTCAACCAGGATTTCTATTAATCTGACACAAAATTTGCACCTCACCTTACTTTGTATCTTCATTCCAAATAAAAAAAAGTTACACAGATGATTTTACCCCCCCAGTCGTCTTAATGATTAACTGTTAGAAGCATAAAAGGATTTCACACATTCAAAATATGCTTGTGTTTCATAACTTTATTAAGCAAACAAATATACGTATGAATGAGCAAAAAGCACCAATAAAAAATTAAGTTTATTTTCTTGTTCAAAACAACCAAAATGCCAGTGCATTACAGTAAACGCACATTTGTATAATATAAAATGATTATAGATGCAGCATTCAATGGCCATTCTTTATCTAATTAAATGATTGAAATAAAGATATATCACTACTTCATTTTTATGTAAAGTCAAGAAACAAACATATTATTCTTTTTTTCCTTTCTTCTTTTTATCGGGAAAATTACGTCGCTGATGGTGTCCACCTCCTCGTCCTGATCTGTGTCCTTTAGATCTTCTGTCATCCCATGCTGGCATTGGTGGTTCAATTTCCCCTGGTCGTCCTCCCCTGTCTGGTACGCTGCCCATCAACGTCTATAATGGACAGAGGTCAAATTAGACACATCTACATTCTGAATAACACTCACTCAACAGGTGCCATTTATGACAGTGTGTGGTTGTACCTTATAGACTGGGGTGCTTTTTCCAGCCTTGATTGGTTCATTGGTGGACTGATCCTCTCTGGCAGCGATTAGAAGAGCCAGAGAGACTCGAGGGGAGCCAGCAAGGGATGATAAAGGTGGCACTGATGCCAGAGCTTCACTGCGTTGCTGTTAAGAGAGGAAGACTGCTTGAACTGGGGTGTTTGTTGATATCAACATCAACAGTGATGTCTCTGATGTGTGTCCCCTGATAAGCTGGTGCAGCAAATTACTATCTTAACCAGAACTTTAATGAGTAGAAAGCTGGGCTAGAAGCTTGGATTTATGTAATCCTATATCTGTCGGTAGGTTGTTATAAATTGAATTTACTAAAACCTATTTTCATAAATGGACAGATCGCTTTTAAGGTTTCTTTTTAAAGACATTTATGGTCTGCAGGAGGCAAAAGCCTGATGGTATTCTCTTACTTTTCCTCAAGCTAAACAACAGCTTAATATTTTTCTTTACCAATAAAAATGTGTTCAGTTTGTTATCCTCATTCCTGTTGTCTCTACACGTATTTCTACAAGGTTCATTTTTGTGTTATTTGTGTGAGGATTTAGAGCTGCCATGAGGAACTTTAGATTTATGTTGACTTTGGTGGCTCCTGTCGGCAAAAAAATGTAGATTTTGCAACTTTGCTGATCTTGTAACTTTGCTGATCTTGTCCTGTCCATGCAAAGAAAGTGTTCTCTAACAAAAAAAAATCTCACCCTGCTTTCCGTGAACACTCACTGTGAGTGTTTGCTGTGGAAAATGTGAAGAAAGGCTGTTTCTTTAGCGTGCCCCAAGTCCTCTAGTCTGACACCTAACTTCTTGCAGTGGTTTAAGGCATCCAAAATTACAACATAGAAAGGATCAGCCTTCTTGCTAACAGTATTGTATGCTTTTGTAGGTCCTAAAAGGTTGTCTGTATCCATTTCTGTCTGTTTCACAGCCAGTTAAAAACTCCTCACAGTGGCTTTAATGCTGATCTGAATGGCTATAGCTTGTTTTTTTCTGGCAGTGAGAGTTACAATGTAGCTTATATACCACAGATACCACATCAATATTTCCCAGTACTTCTGTTTTAGATTTTGTTTATAACATTTTATTTCTTTACAGACTCAAAAATTATAATATACTGGCACTAAAAAGCACAACCAACAACCAAATAGTCCATTTGATGACTGTTCTTAAAGTAATTCACTCTTCTTCTCCCTGTCCATTTTAGAATTAATCTTAAGATTTTAGTGTTTGTTTTTAAGTCACTGCATGGTCTGTCACCTCAGCATATCTCTGATCTCATAAAAATCTAAGCCCCCTCCAGAGCACTGAGGTCGGCTGATCAGATGCGTCTTGTCGTGCCAAAAAGCCGACAAAAGACAA
Organism: Notolabrus celidotus; assembly: GCF_009762535.1. Lineage (NCBI taxonomy): Eukaryota > Metazoa > Chordata > Actinopteri > Labriformes > Labridae > Notolabrus > Notolabrus celidotus. The sequence continues at coordinate 18,132,236 of NC_048285.1, read as the reverse complement.
GGGGAGACCGAGCCTTTTCAGTGGTAGCTCCTAAATTGTGGAATGAGCTGATTCTGATTCTGATTCTGATTCTGAGCTACCCACCCAAGTTAAAATGGTCCCCACCCTGGATACTTTTATATCACGTCTTAAAACTCATTTTTACTCCCTGGCTTTTAATACAGCATTAGAGTTTGTGTTGGTCTCTGTTTGTCTTTTAATTTACTGTATTTTAAATTTTACTATTATTTGTTTCCACTGTTTGTATTTGTTGTGCAGCACTTTGGGAACCTTGTTGTTTTTAAAATATGCTATATAAATAAAATGGATTGGATTGGATTCTTACCTTTTGATTTTCTCCCCATGCAAATGACTCAAGTGTGACCTGAAAACGTTTAATAATCATCTGTCGTCGACACTTATAATCCTCTGACAGAACTTCATTGATTTTATGAACTCGTGTCTGAAAGACACAAAGAGAAATTGTTAAAAAGCTAATGTCATTTGAGAATAACATCTGATGTACAGTATATCTAACTCAGTATAGTTCGGACAACTTACCCACTGCTCTGGGCTGAGGCTGGTCTTGAGAAGCGGGTTTGTCATGTCCCCACATGGAAGGCGAGCAAGCCTCAAATCCACCTTCATTAAAATAAGGTTCAAAAATGATTTTCATGTTTCTCACCTCATCATCATAACGTTAATTTAACTCAAGCTTCCTCACATCAAACTCACCTCTTTCAACACATCTGTCATTTGACAGGAGGCATCCATGTCGAGCGCACGCAGCAGTAATATCCATTCTGCCTGCATCTCAGCCTTCCTTTTGACAGAAACATCATCATCTGCATATTCCTGGCAAAAGTCATCAAGTTCACAGCTGTGATCTTCAACTCTCTGCTCCTTTACAGACTCCTCTTCTGCTGTCTTCTCCTCAGCATGCGATTCCTTATACTTCATTATGCGAGCTGCTTGCAACTCTGATACAAGGAACTCTAAAGGATTGAACAAGAAAACCCCGTCATTTAATGGCCAGGCTTGAAATGTTCAAAACTATGAACTATGAACAGATTCAAAATCATTCTCACCAGTGACTTGGTTAAGGATGGACGGCTCGAGCGCCTCTGATGAAACCACAGTGAGGGGAATGAACATGTTTGACAGTAACTTTCTCAGCTCTCCTACCAATAAGATGTCACCTGTCCTGGATGAGCCTAAAAAAGAAGACAAAAAAATATATGAGGAACATTTGTCACAAGTCTACAAGTCTGAAAATACACACCACGCTGTACATTCATGCAGTCATTGTTCCACTGTTGGTAACTTGGATATCTCTTTGTTCCAGTTATTCAAAAACCGGTTGATAAATCATCTGTTTGTTGGTGGTAACTAGGGTTGCCAACTGTCCCGCATTAGCCTGGACATCCCGTATATTGGGCTAAATTGGTTTGTTTCATACGGAACCTCAATTGTCCCGTATATTGACCATTAATTCTTGTAAATACAACAGACTGCACTCTACAGATCCAAGATCAGATAAAACAGCAGTGGCAGATCATGTGCCAATCACACTGCCTGTCATCCAATCACAGGCCCCTTCATGTGCATCAGTTGTATATAGTGCAAATGTGCCATATCCTGCAAAAAAGTGTGGAGAGGATTTTCTCTCTGATGGCCATTAAATGGTCAGACTCAAGAAACAGATGCAGCACAGAGCTGATCCAAAATGAACTTCAAATATCTGTAAATTGTGACTTGTCGTGTAAGGACTTCTCTGTGGCAGTGCAAAAGGACAAAATACTGCTTGAGTCAGTCAAGAGCAGCAAAAAGTATCCCTGGAAAAAGTACATTTGATGAGTCATACTCCTCTTTTGCATTTAATTTATCTTTTGCCTGTTTGTTTATGTAAACAGCCAAATTGTGGTTTCTTTGAGGTTTATTCATACGAGGTTACATAATGATACAGTAAGGATTAAAGGGAATATACACACTTTCTGCATTTCCAGTTGAATCAGAATATGAGGGTCTTTGACCTTTTTTTTTTTTTAAATATTTCCAGAATGGTTGCAATGCATATTTATTTATTTGTGTCTGGAATAATGTGTTCAAACAAGGCTTGTTTGAACACATAACGTTTTTTTTTGTGTTTAAATATATATATATTTTTTTACCCTTTTCTTAACTTGAACACCCAATAAGTGTCAGGTGGCGCAACCAGATATTTGTCAAAATACATGTACTTACCTATCATTTATTTAGCTGAAAGTTTTAGGAAGTATCCCTTAGAGTGGTTACAGTGCTTTACACATTTGTATTTTTTGAGTCTATTTTTATTTACAATATATTATGATTTTTGCATTCTATTGGCCAGGTATAAAATATAATTTTTACAGTTTTAGGTTGGTTGCACCACCTGACATGGAAAGTGTTACCATCCACCTATAAGTTGATAAAAGCTTTTCTATTATTATTTAAGAGACATCTACAAACCTTTTAACTAAGCCATGACTATTAGTTGGGGTCCTCTGAATTATTTAATATGTTGAAGTCCATTATAACTACTTACTTTCAAAATAAAAGCTCCATGAGTACAGTGGTGCCACCCTGACATTTGAGAACATGCAAATTCCTGGACAAAAGTTTTTAAATAACCTTAGGTGCCTTTAAACTATTGATATTTATGAAATTTATTTCAAAGCTCTTATATGTACAATCATGCCATGGTGTTTTAATTTGAATTTAATATTATTAAAATACATTTTTTATAGTGTTTTAAGTCAGGACGGTTGCACCACCTGACATTTTCAGGGTTTGAGATACTTCAAAATAAAATAAATCTCAATATTTGAATGTACTGAAATTCTATTCAAAATAAGCAGGTATTATAGAATCAATTGATGCATGTCTTAAAAATAACTAACTATTTCAAAATAAAATAATGGAAAAATATGCACGTCATGTCAATGACCCATGAATATACTCTGAATTCACACATCATGCACACACCACCATGACACCGTGCACCTGTCCCTTATTTAGTAGTGAGAACGTTGGCAACCCTAGTGGTATGTTATCATTATAAATTCTTTTTTTTTTATCATTTATAAAAATCAAAGCAAACCTAAGCCCTTTAGAGAATAAGAGTTCCTTCACACAGCACAACAGACAACAGTTTCTATCACACACCTTTTAAATCTGGACAGACGGTTCTCAGCTCAGTTGCCAGCCAGGTGAGCAGAGGACAGGGGAGCTCGTCACACTGGCACCTTCTGAGGCACGCGCATCCCGGGTACCTAGCCAGGAAATAAAACACGACAGGTGAAGTTACCTGCGTCAGCCCGGCAAGGGCCCCCATAAACACCAGTAAGCCCAGCGTATTGATACACAAACGTTTACAGTTACATACTGAAAATTACGTGTTTAAAAACAACAGAGACTTAATTTATATCAGCTTTAACACATTGCTTCAAAAACAAATTACAGGTGGGGACTACGAAGCTGATTAAACAGTGGATAAACGTTACTTACCCTAACGCCTTAAGCGATGTAACTGTCCCTAAACTCCTGTCCATTGTTACTCTAATGCTTTACAAGTTTTAAATCTACATATGTTCTCTTGTAAATCAGCTTACTCAGCTGTCTCAAGTTCAACCGTGTTTTGAAATTGTGCTTCCTTCATTCACACTTGTTTTTGTGCCCATGCCACCGCCTGCTGGCCGGAGTGTGCACAGGTAATGCTGTACCTCTTCTTCTTTGTATTTAATGGCGGATCGCAAACAACTTTTAGGTGCATACCGCCACCTACTGTACAAGAGTGTGCATCATCATGTCACTTTCTCATTAAATTCTTCCTATCAGTCTTGTGTCTGATAGGAAGATATAGAGCGCCCTCCTGACTGCTCTGATACCGCCTGCCTCTCCCTCTGTTCCCAGCAGTCCCGTGAGGCTCCACTCCTGTATTGCTGCTCTAACCCTCTCTTGGAACTGCTCTCGCTCAGCTGCATACCTGTTACAGTTCAAAATCACATGTTCAACATTCTCACGCACTCCACACCTCTCACACCAATCATTCATCCTTTTACCTATTGTATACAAAGTGTCATTTAGCCCTGTATGACCCACTGTTGGTCTCATTATGATAATTTCCTCCCTTCTTTTCCTTTCCTTATAGTTCTTTGTTATTACTGACTTTTGTATTTTGTAAAAGCTCCTTCCTTTCAGGTCTTCCTCCCACCCTTTCTGCCATATTTCCACTCCTTTCTTCTTAATCGTTGCTTTCCCTTCTCCTGTCCCAAGAGGTGTTCGGACTGTTATGTTCTTCCCCAGTGCCCCTTTTGCTTATTTGTCTGCATCCTCATTTCCTTTCTTCCCCTCATGTGCTGGCACCCAACAGAACTGTACATCTACACCACCCACCCCTGTGAAGTCCAAGCAAACTGTGTTGTAAATCATTGAGTAAATCTTCTCTTGCAGTGTTTGATGTGTAAATGCTTTCCAGAACCGCTACTGAGTCTGTGCACACCACCACCCTGTCTGGCCTGACCTCCCCCACCCACTGAAGTCTGATGAGTACTGCCACCATTTCTGCTGTGTACACTGACACCTGATCAGAGAGCCTTATAGACAAATAGATTTTAAATTCTGGTGTACACACACCAACTCCCACACACCCACTTGCGCTCTTGGATCCATCTGTGTATATTTTAAGGTAGCTATAATAATTGCCCCTCACATACACACTTGTTTTCACTCCAATCTCATTCATTCGCCATTCTCTCTTCATTGCTAGGACACTCATGTCCACTTTAACCTCAGGGTAGAGCCAGGGGGGTATACTGCTGACAGGAGTGGGATGCTGTACCTCCTCTTCTTCTTCTTCTCTCATTTTAATATCAGACCGCAAACCAGATTATAATGGTGCATACCGCCACCTACTGTACCGGAGTGTGTAACATCATGGTTTTGTACTTCAGGTAACAATCTTATTTTGTAATTCTCTTGTTATTGAGATATCTTGTCATTATAACACTTTTCAATACATCTTAAAAAAATGGAATTCTCTTTCTTTTCTAGTAAAACAAAACTTGTATTAAGTAAAAGAAACAAACAAAAAAACAACAACCTTCAAATCAATTAATAAGATTGAGTGACTGATAATGGGATGTCGTTAAAACATCTAGTGACAATTTACCTTTATGAAAATATATATCCAAATATCTCAATTCTAAAATCACTTTTCTTTTTCAGTCATATGAATCAACTGGCCCTTCTTTAAAATCGCACTTCAAGGAACAGCCATATAAGCCAAGAGAAAGGACCAGAAGAAAAGTAAAAAAAAAAAAAAAATACAAGTAAAGTAAATAAAATAAATAAATAAAGTAAAATAAAACAATAATAATATAATAAATAATAATTGTGATAATAATGACTGGGATAATAACATTAACAATGCTAACGATATAACATTTATTAACAATATGAATATCAATAACACTTAGAAATCTGTAGCAATTCAGGTAACATTCTACATAATGAAAACATGAAAACAAATAACTGAACAACAAAAGAAAATTAAGAAACTAAGTAATGCTGTACCACTAGATTTGAGTCGGATGAAATACTCAAGCTGACTTACAAAAATTAATTTGAATATAACACTTGCGGTATTAATAATTGATAGATGTAGAGTTTCTTATCTTAGGTGCATTAATGTGTGCACATCATAGGCTATGGGGTCTATGAAACATCAATATACAGTCAATGATGCATATCTTCAGGCATTAAGCTTGTAGGGCTAGTTCAATAACTTTATGTTCTAGTTGGTACTTGTGAATTCCCCTATGGGTGTACAAAGTTTGCCTTAATTTCTACTATAATAACACAATACATGTGTTGATTATGTTTTATATCATAACTCTGATTGTGTTAGAGTATAGGCTAGTTATCAAATGAATTAAGTGCAATAAAGAGTCAAAAATTCTCTTCACAATTAAAGATGGATTGGAAATCTTTGACAGCAGGAAATGGACATACATACGGTTTGTAATACATATGCAAGCTTTTTCAAAACTTCATACATACGTACAGTGGATAATTAAAAAAAACAAGACTGAAATTGTGTTTGGATACATTTTAAGTATTCCTATTTTGAATAGTACATGAACTCAAATGATCTAAATACTATTTAGATACTATCTAGGCTATATGCTTTAAACAGTACATAAATGCATCACTATATTTATTTAACTGTGCATTGCAGTCTGCTTGAAATGTGTGAGACAACGTTTCTGTAACTCTTCAGCAGCATCTCTGTGTCAGGAAGAAAAATGTACCTGATTAATTAAAAACGGCTCCAAATGCCATTTGAAGGAAGATTTTAAAAAACTTTATAACTTCAAATGGGGCCGAAATAAAATGAGATACCTAGGGGTAATCATACCTAACAATTTAAATAACTTGCATCATAGTAATTATGGAAAATTAGAAAGCTTAGTGAGGCAAGACCTGAGTAGGTGGAAAATATTACCACTCACTCTACTAGAAAAAATTAATATTATTAAAATTAATATTTTGCCTCGTTTCCTTTTTTTATTTCAGAACCTGCCACTTTATATAGCACCTACTTGTTTCAATGTATGGGAGGGGCTACTGAGAAAATTCATATGGGATGAAAAGAAACCAAGAGTAAAACTCAAAATACTACAGCAAAGGAAAGTAAAAGGGGGACTTGCATTACCTAACTTAACTCATTATTATTATGCAGCACAAATAAAATCAATCTTAGTGTGGATGAATAAAGATCTAAACCCTAAATGGAAACTCATTGAGACTAAACAGGTGAGTACATTGAGTACATTAATTTTCTCAGAGTTTAAAAAAATCCAGTTAAAATGATTAATTAAAAACTCTCCCACACTTATTTGATTCATGTCATATTTTCTTAACTCAATAAATTAAAACCACGTGCTGTACATTTATGTCCAGTAGGAGGCACCAGAGCCCTGTAATAAACTAGACTGAATTAAGTTCAATATCAGGGTACTTATTTCAAGTATATGTACTCAAGTACCATACAAATAGTCAACTACTTATTCAATGTTTATGCCTTTTATGGAATATGTCCATTCATTCATTCTAATATATAGCTGTACTCAGCTTCAAGAGGCATATATTGTTCCTCCTCACTACATTAAAATTCGGTTCACTTTTATATTTCCCTAATCCAGTGAAAACCTCATATATTCACATTTGGTGTATTTGATTTATTTTCCTTTTTTCTTTTTCTTTTTGATGATGGGGTTACTTGTAGGGCACTAGTTTGTATAGAGCTATTAGAGAGCTATTTTAGTTGAAAAGCTCACCATGACACTGGATCTGAGAATGCTAAATCCTGATATGAAGTATCCCTAACCATGTTTTGGCTCTGCTACACTATTCATCACTATGATCAGTGGCTGTGATATCTACATGCCCTTTTCTCTGATGATTATTTTGTTCACTCAGCACTCTTAATGCCATCTCTCTGATGCCTGCAGTGCAGCGGATGCATGCTTCACTTGAGCTGGAGTGTTTTGGACAGTAGCACTTGATTTAAAACACTGAACAGGCTTTTATGGTTCTGTTTGGACAGCTTTGATTCTGTTTCTTCATAAACTCTCCAAAAGCTCTTACAGCAGGAAACCTTGAACTCAAGTTGTGCCATCAAACATGGATAGTCAGCTGTGCTCTGAGTCATCAGGATGATGTGTCATTTCGTTTATTTCATTTTCTTGACAGTCTTGCTTGAGGCCCAATAAGACTGTCAATTACTCCAACACATGGCTGTATGCACAAACACATGAGCTTCATTAGCTGTGTGTGTGTGTGCATTGTTTGGGTTGACGTGTTGCTGATCACACTCCTGGCACAAGCCACCCCATCAGCAGCGTATACACTGAGCAGGAACAATGAAGACAGTGGTTGTGTACATCTCTGTCTGCTTGATGCCTGCTGCCATATGTAGAGAAGCTGTGCCTCCACTCTGACAACAAAAGACTCACCACGCGTCGGGATGCTGCGTCTTTCATTCCCCCGACACTGCCCACTGCTTCATGAAACCCTGGAGAGGCTGACCTTTGACCTCTGGCAAGCTGCCAGACAATGCAGGCACACACTCCGCAATGCTCTGCAGTGATCATATATGCTGGACTTGTTGAATGGCAAATGGTAAATGGACTTGTACTTAAATAGTGCTTCTCTAGTCTTTCTGACCACTCAAAGTGCTTTTATACTGCTAGTCACATCTACCCATTATCACAGCATTCAAACACTGATGGTAGAGGCTGCTGTAGTAAGGTTTTAGTAAGGTTGCTGTAGTTTTTCATGATTTTTTGCATCTAATGCAACATTTTTTACAGTATTCATGTTCGCATCTCAAGCAAAATTTTCACTTTTTTCATGATTTTTGCATGAAATGCAATTTTTTTTTTAATTTTCATGATTTTCCATGTCAAATAAAGGTGTATTGCACAGGGTCCTGCTTTTATTTTGCTTTTATTTGGTTTTTACTTTGTTTTTATGTTTTTATGATTTCATGTTCTTTTAATAGTGATGATACTTGCACTGTCTGTATGGCTTTTTAATTGTTCTTTATTTTGCACATGACCTTGGGTCATTGTTCAGCACTGTAACAGTGCTCTATAAATAAATATTATTATTATTATTATTATTATTATTATTATTATTATTATTATTATTATTATTAATAATAATAATATATTATATGACACACTTACAGATAAAAATACTTTGTTACAGTGTTACAAAAATGAGGATATGAGGATGACGAAATGATTTGTGAACAGTTTGTTTTCTGTATCAACAGGAGGTATAGATAGAAATAGATACATATGATACTTTTGTTAAACAGAGAGGAATGGGTTTTTGATATTGAATGAAAATTCCAGATATTCAGCTTATTCTTCAATAGTTTGAGGTCACCAGTAGAGACCTAAACGACCAGCCAAACATGCTGATTGTAGTGGTATTCAATGCATTCAACCACATCTTACAGGTGTTTCTGAAGCTTGTGGAAGTTTTCCGTGATAATACAGTGATCCCCTGAGAGCCCCAGTGAGACAGGTGTGTGTGGTTGTTTACAGTGGGATGGTAACTGTTGCTCAGGTGACTGGAGGACACTCCCCCTGCAGACAGATAGACATCTGCTCGTGACAGCCGGAGCTTCTCATGCCCTCAGTGTGAAACTCAGACCTTAAGCTGTACTCAGAGAGAGGCAGAGACAGAGAGCAGTTACACGGTGCAGGTGTAACGGATGCACAAGTTACCAGCTCATTTGTGGCGCTATTTTTTGTGTATTTGCTTTGAACACTGTATTTATTGGTATTGATATTTAGCGTTTAGAATTGTGTTTAAACTATCAGTTATGGATCGACTGGATGAATGGAGCTTCAAGTCCAAGAGCCTGGAGCTGGAGGAGGATTTCTACTTCGACTACGGAGCGGAGGAAATAACAGATTATCAAGACCCCAACGAACTCCTGGCTGCTCTCAAACAAAAGGAGGAAGAGGTTATTTTGGCAGCCCAGCTGGGAAACGCATTGCTCCTGGAAACCCGTCAGTTAAAGGAACAGGGCGAGAAACTTCATGAACAATACGCAGACAAGCTGGAGGTAAGGAGAACCTGCTTTAATGTAAAGATCATGTCCAGAAATAGTGTTAAGTGAAATACTAAGACGACGAATTTGGTTGGGACATGTTGATTGTCGTGGTTGCTGATATTTGAAATGGACGTTTGTAAAGGAAAAGTAGCTTATCTTACTCTGAGGTGGCTAAACTCATCCAAAATGTGTCATATTTATATTTCTCAAAGTTGTTTTGAGACTGTGGAGCTACTTTGGTAACAGAATTAATACATAATAGGAAATATTTTAATTTGTTTTTAAACAGAAGCAAACAGGTTCATTTATCATTTTAGTCAGATACATAAGAGAAAAGCGCTTTAAAAAAATAAATGGTCATTTTTAATAATAGAGAGCAGTTACTGAAACCTACCATCAAAATTATGACAACGTTCTGATGTTATTTTTTACTTAAAGGCACTATGAGGAGTTTTTCATCAGCTGAGAAACAGACTGAAACCAACACTGATGCCTCTGTATGAACCTCAAAAGCAAACAAAACCATAAACAACAACACTGATACCTTCTCTGTTGTCATTTTTAATGCCTTAAACCACTCAGAGGGGGTAGGTGTCAGACCACATGATTGACATTTGGCTTTAAAACACCCTTTTTCGGCTTTTTTTAATGAATAATCACATTGAGTGATACATCTGGCTGTTAAAAGACAGCAGGGTGAGGTTTTTGTTGAAAACACTACTTTTGCATGTACAGAACAAGAGATAAGAGGTATCACTTTGTCCACAATGGGGTGCCAAAATTGATATAAATCAAAAGTTCCTCACAGCAGCTTTAATATTGTGAAAAATAATCATGAATTCAATGAACACTAGTACCAGTCATCACTTTATGAGCTACAGTTAAAAAAAAATTCTCTTATCATTCATATTCTCTGAAAAATGGCTGAAAAAATCACAAATTCTACCAGGGTATGTAAACTTATGAGCACAACTGTATATAGGAAAATCAGGCTTTCAAAAAAATAAATGCTAATCTTTAATAAAAGAGAGCAGTTTCTGAAACCAACCATCAAAACTATTACAAAGTTTTGATGTTATTTTTTACTTAATATTGTGAAAAATAATCATGAATTCAATGGACACTAGAACCAGTCATCACTTTATGATCTACAGTAAACTGTACTTTATTTAAGGCATTTGAAATTAATTGTTAATGTAGTTCCCGTGTATTAAATCTACTTTCGCTTCAAATTGTTGCTGACGTAACCTCTTTGCACTCATTGTACTCTCTTCTTTTGTGTCATTCCACTGACTTCAAAAGCTTGTCTAACTTAAGAGACACAATTATACTGACATGCTTCTCAGGCTGAGAGTGAAACCATTGTTCTGATCACGTGGAGTAAAACTTGTGTAATATTGATAACTCCCCATGAGACCCCAATGAGTAAACATCTCATGTTAAAGAGACATGTAAATCCTAATAATAGACAGCAAAGGAATCTGTAATCTGTACTGTGACACAACTGAGTTGTCATGCCAAGTTTATTTTTCAAGGTGAATGCTGATGTCTCAATCAGATGTTCAATATTCAGTCTTATCAGGTTAAAATCCCACAGCCAGGACAAACTTGAGGTTTGGTGTTAATGTGTCAGGTACTTTACAAAGTGCAATAAAGATGTGGCGAGGGCTTATCTGCCTGAAAACTGATAGAAAGTACAAGACAGACACATTGATAGATACAATATCATGACATAACTATTGATCATTTTAGTTAATTATTAATTTGCTGATTTCTTGAACAATTTGGTCAATTAAAAAGTCAGGGGCATTGTGTTTTTTTGAGATTAGGTTTTTATTCCAAGCAAGACAAAGCAGATCAAATGGCTACCACTTTTGCCAGAAAATATCATTGATATAAAATTTGTAGTTGTATATTTTTTGCAGTCAACTATTTGACTTGTACACTCAAGTCCCAGCTCTACTCAAATACGCTATAAATAGATTTGACTCATATTTCTTACAGAAGAACCTAAAATCTCATAAATGGTCATTGCAACCCAAGGTACTGCATTTTTAAGGTTAAGATTCTTACATTCAAACATTTCCCATGATCCTTTGCAACTCTAAGTGAAGTATGCAGGTGCATTTTATCACTCAAATTCCCTTTCAACAAGAATTCACAGCCTCTGAAACATTCTAACCTGATCTGGATCCATTTTCATCACTCTCCTTTCAACTGTTGCAAACTTATCAACTGTTTGCTTGATTTATAATCTGTCCTCCCTCCTGCGTTTGTAGGCGCTGGAGCAGGGCAGGCATGAGCTGCGGCTGAAGCTGGAGGGCTGCCAGTCCAAGTGGGAGAGCCAGGTGGGAGACCTGGAGCGGGATGCGAGGGAGCTGAGCGCACAGGTGGAGCGGCTCACTCAGGCCCTCAGTGAAGCTGAGAGGGACAAGAGTCGCGTATGCCAGGAACACGGGGAGGAGACGCAGCGGCTCAGGGAGCAGCTCCACACGGTGAGTAGAGTCCCACCACACATTAACATCTGCATCACATGAGCTGTGGTTAAAAGCAAACATTCCCTCTGGCTGTGACGTGCAACTGAGCTCCTGAGAAACAAACTGCTGTGGATTCTATCACTGCAGGACTTCTGAGTTAAGCCAGATAAGACGGACTGAAACCTGATGCACGCTCTGAAACTCAATGTTCTCTGCAAAGCTCTCTGTATCTGTGTGACTCAGTCTAATCTGCTGTAGAGCGAGGTCAGACTCAGGCTGTTTATAGATGCTGAGCAAGGCCAATGCCGAGTGAATACTTATTCAAGTTTTGGTTAAAGTAAAAGGAAAGTTTTCACCAGAACTGGAGCAGCAGAGTGGACAGAAGATATAAAGACAGAGTGCCTGTTGTTTTGACAGGCAAATGATCTGTGCAAGCACTGAAAACAATGTAAATGAGATGGGGAGTGAAAGTAAATATTGTGACCTGATTTCAGGTCCAGGGCAGCAAAAGCGTCAGGTGCTTTGATTCAATGCTTTTCTTTTTTTCTTTTTCTGTATCACTGTAGACTTGACATCTTTACATTTGAAACTATTTGGTTGAACAAAAAAAAAAATTTTAAATTTCATGCATTGTTTAATTGAGGTGTAGCAGGCATTGTTTTTACTTTTCCAGCTTATTTATAGGCTTGACAATCAACTGCTCATTAAGGAAAAAAGTCAGATGAAGCGATCTTGAAAACAGCCACAGGGATAATGTTACCAGTTTAATTAGTAACATGAGGTTAACTATCAACAGATTACGTAGCTATCCATATGACATCATGGACAAAAACCTGGCAACAAACAACTGAGACAAATCTTTATCAGGTCACAGATTTATGATCCTCTGTGTTTGATGCAGAGGAGACACTGTATGCAGGCAGGAAAATTCAACCAATGACATACTTTACAGCCTCTTATCAGTGACGGAGCTGATTGGGTCACACAGCTGCGTAACCTTGAGTGTTTTTCCAGTCTTAGAGAGTCAGGGATATTTTGGTAAACATTAAAGAATGACTGTACACGGTACATGAGTGTAGTGAAGCAGCTCTAAATGAGCAACAAACCTGAGCTGACAAAGTTAAAAATGAATCCAAACAAGCAGTTTGCTCCCTCCCATGAGTCAAGGTCCGCAGAATAAGGAACTATGAATGCCTTTCCCCCACTTTGGGAACTTGCAGATGACTCCAGAAGTTCAGGAAAACGTCAATTAAGATAAAAGGTTGTGTCTAAGTTTGGGCTGTTAGAGGAGAAGGAAGTGGAGAAAATGTTTTATTTGCTTGCCGGGTAGAAGAAGAGGGTAACTCTGGACTCTGTGTGGTTGTAAAAGTCAGAAAGGAGAGCTAATGTGTGTGAAGAAAGAAAGAGAGAGTGCAAAGCAGCTCCATGTGTGACGAGTTTTTACCTGATGTGGTGAAGTCTGCTGGTGCTTCTGTTGCTCTGCTGCCTGCTGGGGTGAGTTTTGTCTGTATGCCAGAGATTTCTTATATCGTAAGCCTCCACAGTTATGACTGGAACAGGGGGCTTTGTTATGTGTGTCCTCATGGGGGTTCTGTACAATGGAAATCAACATTCTATTGGGAAATATGTTAAGTGGATAGTTTTTTGATAGTTCAGGACTACAAGAGACATCTTCAAATATCTTACCTTTGTTATACCAACAGAACAAAACCAAAAGATATTTACTTCATTATAATCAAAGACTTAGAAAATCAGTGAATACGTATGTTAGGGGCCAAAGAGCAATTGTGTAATAAGTATATATGCCAGTTTTCTTTACCAGACTGTTGTTTGATTTACACAGTTTTGCCTGAAACCGGCTTAGTATAGTCTTTTGGCTCTAGTTTTATACTCAAAAATACAGTCTAATTCAGTAAGTTATATTGATTTAGAGTCTTAATAAAAAGCTCTGGCAGCTTTCTCAAATCTTGAAACTTTAATTGTGAGAGCGTAACCAGAGCCTGACAGGAATCTGGAGGAGGCCACTGCTCTCAAACCAATGAAACCCGAGAGCGAAAGAGTTTATCTTGTTAACCAGCAACCACAAAACAAGGCTCTGATCTGAGGGGAAAGATTTGCCTTGTCTCTCCACCCGGGTACATTTGTGGAAGCGGCTGTATGAAAACACTATTGACGTGTGCCAGATGGTCACATGGTCCGGCAGAGCAGAGTGTTTGGACAGTCACTGAGGGTAAAATATCAGGCAGTGATGAGTGATGTCTGGGTGTTTTTCTTCAGATTGTGCCACAAATGTTTTCATTCCTGCAACTGAGGCAGAGTGTGGGAAAACTTAATGAGCTTTTAATACATCTGATGCGTCTTATTGTTCATTTATTAATCCACTCTGTGAGTTTTTAACAAAGACATGTACACAGTCTGATTCTGAGAATTATGTTACTTACACTAAAGGAGAGAAAACATTAGATTAGGATATTTTGCTGGTTTTGGTTAGACTTGTTGTGCAAGAAAACGTTCCACAGCTCGACATTATCAGAGAAGTAAAATTCAGGATATTAACACATCTGCTGGATAAGAGATGGCAGACTGGAAAGGGAGTATGATAGTGTTTGATAAGCTGGACATGTTTGTTTTTTGTGCAGAGTCGTTTACTCGACTGTTACTACACTAAAAACACGTTCAGCACATTTGTTTGGACCTGCGTCAAGTTAAATAAAGAATAACGATTACTCATGGACAGTTGAATGTGTTAAGATATACAAGCTGCTCTGGTTAGATATGCCACAGTCAATATTGATTTAAATTACCACAGCACTTTAAAAGTAGAAAATGGGGCACCAGTTTAGCTCTGCTGGTAAAGCAGGCTTGAAGCAGGCTTACAGGGGCTTGTCTCTTTCAAACTGTCCTGTCCAATAAAGAAAAAAGGACCAATAATAATCTTGAAAATAAATAGAAAATATGGGTGGTCAGAGTTTCCATTTTCTTTTGAACACCCCCCTCAAGTAAACATTAACAGGTAAATGACATATTATTGTATTACATTGTACTGCAGCAAGTGCAGTCAGGCACAAAAGCCCTAGAACTAGGTTATTACCTGATTATTATCAAGTAATTACACTGTATTACTATATTATTAGCAGTAGGGACGCGACAGTAGCTCAGTTCAGAGGGACTTTACTTGGGAACCGAAGGGTCGCCGATTCGAGTCCCAGCATGGACGAAGTTTGGCAAGTAGACTGGTGACTGGAGAGGAGCTGGTTCACTTGCCTGGGCACTGCCGAGGTGCCCTTGAGCACGGCACCGAACCCAGTGCACCGGTTGGTGGCAGCATCCATCACTCTGACATCTCTCCATAAGTGCATGTCCACTGCATGTGTGTGCATTGTATGTATATACCAAAAACTGTGCGTGTAGCATGACCGAAAAATAACATGAGTGAAAAAAATTGAATTTCCCCCTGGGGATTGATAAAGTACATTCTTCTTCTTCTTCTTCTTCTTCTTCTTTTTCTTCTTCTTCTTCTTCTTCTTCTTCTTCTTCTTCTTCTTCTTCTTCTTCTTCTTCTTCTTCTTCTTCTTCTTCTTCTTCTTCTTCTTCTAATTAACTATAAACACAGTTTTACTAAGTTTAAACAGAGCAAACAAAAGATCAACAAAGTAACATAACTTATAGCTGTTTTGATAATCTTTCATCATCGTCATATTATCTCAGACAACATTCTTAAATTGTGTTAGCTTTAGCTTTATTAAAAAGTGAAGTCTTGGTTTTATGTTTTATCCACAAAACATGAAAGATAACCGAATGTCTTTCAGTTTCTGACCACTCAGCAGACAAAACAATCAGGTTGTGGATGTAACTTGAGAGCAAAGTGTTCAGTTCTTGTTTGGCAGCATTGTTGAGTCATATGTACGCAGTTCTTTATTCATTATTTTGACCAAAAAGTCAGGGAATAGTGAAAAAAAAACAGTTTCAAACAGCTCCACACTGGTGTCTACTAGAGGTGCACCACTACTGAAAATAAGGGTCTATATTGATTCTGATTCTGATTCTTTACCATTTTTGCCGTATTGGTACATGTAGTCTTTTCAGTTTGTGGTTAACAGGTGTGTGTTACTCATTATGCCTACACATTACCTTTCACCTCCTGCTCTCCACACAGTGTAACAGGATCTCTGGCTTCCCTAGCTGAGTATCCGGTTGTGCATCTGGTTTTGTATCACACTGTTTTATTGGACGACTGTGACAAATCGCCCACTGTAGATTTCCATTATTATACAATGAGATGTCTGAATTGAGGCGAGCCCACCGTGACCTCTGGCCCCTCTGCCGGCATCAGGCAGCACACAGACAAAAAGGAAAGACAATAAACATTTGGGGGAGATATAAATCTTTCATTTGCTCCTCTGATATTGCCCAAACATCCCATCATCCCTGGGGAAAGCCGTCTTTTCTGCGTGCTCCCTGAAGGGCTCTGCTGTAGCGTGGGTAGTCAGCTGTTAGATACCTCAGTGTGTGGATGGGTGAGGGGCCATGTGAGGGGATATCATCTTTGTGTCTCTACCAAATGGAGCGTCCTCCTTCCACTCCTGGTTTGGTGATTCTCAGTGGGTCGCTGCCTCCATTGTGGAGGAGGCCCATGTTGATGAGATGAAGCAGCGGTAACGAAGACTCCCAAATGTTCATCTTTTAGCCCCCCTCCTCTTTTCTCCTCTTCCAAATGTGTCTGCATGCTATGTTTTGTTTTTCTCCATCAGTGCCTGTTAAACTCTCATTACACACACAAACACTTCCACTAATATTAGCACTCAATTCGGCCTCACTTCCTCCTAGAAACACTTCCACACAAGCAGTCCCCTCCGCTTCACCCTCATGAAGTCCATGTTTACGCTCCACCCACATTGCTGTCTAATGTGGCATGATGATGTCACGGACCGAACAGCTCCAAGATGCCATCCGCTCCATCTGCCTCAGAGTGCGCCCTTTCATCTTGTATTATGTGGCAGTGATGGGACGTGACAGGGGCCCGCCAAACTGCTGAGTAAGGGGAAATGAGGGACCCAGCTAAGGAAGGGAGGGGTCTGGGTGGAGGGAAAAATGTGGAGTTTCAGTGGCACAGCAGCACTCCACCAAAGATCCCCAAGATTTTATTTGTTGCTCTCCCTCTTTGCCTGTTTAGATGTTGATTGAAAGTTAGGTTGAGTCAGCATTTCTAATATGGGCCACCCAAGTGGCAACCTACGGCCATGAGAATTAAAGCCAATGCGGAAGTGTTAAAAACTGCAGTTCTTCGAGTGTCCACTTGAGGCTGGCTCTGGAAGTACCGGAAACCACATACACACACAAATTCAAAAAAGCTGATCTTTACAGCAGAAATAAACATGTTTACAGTCTGGTACAAAAAACAAGTGTAGTCTGGATAGCTCATTTCTCGATCGACACACAATTTACAGGGGTGAATTAATTCATAACGCGGCATATATTAAGATTACGAGTTTTCCATTATGAGAGGCACAGCTGATTTGATTGACAGGCGGGAACACTGTATGTGTTGGCTAGGAGGCTCAAAGCCCGCCTCTATACCTCACACTAGCTCAACAGCAGTTAGGTTGAGTTCAGCATATCCAATATGGTTTCTGCCGGCGATTGGCTTCAAAACAGCCTTTTAGAAACAGATGGGTGATGTCACGTATACCTTGCCATATATGTATATGTATATCATTTTGCTTTAAAATGCCTCAGATAGCAACAAGTCATGTCACTTAAGACTATGTCCATGTTTTATACAGTCTATGGATCATGCACCTGACCTAGACAGTGACCTAAAATTTAAAGGTGACATATCATGCAAACTCGACTTTTTAATGGTTCTCTACCTGAAATATGTTTCCCTGGCATGTCTACAAACCCCCCGAAAATGAAAAAAATCCATCCTGCCCCTGTTCTGATTCTCCACCTTTCTGTAAATGTGTGTGAAACGAGTCGTTTCAGTTTTCAGTGTTTTTCATACGTCACAACGACATCCAGTCTGTAACTGAAGTCAGAGCTCGGAGCTTGTTCAGCCCATAGACTGTATAAAATACAACTCAACTCTTCCTCCGTTTTCCATTACCTGCACACATGTGTGCTAACAAGGAGCTTAGGAGGTTTCACTCCCCACGTCTGCAGATTTGAAGATCTAGTGGATGATTTTTATTTATCATGGAAAAGTGCTAGCGCTAGTTAGCATAGCCACATAGCTACATGTTCGTAGCTGTGTACCAAGACACACGTCGACATACTGATAAATAAAACAACAAGAAACACTAAATCTGTGACCAATCCTTCAGAAAGGTCCTGCTGCAGGCGCCTCTCCGTCAGGATCAGATTCTGGATCAAATTCAGAGGGTTGAAGTAACGCGGGTCTGTGAGCAGCCGTGTATATTCAGCCAACATGTAAACATTAGATCAATGTGCTGGACAGCTGAGACCACATCCACTTCCTGAGGGGGCGTGGTCAGAGAGCTCAGTCTCATTTAAAGGCACAGACACAGAAAACAGACTGTTCTGAGCAGGGCTGAAAAAGAGGGGTTTACAGGCATGCCAAAATCTGATTTCAAAGTGTTTTTTTGAGCATAAACTTTAAAGACATGTTTTGGGGACCTCTTAGACCAATATATTTTGATGAAAAGAGCATAATATGTCACCTTTAAACCTGAGCTGTGGTCAATAAAAACAAGGTTAACAGTTCTTTAAACCTTTCTCTTTTTAATCCAGCATTGTTTATATCTGTTTCTCTTAGCTAGCTAGTTGGGGCATTTCAGTCTTTATCTCTCTCTTCACTCTTTCTTAACAAGTTACTGATAATCAGTCAAAGAGCAAACGATGCAGAGAATGAGCTAAAAAAAATGGTCAAAAATCCCAAAGGGTCCCTTTAAAGAATATTATATGTATTTTCCATCAAGGTCATTGTTGTTTGCATATGAGAAGTTTATCAAAAAAATGTGTTCTTCTAAATTTATCTGAAAAACAAAGATTTTAGAATAGTTTTCAAAAGCATAATCTTACCGTCTTACTCCTTTATAATCTTGTGACCCCCAAATTTGATCCATGCTTGGGAACCTACTGGAATTCCTCCATAAGCAGTAATGAACCCATCTCTTGTTTTTCTTGCTCAGCACAGCTCGAAGCAGAAACCATACCAAACACATGTTCACTTTTAGTCAAGTAATCCCTACCTTTGAGGCAGATATCATGACGACCTCTTCTTATCCGGATTACAGGACTTTATCTCCTGCTATATATTTGGTTATTTTTAGACTGAAGATTGTGGTCTTAAATCTTTTAAAGCTCATGCCTCAGGGGTGTCAAGATGACTCGTACAAATGTATGCTTCCACTTTTCTCGGTCATTGTTTGATATGTGGGTGAGCGTACTCTTGGTCTTAAAATTCTCCCTCTTGACCCTCTCCTCCCGTCCTAAAGAAAACAGAATTCACAGTGAGGGTTATCCTGCAAATTAAAAAGCAGCATGAGTCTTTGCTGTAGCCATAAATGCTCAAATCTCATGTGTTTTCATTCTGATATGTGTATGTGTCTGCAGGCAATGGAGGTGGAGAGAGCCATGTCCAGTGAGCTACAGGCTTTAAAACAGGAGCTCCAACATAAAGGGAGCCACAACAGGCCGCAGGATGATGAGCTGATCAGTGCCATGAGAGAGCAGGTAACCAACATCCACAAAAAAGTAGTTCTGCAGACTGTTTGTATGTGAAACCAAATTAAAGCTAACTTTTGATGTAACTGCTACAGAGCTGGACATGACTAATGCTGTAGTCTACAGGGCATTGTGTACTTACATGAACAGAGTGACCAGAACAGACTGCACCAACCATGTTTGCGCACATTTTCATATCATGCCTCCAGGCAAAAGTGCTCAGCTCACACTACCTTATAATTTCTAAATTTTATGTACGTTTTAAGTTAACTTTTAAATATATTAAAGATTTGAAGCAGCACAAGACAAAATCTTACAGCAGGACACATTAAAAAACAGGTTACAGAGCAAATCTGTGCTTGTAAATCAAGTCAACAGAGACCTTAAAGCAATGAAATAGGAAATATAATTTTAAGAACATTGCTAGAACTTTGAATCAGAGACTGAAATGTGGAAATCTCTATTATTATTATTATTATTATTTTAAGTCTGTGAAGGTTCTCAGTCATCCAGGTCATGGTCATCCAAAGCTTGATCCGTAAGGCAACTGGACTGGTAGAAATTCTTGAAGACGTTTCACCTCTCATCCGAAAGGCTTCTTCGGTTCTGACCAGACTGGGGAAGAGCTTGAAGATATAAGCCACTAACAGTTGTGGATGTGTGTTCATCACAAAGGATGAGAGGTGAAATGTCTTCAAGAATTTCTACCAGTCCAGTTGCCTTACAGATCAGGCTTTGGATAATTATTTTTCTAACCTTCAGAAAAATCAGGCCTCTTATTTTCTGTCATGTGTCAGTTATGTCAACCAATGCAAGTTAAGTTGTTGTTTGTTTATATATCATGGCAGTAGAGACAGTTTACTTTTTTGTGTTGCTTATTTCAGAACTGAAGTTAACATTTCAGCTGTAAAAGATGGAACGTACTTAACTTGTTTCACTCAAACACTTGGAATATACAGTTGTGCTCATAAGTTTACATACCCTGGCAGAATTTATGATTTCTTTGCCATTTTTCAGAGAATATGAATAATAACACAAAAACTTTTCTTTCACTCATGGTTAGTGTTTGGGGGAAAGCAATTCATTATCAAACAACTGTGTTGTCATTTGCGTAGTAATGGCTTTCTTCTGGCGACTCGACCATGCAGCCTATTTTTCTTCAAGTGCCTCCTTATTGTGCATCTTGAAATAGCCATACCACTTTTTTTCAGAGAGTCCTGTATTTCAGCTGAAGTTATTTGTGGGTTTTTCTTTGCATCCCGAACAATTTTCCTGGCAGTTGTGGCTGAAATTTCTGTTGGTCTACCTGACCGTGGTTTGGTTTCAACAGAATCCCTCATTATCCACTTCTTAATTAGAGTTTGAACACTGCTGATTGGCATTCTCAAGTCCTTGGATATCTTTTTATATCCCTTTCCTTTTTTGTACAGTTCAGTTACCTTTTTACGCAGATCCTTTGACAATTATTTTGCCTTCCCCATGACTCAGAATCCAGAAACGTCAGTGCAGCACTGGATGAAACATGCAAGGGTCTGTCAGGAGCCCAGAAACTCACTGACCTTTTATACACACACACTGATTACAAGCAAACAGATCACAGGTGAGGATGGGTACCTGTAATAGCCATTCAAACCCATTTGTGTCAACTTGTGTGCATGTTATTAGGCCAAAATCACCAGGGTATGTAAACTTTTGATCAGGGTCATTTGGGTAGTTTCTGTTGTCATTATGATATAAAAAGAGTAAACACAGTTGTTTGACAATAAATGGCTTCACCCAACCACTAACCACGAGTGAGAAAAAAGTTTTTCTCTTATCATTCATATTATTATTCATATTCTCACAAATTCTGCCAGGGTATGTAAACTTATGAGCACAACTGTACATTTTTTACAGGGACAATAATAATACCGGCCTTCGTAAAACAAGAAAAAAACTTAACCTTGATGTGATGTGATGAAAGAGAACAGTTAAACTGAGTCAGGGAGAAAGTTTTTGGTCATATATACTTAGGATCTGTGTGTGTTTTCAGGTACTACGTCTCACTCAGAAGGAGCAGGTGCTTGAGGAGCGTTTGGAGTCTGTGTGTCAAGAAAACACTGAGCTGAGGGCCAGTCTGGCCTCTTTACACGCACGCCTGGCTCTGCAGGACCAACACAACCAACAGCACAGCCAGCAGGTGCTCACACACACACACACACACACACACACACACACACACACACACACACACACACACACACACACACACACACACACACACACACACACACACACACACACACACACACACACACACACACACATTTAATGCTAGTACTGAGAACACACACACGCACACAAAGAGGCAGACAAGGCAACACAAAACAGCTCAGTTGGTTGTATGAATGAGAGAGGCTCAATAACAAAGGGATTTGTGCTCCCTGCCTGTCGGTCTGGGTTTCGGCAGGATTGTGGAAAGAATTTTTAAACAATCACTTCATCCTCGTCATTGTAACTTTGACCCGCAAATCTGGTTTCCACTTGTGTTGTGTCGTTTGGTTTCATGTTAGGTTGGAGGTTGGAATCCAGCAGGTCAGGATTTCTCTGACATAACAACTTTTTGAAACACAACAGATAGCCCTTTAGTGTTATCAAAGCTTCACCAGTATAATCTGAGAATTCATAATTCGATTTTATTCTAATCTCTTTAACTTGTCGTACACGTTCTAACCTCAGATACATGTTTGTGCATTCATGTTTTATTTATTTGTCTGTGTTCTCTGTGGTCATGTTTGCGTCACTCAGCTAACAGAGGCGTGGCAGGAGGTAGAGGCAGCGCGGGGTCGCTCACAGCAGCTGCAGGCCCAGGTGGAGGAGCTTCAGGAGGAGGTGTCACTGCAAGAAGGCAGGAGCCAGGGGGACGCCTCCTTGCTGTCTGAGCTGGAGAGCAGCATGGAGACAGCAGCGCTGGGGATCGGCAAAGAAGAGGTACTATAACAGCAGGACTGAAGGATGTTGCTCTTTAGCCAGAGTACAAGTATTTGAACCACAGTAATTTACAGTTTCTTTCTAAATATGTTACAATGGTCCTGAAACAAGCAACTGCTGCGTGCATGTTAGAAATGACCTTCTCAGACCTCTGTAGTCCACTTTCAGAATCAGAATCAGAATCAGCTTTATTCGCCAAGTATGCTTGAACACACAAGGAATTTGACTTTAGTAAACTGTGCTCTCTTTGTACAAGGCATAAGAATAAGAATAAGAATAAGAACTACAATAAAAATATAATAACAATAACCTTAGCTATAAATACAAAGAAACAACAAATAGGCTTGACTAATATGTACAGGCTAAAATAATATGATACAGTGCAGTGGTGAGTTGCAGAGGTAGTTTTTACATTATAAAAATAGAAGTTAAATAATACAAAAAATAGAAATATGGAATTCTACTTGGAGAATTGTTGCATTGTATATCTACATGTATGTTTACAGAGAGTGTTTATCTGACAGGTATGACACTGTTATGGTTTAGTGTTCTATTTCTATTTCTATTCTTCTTGAGGATGAAGCTGCATTTTACCTTATAAATCACAATATAAATCCACATTTTGAAGATGATAGAGGATTTTATTGTTATCAAACACTCTTAGCAGTGAGTTCCAAAATGTTAACATAAATTTGGCTTAAAATTATGCAAAATAAAGATATATTTGTGCCCGGAAGAAGGGAAACCAGAGGTTATTTGGACAACAAAATGTCTTGAAGGGGCCAACAGAGCAGTGAGGTTGTACGTTGATAAAAGTGCTGTAAGTGACAGAAACAACAGAAGAATTGAGTTTGGGCCAGCTGCACAGACTTTATCTCAACATCTCCCAATACTGTGTTTGTTAAGTATCAGTCTTTTGTTTGTTTTATTGTAGTCCTGCCCACAATGATTCACATTTTCTGTGATGACTGTAAAAGAGAACATTAAACAGAGCCTTTCCTGGTAGTAATCCACGGTGAGCTAACACAGTAATAGCACCAGAACAAAACCAGGCATGAGATCAATTTTAAGGGAACCTTGTATTAATCTTGTTTTAGTGATTGGAACTTGCTGACAGAACATTTTGTGCTGGTTCTCAGTGACCGTGAGACTTCTGTTTGACACACTCTGCATAGAGAAGGTGTGAAGGTCCTGATTTCCAGGACAGACAGACACAAAAAAAAAAACAGAGGTAAAACATGTTGAACAAGACGTCACATGATATCAAGATGAAATCGGTTTCGACTGTTATTGCTTTGCTCATGCAGGAAAATGAGATGTATAACTACACTCATGAGTCATCGCTACATTTCCTGTTTGCTATCGCCACATTGTTGAGTTTCCTGGTTTCACAGATTTGGTGGATGTTCCCATCAAGTCAGTGTCTGTGGGAACAAAGCATTTTATATACCATAGATAAGATTCAAGATTCAAGAATAAGGCATTTTAGAATGACCACATATCAAAACGCAACTGTTAGCTAATGGCCAAGTGTGTGCTAAACATTTAAACATGTAATCCGAAACACTTAAAAAGACAAAGAAACATCTATCTTTTGTTATGAACTCTGTTTGACCTGCCGGGGACTACAGGTGGCATATTTGTTTATATGGATGCTATGCTGACATGTTCCTTAATATGCACTGTCTCTTTAAATAAATAAATCAACAAAAGAAGACTAAATAATCTGCAATTCTGTTGGGAAAACATACAAAGATGTGTGATCGACTTCTATATATCTGCTCTTGATCAGCACCAAAGGTTAGGCAACAGAGAACTTGCATAGCTTGAAATTCAGTGAATCTGTGCCCTTAAAGTGATGGGATGATGTCAAATTAGTGCTCTTATTTCATTTTGTTTTGGGAATCACATATCAGGATATATTTCTCTTGACAACAATGAAAAAAGGATCCTGTAAAAAAAATGTGTTATGTCATTATGAGATTGGTAGGATCATGTGATATGATAGACTCAAGGAAGTCCCATAAATAGATTAGGTCATGCTTGCGCCTCCCAGTGTGTAAATACTTCAATTAGTCATGAAGTGATGCACTTAAAAACTACATAGGGTGTGCTAGAAGGAAAAAGATAAAACATTCTCTGTCTTTATGAACTACTTGTTGTAAGTAATAAGGTCTCTGATTTTTATTTGTGAGGCTTGTATGCCTTTATTGAGTGAAGAAACAGTGGATAAATAGAGTTGGAATTGAACCTGCCTGCTTGATGGCTTTATCATCTGTTCTTGGGACATGCGACTCAACAAGTAGCGCCCAACTGCCGCCCCAAGTTAACTCCTGAAACATTAGGACAGATATACAGTCTCAGCCTTCAAGCTATACCAATTGTGCTGTGAGAGTAACTCTGCACTTCCTAGTTCACGTTCACATCTATTTTAAAGGGCATAACTAACGTAAATCATCTCCTCCTTTGTTCATTCTAGATAAAGAAAGAAATGGGGTCCATCCTTCAGTTACTGCTACCACTGACCCAGCAGCTGAACAGCACTGAGAGGTCGGAAGTGCCAGATCATGAAGAAGACCTGCAGGCGATGCTGCTTAAGCTGAAGGGAGTGGCACAAACTCTGGGCCAGTTATCCTGCCCTCAGGTGAGCCATCAGCACACAAGATCAGAGAGAGAGGAAATATAGAACAAAAGATGAGCTTGTTTGAAATCAAAGGAAGATAAAGGAATTGCAATGTTGCTTTATGTCTTTCTTCTTATTATTTTTAAACATACATATGTCATTATGGTATACATTTATTAAATATATTCAGTATGCCCTTTGTTCTAAATTGTGTGGCACTGATGTAAAAGTATTGAATGAGTCAAATTGTATGTATGTAGCTCCAAATCAGAACAAACGTTATCCCTTGATACTTTTATTATGTAATGCTATAAATGAATGCATTTCTTCAATCCTGTCATGCTTTTTGGCATATCTTTAAAATAAGAATATATTTCAGTAACATATATTGTTGCTTTTTTTGTAAGCACCCCTAATAAGTGGATGTAGAAAATAACTCATTAATTCATTTATTCAAAGTCAGACCCCCTGGTGTCTGTCAAAGGCACCTTGCTTTGGAACTGTGTGTCCTTGTTTAAGCAGTAGATGCCAATTATTTGTTGCAGTTGATAAGCTACATACTCTGCTAAGCCTCTATTCGCCACGAGCGAGCAGGTACAATTGTCCATTTATGTCCCATGGTGTTTGTATTCCATCCAGACCAGTAACAGGCGTTTACCTCTGTAACTAAATATACCTGCCCGCCCCATCCTCCCTCAGAGCGCCGTGCAAAATAGGCCAACGCCACAGAAACTTCTTTCTGGTGTAAATCTCTGTGAAAAGCACGGCTGACACCCGATCTCTCTCTTAATGTCTCTCTCCCAGGAGCTGAAATCTGCCTTTGTCGACAGGACGGGTGATCAGTGTGGGAATCTGAGTGCGGCACAGGAGCTGAGAGATCAGGTAACCCAGTGGTGAACAGACGAGTCTGTCAGGGAGGAACAGCACCCACAGCGGCCCTTTATTTTAGGGTTTGACTATCAGCTCTGACCTCACTGCTCCAACTACAAACTGTCTCAGTGTCACAAACAGGCATATACAGAGAGGTTCTTTAATGGGCATAGATCACATAATACAGTGCATGACATACACAGGCTTTTACGTTCCATTTAGTCTTCACACAAAAAAAAAATAATTTCCCTCAATACATTAGTATTCTTATTATATACTTTTTTTAAAAGGGTCATCCCTGAATACAGTGCGGCACTTTAATCAGTATATTCAGTTTAGAAATGGCTTCTCTGTCTCTAGTTTTTAAATCACTGAAATAACTTTATGTTTATGTTTATATATTTTATATTTATATATTTATATAAGTATTTATATATATTATTTATATCTATTTATATATTTATATTTATATTCACTTTATATTTATGTTTATAAATCACTTTACTCTTGTACAGACCTGGGCATTTTACGGCCCCAGGGCCACATCCAGCCCTTGGACTGGCCCTGACTGGCCTGTGTGAGGTTAATGGGTGATCAGATTTAGAAATAAAATTTACAGTAAATAAGCATACGCCATGCATCCAATGCAGTGCTTTAATTGAAAGCAACTTTTTTTTGTGTGTTTTACGTGCGGCCGCATGCCCGACTTGACGTGCGTGGCAGGTGGCAGCGTGCAAACGTATATGCCGCAAAGCACACAGTCCGTGATTGGCTAAGTAGGCTAACTGCTAGCCCTCAAAGATGTCTGCTCCCGTTAAAAAAAGAAAGATTGACACCGAATGTAGAGTTTTTAACAAGACTTGGACAGTGAACCAGTATTTATTTTATGAAGTCAAAGTAAAGCTGTGTGCTTAGTTTGTGGAGAACAAACCCGTGTTTAAGGATTACAATTTAAACCGCCACTACGAGACAAAACACGCCGAGCTGATGTTACAATTGAAATAGTGCAAAGATGTGCACATTTTCAAATCTGTAAATATTTATGGAAGAGTGTTACAATATTGGTATTTACACAATGGCTGTTTTCATGATACAGTTCCTCAAATGTTTTGTGTTTCAAGTCCAAACCAAAAAATTAGCTGCTTTTAATAAACAGCTATAATTTATGTTGAGCAGAGTTGAGTTAATTTTTTTGTCCAGCCATCCTAAACAGTCCCTGTCTCTCATGTGGTCCCTCATGTGGGAAAATTAATTGCCAACCCTTGCTCTTTCTTGTCCAAAAATCCTGCAAGTGCTAACGTTAATTACAACATTTTAGTAAAGATGTACGTATAAAAACTAAAATGAGTGATGTTTCAAACTCATCTATGCTACTTGTAAGGTTCAAAAGAATAAACAGATTATATGTATTTCAGTATTATTCAAAGTGCATATAGAACATTGTTTCATGTCCTTGAAAGGTAGAAAAACACAAGAATAAAGATGTGTTTAAAACAGATGAACAAGTAGATATAGTGTATGTAAAGTAAGTTTTACGTGGTGATATAAACCCACTTGATTTCTTCTTCCCTCAGAATGTTGTGCTGCAGCAGCAGAACGCAGAGCTGAGGCAGAAGCTGCAGAGCGTGCCGGAGAACACTGAAGCTGTCAAACAGGCCATCAGGGACCGAGATGAAGCCATAGCCAAGTGAGAAAACATTCTTTTCTCTGTATCTCATTAGGTTATAATTCCATTAGATGTCTTTGACCTTTGGGTTTAGTATTTCAGGCAAACTCAATGAGCTACTCAGGCTCTCAACGTCTCTTTTATTCCTGCTCTCTTACAGCCATAGTAACACAGTCTGATTTTACATTTCTTGATTGTGATATGATTGAAATGGTTTCATTATATCTTTGCAGGAAAAACCTAATGGAGGCTGAGTTGATAAGGAGTAAAAACGACATGATGTGCCTGAACAACCAGTTACTAGAAGCTATCCAGCGGAAACTGGAGCTGTCACAAGAGCTGGAGGCCTGGCAGGTGGGTCCTTTCCCAATCTTGTTCAGCTTTTTGTCCATCCCATCAAGTGTTCTTTTTGAATGAAACAGCCAAAATCATGCCTCACACATTCACTTAGTCAAGCTTTTAAACCACATTGGACTCTATGAAATCCTAAATGAATACCTTGATTTAGACCCACTTTAACTGCCTTGTTTCAGTAGTAACCTAACAGGATAGGGTGAAAGTATCTAATTTTCCCCTCACTGGGAGTTCAGAGACAGCTGCAGTAATTTCTCTCTCAGCTCTGTCAATTTGGAGGAACATGAGGGGCAGGTGTCTCTTTTTAGCGGTCCTTCTGCTGAGTCACTATGCCAAGCACAGCCATCTGCCAGAGGCTTGGATCTCTCCTGTTTAGACACAAATAATACAGATAATATGTGGGTAAACACTGATTAAACTGGAGAAATGTAGATCATTAACAGATTCTTTGGAATTCATCTCTGATGTGCTGGTGCAGACGTGCATGAGCAAACACAAAGATCAGTATACAGAAGGCAGAAGCAAAGATTCAGTGAGCAATCCAGAAGTAAAAAGTGTTTCAAGTATGTCAATGCTTACAAGACTTTACAGATGCATATGAATCTTAAAGGCAGTGATTGCAGGTTGGCAAAGTCACGCTATTTTGAGCTTTCTTTTAAAAGTCAATGCTGCGATAATCTGAGAGCCCTCCATGTTTTTTCTCCAGTATAGAAATCTGTTGTATGATTTTCAAATCATCCATTAAGTCCTGGTTTTAGATCAATGCCAATCATATATTTTTAGCTCAGTCTAATTTCTCAGCTTCTAATCAGCTGAATCTGACCCACATTTCCAAGCTCCATGAGCATTCATTCACATAAAGGTCATTTCAGTTGTTAAAATCTGGTATTGAAAGGTACTAAAGAAACTAAGTTTTTATGACAAAAGTATCAAGGTTTATTCTTAAAACCGGTTCTGTACTGTTATGAAATCGCTGAATCTAACTCAAGCAGAAGGAACTTTTTGGTGGATGCTCTGAGGTAATGGTTAATTCCAATTCAGCGACAACTGTGTAAGTCCTTGCCGATGAGGAACAAGATAGAGTACTTCAGGATTTAACTGTAAAGGAAATATGTTTTCATAGGATCTGTCTACTTTTAGTTCTGGTCTTTTCATAGCATTTGTTTACCACACAAAATATTCAGAATAATGGCAGACTTCTCTTGAGAACATAAAATGCATTTACTGATACTCCTTAATGTGAAAAGAAATTAATGCAACAAAATTAAAGGACACTGCAACAATAACATCCAAGTAACGTTGAAATCTGTGGCAGAGAGATGATAATACAAATACAGTTAGAATTGTACATGGTCATGCTTTTCTTCCCTAATGAGACTGCTCCTCAGACTTACTGTATCTTTCATTTCCTCTTCCTCCCCACCTTTCCTCAGGATGACATCCAGATCATCATCAACCAGCAGCTCAGGTCGCAGCAGCAGTCGGAGCTTCCTCAGAAGAAGTCAGCCTCCAATGGCATGTCCTTTTTCCGCAGGCCCAGCAGGGCAACCTCCACCTGGACACGCCAACCCTCCTCCTCCTCCACTTGGAGTTCAGACTCTAATCAGGACAAAACCCAATCCCCGTGGAGGGACTGGTTGAGACGAGGGAAAGGGGTGCAGTATGGCAAATAATGGACTAAGTGCACTAAAGCTCCTGGAGATAAGAGGAAGGGTACAAGTGCAGCTTCCTGTATATCAATTATGATAAAAGAAGCCATAGAGACACTTTTGATGAACAGTGATGAACAACAGAGCCACTACGAACAAAGACTTTATCATTTCAACACTTGCCTGAACACATTTCACTGAGGATGAGCCTTTCTAAAACTGTGACAACACTAGCTATTTCACAGAATTATTTTCGAAACTCTGCTTGAGACTGTACATATTGTGCCTTAAAAGTATGTTTAGGTCTCAGACTATATATAAGGTATATACAATAGATGTAAAAAGTATGTCATCAGATTATTTAATGTTGCAGAACAAAGTAAAAAATATGATCACAGATGTCATGAAGAAACTGTTAAGTTTGTCTTTACATATCAAGTTGGAAAAGAGAATATTTCATTTTGTTAAATATGTAAAATGCTGATCGTATAAGAAATACTGTATGACTTCACATACAATGGTAAAGCTATTTTTTATAATTTCGTTTTTTTTATGTTATATATGTTCTCTGAATGATAACTTGGTATAGTATGTGTTGTTTCCAAAACTCTGTGCTCAGTATTAAAGCTGTTGAACATATCTGAAGGGATTGTCTGCTAATTTCATTCATCATCTGTTCAGGTTGAGAATGTTGATACAGAATAAACAGGAAAAGGAGAATCACACAGCTGAACAAGACATACTAAATGTTGTATCACTGAAAACAGCAATAAGGCTTTGCCCAGATGAACAAGAGAGCGTGAATAAGCCTGAATACTGTTATATTTTCCTGCTCATTTTGAATCACTGATAGAGTTCAATCAGTGATCACAAGGGATGTCTAGTATTTCTGGATGTCTCTGTCAGGTTTCCATTTGAATATATTTGACGTTTTCAGTGTATCCTAACAGTAACTTTAGAAATCATAGAAAATCTATCTACTCTTGAGGCCTGAGTACCCTTTTAACTACAGATAACAGAATCTGTGCAATAAGGGAAAAAAATAGTTTGTTGTAGGTATTAAAAAAAGTATTTCAGAATGACAGCAACACAGATTTGAAAGGGTCACAACTACAGCATGGCCTTGGGTGAGCAAGAAAACAAAGAAAGGACTCAAGAACCACTTATAGTAGGCTGCTCCATAACTTCAAAGCTAAAATAACATGAAGCTAAGGAAATATAAAAATTGATTTGTAGAAAGATCAAACAAATGTGTCATAGAAGGCACATGTGATTTCTAGTAATAAATAAAGTATATTGTATTATACATATATATATATATTAGACAACTTTAATCTCCACTGTTTCTGCGTTGTTGTATAATGTTTAATTTTTTCCTCATTACCAACATTTCATACTCAAAATTCCAAAAGGAGCACTCTTTTTTTTTTTTTTTTTTTCTCAATAGAGATCCAGATATGCAGTGTGCTGCTGCCCTCTGCTGGCGCTCAGCAAACATCAGAGAGCGCCTGTGTTGCTAACGTTTTGCTTGTGATATACTGTAATATTGATTTAATATTTCACTCCCTCATCTTGAAAACGGGGCTATTTCTTTCTTTATAACGGAACATCCTTTGAATAAGTTATACTGCCCAGCCTTGAAACAATTCATGCATGCAGTGAAGGGGCTTACTAAGGCTTCTTGGCCCAACTAAGGTAAGAATAAAATAAAATAAAAGAGGAATAAAGGAAAAGGAAAATGTATTTTATCAAGTCTTCTTTTTAACTATATCATGAAGTTTACGGGCTGCTTATCTCTTTATAAAATGTTATGCTTTATTTATTTAAAAAAAGATACACATGAAATATGAAATTTGCAGTTGTATGAACACATTATCTCTTTTGGCCTAGGTTTTTTTTTCTGTTTTTTTCTTTTTGGTATTCTTTTACCTTATTTATGTGCGAAGAGATGTAGGGGGTGGGGGGTTAAAGGGACGTAAAAAGTGGGGTTTTTTTTGTGAATGTTTTGCACTCCAAAAGAAAACAATAAAAATAATATTGAAAAAAAATAAATAAAAGGGGAATAGAGAGAGAGAGAGAGAGAGATGCATTCAGATACTCACAGTATGCCTGGACACCAGATACTTGCTGCATATAAGGTATATACTTTATTATTGTTTGTATTTCAGGCGCTCCTTTGTGTCCACCGGCATCAGACTGTTGAACAGTAACGGAGGCCACAGACTGCACCACCCCCTTATTTATCGCTTAATTTGTCATTACAAACCATAATCACACCATGTCAACCTGTCACTACTGAAACATTTTTTAATACTGCCTGTTATTACTGCTATTTAATCTAAATTTCATTGTTTACACTGGCTACCGGTCTGTCAGAGAATTGATTTTCCATCCAGACCTCTGAGGTCATCTTGCACAGGTCTGCTTATTGTCCCAAGAGTTAGGACTAAACACGGCGAGGCATCCTTTAGTTTTTCTGCACCAAATATCTGGAACAAATTACCAGAGAACTGCAAGTCCGCTGCAACTCTCAGCTCCTTTAAATCAAAGCTGAAGACTTCTCTGTTTGCCGCTGCTTTTAATTAAATCAAATAATTAATTATTTATTTATTCCTTAAACTCTAACTTTTTATTATTTTTATTCTTGACAATTTAATGTTTTTACGATTTTTAATGACTATTTTTTAATTTAATTTAAATGTTATTTTAATGTTCAGCTGATTTTTAACTGTATTGATCATTTTATGTAAAGCACTTTGAATTGCCTTGTAGCTGCAAAGCGCTTTATAAATAAATTTGCCTTGCCTTGCCTTGCCTTGTGACATTTTATATATCTAAATTGTATTCTAGCTTTATTTATCTATTTTCATTTTTTCTTATTTTATTTTATTTTATTTCATTTTACTTATTGAAACTTCTTTTTGATTCTACTTATGTCTGGGTTGCTGTAACAACTGAATTTCCCCCCCGGGGATCAATAAAGTATCTTATCTTATTATTATAATATCAATTTTGTTTTCATATTGTGTTAATGATGAAAAAAACAGGTGTAAAACAGGGGAACTCTCAAAATAAATGTAATCAATAATCTATATTGTTTTCCTTCTAAAGGAGGGTAAAAAATAATCTCTTATCTAATGCTTACCTTGTTTTATGAATAACTGTCTGAAAACACAAGCTCAATTTATAACTATAAATCTAGTTTGAGGGTGTTAAATATTGTATTTTTATTCTGGACTCTTTTTTTTATAGATGTATACAATCCCTTACTTTCATTGTGTCCCATGAGGTGTTTATTTTGTAAGACATTTCCCCCAAAATGTTTTGTAAAAGTTACTCAGCAAAGCAGACCCCCCCTCGTCTCATTTTGATGACGTTTACAATTTCAATTTACTGAGGAACTGCTACTGATTTCGTAGAAGCAATTTTTCAGATAAAAACACACACTTCTTCCCGTCAACCAGGTACGACAGCTGTGTCTATCATCCGTATAATGTATTTAGGGTAATAATACTCGAGATTAATGTAATAGTTTATCCAAATCTGTGCTGAAATAGAGTCGTGGTGACCCCATAACAGCTTAGCCTGCTACCACACAAGCTAGCTAACCAGCTAACTAGCCCTGCTTCAGGACGGTCACTGCTACTAGCCAACCCTGCTAGCTAGTTAGCTTAGTGATACCAAGTAGCTAACGCTGCATCTTAATTTCCAGTGACAGGAGACATGACACTTTGAGTAAGTATAACAGTGGCTGACACAGTTAGCTCTGTGTAGTGACACGAAGTTATGTCTGTAAGGTGCTTAACTAAACTGATGGGTAACTATGCCAGCATATGTAAGCCGCAGATGATGGTGGGCACTGACTCAGTCATATGTTTGCTGATGTGTCAAAATGTTAGCAGGTGGAGTTGTTTCATTGAATTTTTCTCAATGTCATGCTTAAAAGTTTCATACTACGTCAGAGGTGGAGGAAATTAAAGCAAACGTAGAATCAGGGAAGAGGATGTAGTAGAATGGCAGTCGAACTTGGAGCATTTAAGGACTGCGTAATGTTCACAGAGTCGTTCGCATTATGGAGAATATTCCTCGGTTTATTGTTAAATGCTTGCAGAGAGAGAATCCGTAACATGCATACAGTTTGAGATAGAACATGTGTACAAAAGAAGCACTGATGATGAATATCGAAGAGTGATGCATACTTGCATTGAGCTAAGAGGTAGTGGGGAGGACAGAGAACATCTCTTTAAATTTCAGAGAACATCAGGACTAATTAAAGGTACACTAAATCATGGATGTGAAACTCCTATGCAGAAGAGGAAGAAGCCCTTCTGACCTTTTTTAGAGTTAAAGGGTAATAGATAGATAGATAGATAGATAGATAGATAGATAGATAGATAGATAGATAGAAAGAAACTGTATTAATCCTTTGGGAAGGTTCCCTCAGGAAATTCAGATTCCAGCAGCCAGGTAACACCAAAGGGCAGAAAAAACAGCACACAGATACAAAAGATAAAAAAATCATAGGTTATATACACACAGTACAGTTCACAGTAGCAGCAATATACAAGTCTAAAAAGGAATATGGAAGAATTGCAAGTGATATTGCACATTGTGATGTGCAATACTGATAGAAACATTCTTCAGGAAGGAACAACAATTTTTGTTGTGGCTTATCGAGTGGTATGTTTCAGTCTATTTAAATGACGTGTTAGCAAAAAGCAACTATGAAGTGGTGGCACATAATATTAGATCAATGGTCAGGTGCTGCAGCTCTGCATTTAAGGGTTGCCAACTTTCTCACTACTAAATAAGGGACAGGTGCACGGTGCCGTGGTGGTGTGAGCATGATGTGTGAATTCAGCGTATATTCATATTCTGATTCAACTGGAAATGCAGAAAGTGTGTATATTCCCTTTAATCCTTACTGTATCGTTATGTAACCTCATATGAATAAACTTCAAAGAAACCACAATTTGGCTCTTTCCACCAAAAAACAGGCAAAAGATAAATTAAATGCAAAAGAGGAGTATGACTCACCACATGTACTTTTTCCATGGATACTTTTTGCTGCTCTTGACTGACTCAAGCAGTCTTTTGTCCCTCTGCACAGACAGAGAGAAGTCCTTACATGACAAGTCACAGTTTACAGATATTTGAAGTTCATTTTGGATCAGCTCTGTGCTGCATCTGTTTCTTAAGTCTGACCATTTAATGGCCATCAGAGAAAATCCTCTCCACTCTTTTTTGCAGGTGTGATTGGCACATGATCCACTGTGGTTTTATCTGATCTAGGATCTGTAGAGTGCAGTCTGCTGTATTTACAAGAGTTAATAGTCAATATACGGGACAATCGAGGTCCCGTATGAAACAAATCAATTTAGCCCAATATACGGGATGTCTCGGCTAATACGGGACAGTTTGCAACCTTATCCAAGGGGGAGGCAGTCTTGTGAATCGTGAAAAAAAGTGATAGAAATAAGGGTTGCGCAGCTAACTCCATAATGATCTGTATCCCAACAGAACATTATCAATTAATACATCATGAATGTCTGATTTATTTGCTTTAAATATGATATTTAACAGCAGACAGATGTAAAAACAGCAATAAAACTGATATACATGTTTTCATTTTGGTTTACTTTTTGCACATCACTTAGCTGTGATTAACTAATACCGATGGAACTTAATGTAGCAGCCTCTGCCATAATTGTATGAATGTGTGAATGGGTTACATATAATGTAGAAGTGCTTTGAGTGGTCAGAAGACTAGGGAGAGAGTTTTTTAAATACAGTCAATTTAAGTTATATTGAACAATGTTAATGGATTTCTCTCTCATAGCGTGCATGCCTATATATGATTATATGAAGTATAAATTTACTGTACCTGCATAGATATCTATACTGATGTGTCTTTGTTGCTCTTGAAGGCTGGGATCTTGAATGGAGTGAGTGTTGAGCCCCAATGAGATGACTGACCAGGGCAACAACAACCAGAATATCTCCTGCAACCCCTTTGCTGCCCTCTTCAGCTCACTGGCTGATGCCAAGCAGTTTGCATCAGGCCAGAAACCACAACAGTCTGCTGAACCACCACGTGAGTCTTCAGAGCCATTGCACCCTCTAATAAGAAGTACATTATCTATCTATCACTCTGGGGATCATAGAGTCAAAATTGAGTGCATCACAAAACAAATCATAAACCATAAATGCATTGTTTTTCCTTTCTGCAAAGTCTAGGACATACTGACATCCAGCTCTGATTTATCCACATCATTTTGTACTAACTCTGCCTTCCATCACAGTGGAGGACTCGGGAGAGAGCCAGTCCGAGTCAGAAAACTCTGTGTCAGACAGCGTCGATGAAAATGACGACTCTGTGGCAGAGATCAGTCGTTCGTTTCGGTCCCGTCAGGAGCTCTGTGAACAGCTCAATGTCAATCACATGATCCAGCGAATATTTCTCATCACTCTGGACAACAGTAAGTTAAAAGAGAGAAATGATCTGACATTAACCTGTAACTTATTTTCCTTTCATGAAGCACGTTTGCCTTTGTCTTAGCTTTATTAAAATGCAACACAAGAGAAGAGAATCCAGTCTGCATGAGTTCCAACCCTTTCCTGATAAACCACAACACTCAAGTAGTCTAGTTTCTGGTTCAGAAAATAGACATGTAAATAGATGAAATGAGTGAAAAACAAATGGTATAAAAGTTGTTTGTATATACACATCCTGCACATAACAGACATTCTCCCAAATGTCCATCAAATTCAATGGCAAACCTGGTAGCAACACAAACATGGTTTTCCATAGCTTTTCTCTTTGAACTGTTGTAACTGTCTCTGTTGTGCAGGCCCACTTGTCCTGAGTTATCACCATTATCCTATGAGGAAACATTCTGATCCTCCCGATAGTGGTCTCTCTCAAGGACAGTACCTCTATCTGTAGGGCACAGAACTGACTGACTGATTTGATATGTCAGGAAATATGTGAATTTTACTCAAAGGCTTGTGCAATCAGCAGTTCTCATCAAAGCTAAACACCCACAGGAGACCTATAGTAATAGTCCTTTTTGGTTTGGAAGGTTCCTAACTGAGTGAAAAGAAGCAGAAATGTTTAAGTGTCATCCACTGCAATATCTGGTTGATTTCTGTAAATGATATGGAACTGGGCTTCATTGCTTTATTACCTCCTCTAAGCATAGGATAGTCCAGAGTCAGACCAGCCTTTACAAAAGGAGCGAGGAAAAATGATCCACAAATTCTTGGGGCGCTGGTTTGGTCATTTTATGTTGCCCCCTACTTCCCAAAAACAAACCAGCCAAGCACTGCTGTCTAATCACCATCAAGGTTGCAACATAATAAGTTGCAACATATCCCTCAGTTAAAGCAACTTAATAGCTTCATGTGGTGGGTGTAAAAAAAACCAATAGTATAAAAAAAGAAAAATGTGTACTCACTGTTGCTATAATGCCTTTTATCATTTGTTGTGCCACAAAACAATTATTGCACCCTCCTATGCCACATGGTTATCCATATGAGAGGTAGAGTTATTATCTTAATACAGAACTAGTTTCCTCTAATGTGCTGAACCTGAAAAGGGGTGGGCAGGGATTTTCCCATGTTTCCACCTCATTTACATTCAAAGTGCATGTCTTAAGCTAAAAGCTAATTGTAAACCTGCAGCAGAACTGTGGTTATGACTTCAGTTTCTGGAATGATCTGCTTATTGAGACCTTGGTGTAAGATTGAGATTGCAAACTCAGAGAGTCCATGTTCCCCTTTTACATGACCAGCAAACCATACCCCGTTTGTTTCTATCCGAAAGGCCATCTGACGGACAGACAGATTTCTCAATATGCTGTAGAGTTTCACATAGATATCAGCATTGTCTGTTCTGTTATTCTTAGTGGTGGTGTATGATGTTGCTAGCTCTCTTGAATGTCAAGTTTCCAGTAAGTACTGCAACACATGACTCACCAGCCTTAATGACAATACCAAGACCTTGCACATTGTGAATCTTCACTGTGGGATGGCTGCTCAAGGGTGAGTCATGGTGTGCAGGAAATGTTGGCAAAAAGCCCCCCCAGTTTTTACATAGAGGCCATTGATGGATTTTCCCTGCCACCTCAGTCTGAAAAACAAAAACAGATCAAACACAAGGTGCCTATTGAATTACCTAGTGTCTTATTTATTCTAATGTTGACTTAAATGTTTTATGTATGTGTTTACTACTACAATCACTCAGTTGCAGTGCATGTTTTTGTTTGAAATGTCTTGTTTTTTGTGTTTACTCTAATCTGAGCACCCTCTTATTTTAATGGATACTGGATTGGTTTCCCTGTAGGTGACCCGAGTCTGAGAGGAGGCAATGGGATCCCTCCCCGCTGTGTTTACCTTGAGGAGATGGCTGCAGATCTGGACGGACAGGACTGGCTGGACATGGACAACATAGAACAGGTCTGTAGCATGTTCTGATTCATCTGATACCAGAAATGTAAACATTAAGACATTGTGCAGGAAATGGATTGAGATTGCATGGCACATGAAGACTGCTTTATGTGTATTAGTGAGTAATCAGACCACTCTGTTCTCCAGGCTCTGTTTAACCGTCTGCTGCTGCTCGAGCCAGGAAACCACCTCATCTACATGACGTCATGCAGCGCTGTTAACCTGTCTGCTGACCGTGATGCTGGAGAGAAGTGTGCCATCCCTTACCTATTCGCTTGTTACCAGAGGGCCAAAGAAGAGGTGAGAATCTTCCCCCAAAGGCCTGTAATTGTAGCACTTTTTTGCAGAGATTGCCAGCTGTTTACTCACTATTCCCTGTAATTGGAACATAAAAATGACTCATGCTCTTCCCTAATTTGGTTACTTTCTATATCTGTACACCAGGTGACGAAGGTACCAGAGAAGTTATTGTCATTTGCTGTTCGGTGTAAGAACCTGACAGTCTCTAATACGAGGACGGTTCTGCTAACCCCGGAAATATATGTCAGCCAGAATATCTACGAACAGCTTCTGGACCTGCTACTGGAAGCCTTCAATGGAGCACGTAGGTTCAGGATTAGGCCCTTGTAGCCCTGACTGCTGTCTTCTTTGTGCATCAGTTCTATAGCTACCTCCCACTTTGTATTTTAGTAGCCTTGGGAAAATCTATGTCTTGAGTTTTCTCTTATCCTTTTTTCTTTCTTACAAAATCTTTGTTTCAGAGCCAGAAGAGGTGATCGAGTTCGTGGAGGAGGTCATCGCTGGCCTGCTCTCTGACCAGGAGGTGCGCACCTTTGAAGAGGTGATAGTGCCAGTGTTTGATATCTTCCAGGGGCGGATCAAAGACCTGGACCTGTGCCAGCCTGTTCTTTACTCCTACCTAGATGTTCTGCTGTATTTCAGCCACCACAAAGATATTGCCAAGGTCAGATGACACACAAAGATATGTACCACTGTGTAAATCTGCCCACTCAATACTTTTCAAAAGATTTACCAAGATGTACAAGAAGACAAACATCAAATAAAGAGTTGCCTTCAACTTTTTGAATGATTTCAACAGCTCTTTTTGTTTTTGCTTGAAGGTATTGGTGGAGTACATCCAGCCCAAAGACCCAGCTAATGGTCTACAGTACCAGAAGACTCTATTGGGAGCAGTGTTGAGTATCTCCTGCTTGTTAAAAACCCCAGGTGTGGTGGAGGGACATGGCTACTTCCTGAACCCTTCCCGCTCCAGTGCCCAGGAGACCAAAGTCCAGGAGGCCAACATCCACCAGGTAAACAGATTCTCCGTAGCATGATATGGCCTATTGGTTCAAATGTTTCCTACAATAAAAGATGAAACTAAAAACTGGCCAACATGCAACAAATGACCCTTTGTGTTGCAGTTCATGGGCCAGTTTCATGACAAGCTGCACCAAATCCTGAAAAACTTGCTCCAGCGATCTGGTGAGACCCGCCACTTGCTGCTTACGTGGTTGGGGAGTTGTCTGCACGCTAACGCTGGCCGGGCAAAGATCTGGGCCAATCAGATGCCAGAGATCTTCTTCCAGATGTATGCCTCGGATGCTTTCTTCTTAAATCTGGGTGCAGCACTTCTGAAACTGTGTCAGCCTTTCTGCAAGCCTCGCTCGCCCAAACTGCTCACCTTCAACCCAACTTACTGTGCCCTCAAAGAGCTGAGCGAAGAAGAGAGGCGCAATCGCAATGTGCATGCAAGAGGTATATAAATGTGCCACTG
Organism: Notolabrus celidotus; assembly: GCF_009762535.1. Taxonomy (NCBI): domain Eukaryota; kingdom Metazoa; phylum Chordata; class Actinopteri; order Labriformes; family Labridae; genus Notolabrus; species Notolabrus celidotus. The sequence goes on along the minus strand of NC_048285.1, from coordinate 18,092,082 downwards.
AGTTCTTTTCCATTTTGATTGCTTTATTTCACTATTATGTGCTAATGGTAATGCAGCATTGCTGGCACTTCTTTTACTCTTAGAAGTGGGTTATTGATGTTTTTACTGCTGTTCTTAAAAGACGGAGGTTATTCAAGAGTACTCTTCAAATTTCACGGCTTAATACTCCCTTATCTGTTTTACCAGGTCTTGACAAGGAGACGTGTCTGATCCCTTTGCCTCCTCAGCAGCCTGTGGAGTCTGCACAGTCTTACAGTCTGCTGACTGAAAATCTCATCCTCACACAACTCACCATGCATCTTGGCTTCCACAGGTACACAATTGTGTACCAGAACTTCATAAAGACACAATATGATACACAGATGCAACAGAAATGTAGTGCTTTCATGTTGACATGAATCTGTGTTATCTTGTTCTTTTTGCATCCATGTCCTGTATCGGCCTGTTGCAGACTCCATGAGCAGATGGTGAAGATGAACCAGTCCCTCCACCGGCTCCAGGTGACATGGCAGGAGGCACAGCGTTCAGGAAACCCCATGTCAGAGCAGCTCCTGGAGCAGTTTGAGCGTCTGATGATTGTTTACCTGTCAACCAAAGCTGCCACCACGCAGCCGGCCATGCTGCAATGCTGCCTTAACCTCCAAGCTTCCACCGGTGCTCTGCTGGTGCAGCTTGGTGTTGGGAACCAGGGGCCTGAACATGTAGCACTCAGTTTTCCCCTGCCCTCCCTACAGAGTACTATGCTGTGTTATGTTCCAGGTAGGTGATTTTATCCAATACACTTCAGATAAAGTGAATCAGAAACCCTGGTTGGATCAAATATCAAAAATCACAAACCCTACCTCCAACTCCCTACATAGTGAGTTGATTGTCATAAGCTCAATAGTGAGCATAGTAAGAAATATTTAAGATACTACTTGCTGTCTTGCTGGATGCTGAATCATGATGTCATTGCTACACACAACAGTCATTATCTGTGTGTTTCCTTTAACAGAGTTTTTTGCGGAGAACTTGGGAGACTTTTTCATCTTCCTACGTCGATTTGCAGAAGATGTTTTGGAGACTTCTACAGAAAGTCTGGAGCAGATTCTTAACTTCATTACTGTCTTCATGGGAAATGTAGAGAGGTACAGGACTTACTCTTTTAGAAACAAGGTGTCGACTCGAACTAAAAAGATATGTTCTCGTTGTTCCAATTGGAGGCTTTTTTGGTTCCTGGTAGAACCTTTTTATGGATGCCCCAACTGGAGGGATTTCACATTTTTAGAACCCAATTTATACCTAGAACTACAATGTCTTTGGAATCTCACCCAGAACCTTTTATAAGGAGTTCTACAAAGCACCTATTATAGTGTAATGGTGCAACCCAGAACTCATTGGAGAAGATTTTATCTAAAACCCACAAAGGGGATTCTACTGAGATCCTTTCTACTGTAATTGGAATGGGTTTGGTCAAGAATCCTCCCAGAGAGGGTCTTTTAAAAAAGGTTTCACTTACAATGAACACCTTGTCCTCTGAGGGTTCCATAATGACTGAAACACTGAAACAAAATTTTAGCAAAATAAATATACAAATTCTTTACAAAAAACAATGGATAAGGAGGGGAGAAAACTCAAAGTGGCTGTGTTGTGGAGGACAAATCAAAATGAGCATAGGATCTGTGGATTTGTACAGAACACAAGTGAAGCCAGGCACATCTGGTTGTCCTCAGCAGGTGAATCCATGTATCTCGGGCAGTGATGTGTCCTGCATGGCAGAAAGGAAAGAGAGAGTGAGTGGCACCATGCCAAGGTCGTAGTTACTACAACCTGATTAATCAAAAGCCATCTACGAACAAAAGAGGGATGTAGAGTCCAGTAAAAGCAGTGGGGGTGTGGGTACATTTACAACGTGCAGTGGAAAAGCCTGAATAATCCTTCTTGTTATTACTGTTATTACTGTTATCAGCCTCCACTGGAACCTCTGACTTTGTGACTCGACTGTATAATTGTGTTAAAAAAACTCATAATCAAATTCTGAAATACAATAGTATTACAAATAACCTTTGAAGAAATCTGCCACAAAACAGGATTCATTTGAAGTTAGTAATTCTTGGTAGCACTTCACCCCTGAGTATATGTTTTTGAAACCCTTTTTAAGAGTGTATCATATCAGAATTCTTAATCCAATATACCTCACATGCACAACAGGATGAAGAACCCCCATTTACGCGCAAAGCTGGCCGAGGTCTTAGAGGCAGTGATGCCACATATGGAGCCGCTCGCTCCCGGTGCTGTTCAACCAATCGTGTTCCAGCGTGAGCGGGTCTTCTGCTCCTACAGGCATGCATCCCAGCTGGCAGAGGCCCTCATCACTGTGTTTGTAGACATCGAATTTACAGGTGAAGAGGGTGTTTCCTACAAGTAGCAACCTACTAGGGTTGGTCATAGATGGAAATGGCATATAGATGTTTAACTTTTGGATGTTTTTTTAAATCTTTTTTAGGTGATCCTCATCAGTTTGAACAGAAGTTCAACTACAGAAGACCCATGTACCCTATCCTTAAGTACATGTGGGGTAAAGAGAGCTACAGAGAGAGCATCAAGGTGAGAAGAAAATAACAGTTTTAAGTTTCTTCATGCAAAAAAGGTGATATCTACTTCCTGTGGGTTTTGTTTATACTAAATCATGTCCTAATTATGTTACTTGATCTCAATAGGTAGGAAAAATACTTAATTCAATTCTTTGTCATATTCAATCATAATAACAATACACACTGATGAACGACTTCAAAACATGTTTTTATATGTACATTGTCAGAATGGCAGTTCAGAGAAAAAACACAAACAAGGTGTTACTAATATGTGGTGGGTGTACATTATAGCCTTAATGGACCATGAGGCATATTACAGAATCTATTACCAGGCAGTTATTTTGATACTAGACATTGATTTTTTGCATGAGCAGCAAATAAAATCCTCCAAAAGACCTCTTTTTTCCCCCTTGTTTTCTCACCACATCTTTCAAGTTGTTTCTAAAAAGAGAGAACTTGAAGTCAGGATAAAAAATACACTCTCTTGTACGACTGATGGGCAGGTAGACTGTCCAGGTTACTCTGTTTTGATGCTGGGATAGGCTTTGGCCCCTTGCAGCCTTCGTGTAGGTGCAGAGAACGACTCAGCAGAGGCAAAGATATGCATATATGGATCACTGGTGATACCTTTTACTCAATACCTGGTACAGGGATACTGTTGTTTATTATGCACATTGATACCAGTGTGTTATTTATTTGTTCTCAAATCTCATTTCAGCATTTGGCGCACTATGCATCTGAAAACCTGGAGGCCATGAACCCCCCTCTGTTCCTCAGGTTCCTGAACCTTCTGATGAACGATGCCATCTTCCTCCTGGATGAGGCCATCCAGGTAAAAACCAGCTCACCTGTATTCATACATGCAAAGCACTTATCTTTGCCATCACATTTCTATTTTTCAGTATAAAGTAAACTATTATTATCTGGGATAGGGATCAGCTTCACTCAAATCACAAAATGATTGACACAAGGAGGGAGCCTTGCACAGATTTTTGTCACCTAAGGAAGAATAATCTTGATTGGCCATAATGTTATTTCATAAAAAAAATTGTTATAACTGATAAGTTGTTATTATGTTAGCAGTTTTTTTATGCATTTTATAGACAGCCTGTTGTCTAATTAGAAGAATGTGACTGACACTCTGTCTTCTTGTGTTGTAGTACCTGAGTAAAATCAAGGTTCTGCAGCTGGAGCGTGATCGAGGGGAATGGGAAGGCCTGGCCCCTGATGCCCGGAGAGAGAAAGAGTCCAGCCTGCAGATGTTTGGACAGCTGGGACGCTTCCACAACATCATGTCTAACGAGACCATCGGCACACTGGCCTCCTCACCTCAGGTCAGCCTGAAAAGATTTGACTCTTCATATTGATACATCCTTTCAAAGTTAGACTTCATCCTCCCCAGTTTTTTGCTTTTAACATTTTCATCATTTCCAGAGATCAAGGGGATCTTTGTGCACCCCTTCTTAGCTGAGAGGATCATCTCCATGCTCAACTACTTCCTGCAGCATCTGGTGGTCCTAGATGGGAGCCCTTAAAGTCAAGGACTTCAGTGAGTTTGACTTCAAGCCCCAGCAGCTTGTTTCTGACATCTGTACCATCTACCTGAACCTGGGGTATGTAGTGGACACTGCTCTTTGTCAATTGTGAACAGGAAATAGTATTTTTCCCCTGTATGTTATGTTAACCTCATCCTTTTTTTCCTTTCCGGTTTCTGTTGATGGCAGAGATGAGGAGAATTTCTGTGCCACAGTCCCAAAGGATGGACGATCGTACTCTCCGACACTCTTCTCCCAAACAGTCCGTGTATTGAAGAAGATAAACAAGCCTGGGGATATGATCGTGGGTTTTGGACTCCTCGCTGATAAAATAAAGGTATCATTTATGTTAAAAGCTGTTTTCCACAGATACAAGTTTTCGACTTTGTTGTCTGAATCTTTGTTGTGATCTCTGTGGCTGAAACACTAAAGGTGTGTTGTCATTTTGTCCTCTTTCAGTCACATGCAGACAGACAGCAGCAGGAAGAGGAGACATATTCGGACGCCCCAGATGAGTTTTTGGATCCCATCATGTCGACTCTTATGCTTGATCCTGTGCTCCTCCCTTCCTCCAATGTCACAGTCGACCGCTCCACTATAGCAAGGCATCTCCTCAGGTTGGTTTCTGTAAAGCACCAAACTTTTCTTGATAGTATGTCCATTTGAGAAATTGGGAATTCTGTGTTTATACATTGTAGGCAAGTAAACAAAAATGTTATGTCCTCCTTGCAGTGATCAGACAGACCCTTTTAATCGCAGTCCTCTAACCATGGACCAGATCAGGCCAAATGAGGAACTCAAACAGCAGATCTTACAGTGGCTGGATAAGCATAAGCAGGAGCGGCTGCAGATGGGGCCCAGCGGCTAGCTCCCGATCTGTAACAGACAATGACCACAACTTAGCTCCCTTTTCCTGGCTCATATCTCACCTGCTCCTCTGCTTTTCGGCTAATCCATGAGGTGCTTGCCTCAGTGGGAGTCCCAGGACTCCGCTGGTCTCCCTTACATAGCATCTGCTTCCTCACGCAGCCTTTACGCTTTGTGGATTCTCTCCGACGGCAAACTGTGGCACTTCAGGATCCATGCACAGTAGCTATTTGACTCCGATGACACCCTGTGGTAACATTAGTGGGGTGGTAAACCCTCTCTGGTTCCTCTCTCCCTGAATACTGTGTATTAGCTAGTTATTATTACAACCAGAACTGTGGCCAGAAGTATCAGTTTCAACAAGACTTGTTGAATGTACTCTTTGAACTCCTGACCAGATTTTATACAGCAAGGTAAGTATTTTTGGGAACTCTTCATTCGGAACATTGATGAGAACGTTTATGATTTCACCTTGAGTTTACATACATTATGCACTGCCTTTTCAAGTTTTTGAACGCCCCATATTAGAGCACTTTTGGTTAAATTTTAATTAACATTGTAAATAAATGAGCATTTAAAATAAGGTATGAGTAAAACTACATTACATTTCTGTGTTATTTTTATTTAATTGTAATTATCACAGATATATCAACTGTAATAAGATACCTGAAGCACAAAACCACTGTGATATGTGTATTGAAACATTTAAAGGTCTGCAATCCCTTATGTGCACCTGTCTTTAACCAAGCATTTAGTAAAGATAACACAAGGATGGGAGGGCTCGCTAATGAAGAGGTTGTTGGTCATGAGGACTTAAACTTTGTTATTGTTATTACTCAATAATAAAGCTAATCTGAACCACAATTAAGGATGTAGCACGCACAAAAGTGCATTTAATTAATATTAAATGAATTGACAGAATTGAGTCTATTATTGCTCAGATGTTAAATGTGGCATTCATGGACTTGATGGTTTGATCTTGATTAGTTCACAGTTGCTGCTATGAGGGGCTGTGACGATATCTAAAAATAGTCCTCATTTAAAGAGTAACACCTTTCTCAAACCACTGTCAGTATAACTTTCTCAAATTAAAAATATCCCAAATTCCTCCCTTCAAAGCAAAAAAAATTCATCCATCTGTTGTCGCTTTCTTTTTGATTCTCCTCATGATAAACTCTCATCCTTGTGTACAATCTGTGGAACAGCCCTTTAAGAAACTTAACAGTCCTTTTGACAAAAAGTAATCTGAAAAATGTAACTAAGCATTTGCTTAATTGTCAAAATCATACATCTTGAAAAATTAATCCAGAAATGTCTTCTGCTTAGATTTTGACCAAGATCTGGAATCCTTCTATTTTTCAATGCACAATGCACAATTTTCATGTTATTTGTTTCAACGCCTCCCACTTAATTTCTGAACATTTCTCTTGAGATTAAACCAGAAAAAGACAGAATATCGGGTGTTCAACCATTTTTGATTGGCAGTGTATATAACAGTCATTACAATCCCTTAATTAACATCGACCAGATTAACTGATACCATGTTCTAGCATTTTGAACATTTTTGTGTGTGTGCAAGTGTAGTTTATTAACACATGGGCAAACAATTGATCAATAGAATCTGTGCCTAATACCAAGAGCCTTGCAGTAAATTTCTGCAAATGAGGATCTGAGTTGTCTCATACCCCAAGGAGACGTAATTATTGGTTTGTTTTTTCGGGCATAGAGGGAGCTGTGGGTTGAAAATTAATGGACGAAGATCAGAAAAATTAAGTTTTATGACTATCTTTCAATTATTTAAATTTAAATCAAATGGTGTTGTATAAACGTCAATGTGAGAGAAGGATCAGTTTATGTTGGCCTCATATCATGCCCTCATATTGTATGTTGAATATCTACCACCTGAATGATTACATGGGTTAAATTATAATGCAATATTTTTGTTTTAACTGTGATCATAAAATGTTTATTTTGGATGTACAGTATGATTAATAAATAAAACTAATGTGCGTTATATAAGACAGTGTGATGTACTTCTTCCAAAATAAAGAAAACAAAATTAAAATTAGTTATTAAAAGAACAGTACATGATATCAGTCAGAAAAAGGGTGTTTGAATAGTTTGACTTTCATTACCAGCAGTGTTAAATTTAGTTTGAGACAAAGGATTATGTAAATGCTGTTGACAATATCCATTTCACAATATTTAGCTCAGTTTTCAACAGGATCAGCTGTGTCTGATGTTTCTTAATGTAACACTAGCATGTAGCATGCTATGCTATGTCACAAAGTCACTTCCAAACAGCTTGTATAGTACTGATATCTACTCGTCAGGTAACTTAGAAAACAACTCGTACATGGCTGTTACAGCTCAATAATTTTTTAGGATACATGAGTTACGTTTTAGTAATTGCTCTAACTTCTACTTAACATCACAACACTTTGTGTGTGTACGGTAGTTGTAATTTATATGATTAAGGCTTCATTACTGGACATATATCAAGCTTAATGAGTGCATAGAGACTTACTTGGAACTGTAGCTCGTACTTAAGTTAGTTTAAAAAATGATCAGGGAATCATTACTAATTAGTTTATTATTAGTAGTAGTAGTAGTAGTATTGTTATTATTATTATTATTAGTAGTAGTATTATTATTATTATTATTATTAGTAGTAGTAGTAGTAGTATTGTTATTATTATTATTAGTAGTAGTAGTAGTAGTAGTAGTAGCAGTAGTAGTAGTGGTAGCAGTAGTATTGTACAACTCTAATTCAAAAAAGCATTTGAACTAGACATTTTGTTAAATGTTATAAAAACAGATTGTGATGGTTTAATTTAAAGCCTATATTTGATTTAACAAAATGTTGAAACTGTAAAATTGTACTGTTTTATGAAAATAATGTGCTCCTTTACAGTTTGATGCCAGTAACACATTTCAAAAACCACTATCTGTGTAAGCAGTTCGCCTGAACCAATTACCAGGGTTCCCACTCTTCTCCAGAGGTCATTTTCCAGGACATTTCAATGACATTTTCAGTGATGATCAAGCTGGTGTGACGGTCTAAATTGAGTTCCTAAATAGTCTAATATGTTCGTCTCAGTGGAAGTCTACATTAAAAGACTTGCAGTCTATGGCTATCCATGAAGTCATCTCTTACATGCTTAAAAATTATGGCAAATTGATTATAGAATAATGCAACCACAGATGTACAGCACTTTATTAGTGCAACCAAGTAACAATGATGGGCAACTCTCATCTCAGCTTTCTCTTTTCTCAAAAAATATATAATTAGCTAAGAAAAAAACAAAAGAACCAGCAAAGGAATCAGGAAGCTGCCTTACTGAAATAAATAATAATAATCAGAGGATCAGTGCATAAATTTACCTAAATAGAACTGAATTACAAAAATGGCCACAAATGTTGAATGGGGATGTGTTTTTTTAACCTTATTAGATCGCACGCAGTCATGTTGGAATAACTCTCCAGGACAATCCATGATTTTCCAGGACATTTGACTTTTTCTCTCATTTTCCAGGTGTTTTCCAGTACTGGAAAACTGGTCAACTGTTTTCCAGGTTTTCCAGGACGTGTGGGGACCCTGAATTAAGATGGACTGAGGCCAAGTAGGAAACAGTCCTGTGGTATGACAAATCAAAATGTGATATTCTTTTTGGAAATCATGGACTTTGCATCCCACTCTCTGAGGAGGAAAGGGACCAACTGGCTTGTGCACAGTTAAAACAAACAACATCTGTGATGTGGGAATGCATAAGTGCCCATGACATGGGTAGCTTACACATTTGGGAAGGCATCATTAATTTTGAATAATATGTAGACTACACAGTTTGAAGAAACATAATCCAGACAATGCCTTCTCTTGAGTTGTGGAACTCACAAAAACTTAAACATAAAGTAACTTAAACTATTGAAACATGCTGTCTTGTTTTTATCAGTCCTAGTTTGTCATTCAGTTTGTTAAAAACATATTTTTATTTAACTTATTCATATTTTCTTTCAGGGACTGCACCGAAAGCTAAGTCTGCACTGCCTTGTGATTCAAGTGCGAGGCTCCTTTCCCGGGCAAGGCCCCTGAACCTGATTTGGATTCAGCCATGCACAGTCTGAATAGGGCCGCTGAGAAAATGCATTGTCGGGGTTTCTTCAGTTCCGCCCCGCAACATGCATAACGATGTGTCGGCCAGTGAGAGCGCAGCGCTGTGGTGGAGGTTGTTTATGTGGAGTGCTGGGTTAGGGTTCCGCCCACCGAGGTATCTCTGATCGCAGGGCAGACAGGCAGAGAGTGTAAAATGGCGCACAGCTGTCGGTGGCGGTTCCCCGCTCGGCCCGGAGGGAGCAGCAACTCCGGTACCGGGAGGAGAGCGGGCCGAATCAGGGTTACTGCCTCTCTGCAGAATGTCTCCGGAGCCCACCCCAACGCAGCTGGGCTCGGACCCGGGTTTGATGCTGCACTACAGGTCTCCTCGGTTATCGGGAGCAACCTGCAGAAATTTCGGGATGTTTTGGGGGAATCGAGTGACTCGAGCAGCGGGGAGGTAAGCACCGGACAGAAGCATCAGTGGGACAGCTGGAGGTGTTCTCCGCGAGCCGTTTATCACGTTACTGATGAAGAAGAGCTAACGGTTACTCTGAGCCCTCACCATCTTTTCCCTTCTCTAACGTCAAGTGAGCAAACTTGTCATTTCAAGGATGCTCAGTTAACTTTGAGTTGGTTGTGTGGCCTGAAACTCTCCTGTAATGTGTTATAACGTAAGGTAGAACAACACAACACCAAATGGTGGTCAGATTTATGCTCTCGGCAGTCCTACTGGGAAACAAAGTTTTCTTCTTCACCCCAGTGGTGTGAGAGGAGAGGTTAACGTTAAATCCACAGTTTGGGATGAATTGGTGCTAACGTCAGTCTGCTAACAAGACCCAAACACACCAGGATTAAACCCTGCTATGATCTTGCTTATTACTCTGTATGAAACACTGAACACACAGCACATGTGCTGGCACTAACATACACTGTGTAACTAAGCCATTACTACTGCTTTACTATTTAGCTACTTGACATTAGCTTGATGGGAAGCCTTCAAGGCTGTACATGTTGCCTTCAAAATCATGTGCAATACAGTAAAAGTTATAACAGAATTTGAGCACAACCTTTATTTGACACTGTTGAGAAGTGGTGGAACATATGTGTTAATCATTACAACGTCTCCTTGCTGTATAATAGCATGGGACCTCGGAGGTAGCGTGTTATGTCTGAAAACAAGACATGTTAACTTGAAGGAGGCGAGAGCACATAATTGTGGTTTGTAAGTGGCTAACGTGACAGAAAGCTCTGCTCCCCATGCACTTCAGCTGTTTCTAGAAATATAGTAGATATTTGTTGATTAGCTTAGCACAGCATGTTTGTTTCCAGTGAGGTGTCAAGCTTCTAGCGAGGCTTGGCTAACATAGCTGATTGGGTTAGCTCGCAGGCTAACCCAATCTTGCTGTCTGCATCTCACAGCTAAAACTACACCATAATGCCCCTTTGCTGTAAATGATGTTAAAGTTGAAGTTTATTTTTCTGGAGGTTGGTCATTTTGCCCCCGGACAGCATGTATCAACATAGCAGGATAGAGCACAGCAGCTAAAGTTGGTGAAGCTCATGCTAAAAAAAAGCTAAACAATTTTCATTGCTGTTTACTGTTGAGCTAGGACAGCTACTATGCTACGCACTACGCCACGCTAGCCATCGGGGCTATTGCTGATGCATAGGAAAATGGGAGGTGGACATGTTTTCCCCTTCTCTACACAGCCAGTACGTAGCTAGTACCAAATAATAGCGGGTTAATAATGCTCGAGGATGACGTCTGTTACACGGCCACACACTTGAAATCACTGTCGTCTGTGTTTAAAGTGCTGATAAAGTATTACGATGTGACTTGGTGTCTGTATTCCCCTCGGTTTGTCAGAAACGAGACTTGCTAGTGACAGTGCGCATGCAGGGCTGGCTATAATAACAACGAGCCCCTTCTTGACGGACCGTGTGATGTGGGGGTGTGTTCGCCTTAGCGAACTACCATCTTCCTCCTTCATGATGAGCAGCATGCGTTCATTGCAGTGGGAGTACACGGTGTGGGGATGTTTACCACCAGCTCCAGTGATCTTAGTCTACAAAAGACGGAGTGGTTATGTAGTTGAAGTACTATAGTATGTTTATATTTTGATTAGATTAAAATGTGCTTGGAATTTTATGCAAATTTGCAAACATGCCAATAAAAGTTTATGCAAAATAGGTCAGACCTAGTGGAAAAATGAAAATATGATGATGATGCTCAGGATGATGCTCAGTTTTATTAGAAATTTATTTTTCTTCACCTTTTTTTTTTTAAACTTTGTTTATTAGCTTTTACACATTACACTAAAAAAACTAACATTTTGTGTACAAATGCACAAATAGAGATATACCACTGGACAGTCAACATCCCCCCTAAATAAAAAACAAAGACAAAAACAAACACACATAGAGAGTAGGGATGCACCTGATCCTGGTATTGGATACTTAAAAAAGCTAGATCGGATATCGGGGACAAAGGGCCGATATATAATGCCGATCCATATGGCAGATCTATTCATCTCAGTTCTATGCTTTTCTGTGTTTACTATAGCCATGTTTGTCTCCTACCACATCAGTTATAAAATGTGCTGCTGATTAATATTGTCACAATATCCAGACGCAGAGAAGGGAAACAGTAAGGGCAAAGCTGGGCAAGAGTAATAATGTAGTTCCAATGATTTGAATCCGCAGCCAACAGGTACACTACTGCTGTGGGAAACCAATATGAAAAACTACGTTAAGCAATTTTTAAATTCTCAGCTGAAGCATTTTTTTTATAAAGAATATTTACTGCCTCTTATCCACTGCTGATGTTTAAAGTTGAAAGTGTAATATATGTTGGTTATGAAGAGTAACAGCACCAAACTGCTGGTACACATTTATATCTCTTGAATAATGATACTGTCAGTTTAAAAATGTATGTTTTTAATTTCAGTTACAAAGTAAAAGCCTGAAGTTGCAAAAACAGTGATTCTATCCTCACATTAAGGAATAGAGATTATGAAATCAATACCAAGATCGGATCGGCTAGTATCGGCATCGATATCGGTAATCCAGGGACCCTAAAAAGAGAGTTAAAACAAAAAATGAATAAAACGTATATAAGTCAAATAAAGCAATTAAACAACATAGTATAAACTTTCAATATAATATACATACAAATATCACATTTATACTTGGTTTTTCCTGGTTATTATTTGTCAGTGTCCCTTTCCCATATTGTCAAAAGTGGACCATGAGACTAGTATGAGTGTGAAGGGAGATAAAGAGTGGACATAAACAAAAACAGAGCAAGATAGAAAGTATCAGTAAATAAACAATACAAAAGTTGTGTGTAACTAACGCTAAAATCCTATGGTAGAGTTTAAGAATTGAGCTACAGTACTAAAATCTCATAGCTGCTCAAGCAGATGTACAATGAAAGGTTGCCATATCCGCTTAAAGTTATCTTTAGATCCCCGAAGAGAAAGTCTGATCGTTTCCAGCTTCAGAAATTGTAAAGTCTCTCTGACCCAGTGTTTAAAGGAAGGTGGCGCAGGGTGCGTCCACTTTATCAGAATGAGCTTTCTGGCTTTAAGAGTGACAGAAGCAATGCAGTTGGAGTTTTTCATCAAATTTTTAAAGAAAGACTGATAAAAGTATTGCAGCATGTTGAATATGCGTGTATTGACTGATTATACTGTAGATGTAAACCAAGGTTTCATTAATGCTTAAATGCATTTTTGCTTTGAATCAATGCTTCAGTATGCTTTAGGGATACAAAAACATACTTGAAAAATCACTTTGTATTCAGATGGCTTTGGAGTCTCACCCACCTGTTCTTTGAGAGACAATGGGCAGGAGAATGACACTACTTAGACTGTGTTTCTTAATACAAACTTATATATCTGAAGTTTGCAGAAATGGTTAAGGCATTTCCTTTATTTTTTTATGATATTCCTTGAAATAGCACATTGAATAACATATACAATTTTATGGGAAACATCATCCTCAGGCAGATGGCTTTTTGAATAAGTGGGAGTCCCATCTTTTCAGTGAATGAGCTGTATTTGGGATGTGTTCAGGCGGACTCAACACTTAAAATCCCCATGGAACCTATGAAAGTTGCGGACACAGCATGGTGGTTTCATTGAGAGGCAGCGTAGTGCCTGTCTGGCCAGAGCAGGGCAGGATTGTTCAGGCTGACTGCAGCCTGCTGAGCTCACGGGGCAACACTGAACAGAGCGCCAGCCGGACACTTGGCCACCCCTCCTTCCTCCTTCCAGGCAGAAAGACCCAAATCCACTTCAGACACACACAACCCTGTCTGAGAGGCAGAGCAACTTTTCTTCTGACAGCTGCCACTTTGGAATGGATTACTAAGCCTATTGGGATGGCTCAAAAGGGTGCTTGTTGGCCGTTGATAGCCAAATGAAGGCATTTGTTACCTTTTGTGTGTGTGTGCAGAATTCATTTTCTTGATCCAACCAAATTGCTGTTGCTTGTTTAGGTGCCGGGTGCAATCCATGTTGACTTATTGTAAATATGTGACCTTATCACCCCTGAGCTTGCTGTTCACCTAAATAGACTGCATATATTTAAAAAAAAAAAAGTTTTTGGTCCATTTTATCTTATCTTCTGTTATCTTCTTCTGCATCCTTTTCTCTCCTTTATTATTACCAGTATTAAACCACTCATACAAAAGTGCAGCTGAATAGATGTATCAACCCAAATGTCTCTTTGCCTCACTGGTTTGAGAGAAATAGTGTGTTTGAGCGGAAGGGGCTCTAGTCCAGCAGGTGTTTGGCCTATTTAAATGGAAGCCCACCCCCCCACACCCGCTTACCCATCCCCGAGACAGCGTGTGGATTGGAGCAGGAAGCTTTGTGTCTGCTTTTATTCTAGCTCTCACAAAGTGCGGACGGCTGAAAGAGCACAGGCAGGGATATCAAAGGGTGCGGGGTGATCCCCCCCTTCCTCCCAACGGGACAACGCTGGGAGGAGAATTAGTCACAGACCCTCCCATCCATGGCTTTATTCTGCTACAGCAGAATGCTCTCGGAGTTGCTTGACTGGGAGAAAGGCGGCAATTGTGTTGTCTTTCTTACTCTTTGTGTGTGTATGTGTGTGTGTGGTGGTAGGGTTAGGGGTGTCCCCTCAGACTCTATGTCCCACATTGCTCTCAGGAGTAGGCGTGTCTTCTTTGTCTTTATTTTGATTAGAACTTCAATTTACGCTGCTTGCTTGGTTAGGTAGAAGGGGGTGTGTGTCTGTTGGTTCCTGCCAGCCTGTTTGTTTGTGTGTATGTGAGTTGGCGTGTGTTTGAGAGAGCGAGAGAGACACCTCACGCACGTGCCAATCACTTTGTTTGTCTTTGTCCATTGACTGTCTTCCTCTCCTTACGTGGAGGTGTAGGAAGAGGAGGCTCCTCACCCCACAGAGTGTTTGTTTTGGTCTCTGTGTGTTGTTGAGCAAATGTGGAGCAGTTGTATTTAGTGCTGGAACACTTGAAAAAACAAATGCCCACCTTTTGCTGGGGGCTGGCAGGGGTCACAAAGCAGACCAGCTGTAATTCACTCGAGCGTTCTTCATATTAGTCTCTCATGTTACTTTGTACACATAATGATGTTTGTTGGGATTTCTCTCTGGCTGCTTTTAACCGATGTGTCATCAGATGGGGCATATGGGAGTATGAGCTCATCACTAATTTACATTCCAGGAAGGGATGAGGCACGAGTGTCTGTACAGTAAATCCAAGACTAAAGCTTCTTAGAATGTGTCAGAAAAATGATGTTTTTGAACAAATAGAGGAATGACTTCTTAAACAGTGTCCCCAAGCATCAAACTGACTAACTCAGACTCTTACACAGATATTTTGCCTCAATCCAAGTAAAAATAATTTTCTGTTTTCACTCTGTCACCTGTGGTGATGTGTTTTTATAGGTTCACATCTGACTTCAAAGTCAGATTATTGGTTTTATTTACTTTATTGTCGAATTGGGATGTTCCAAAGTGACTAATTTCCTAGTCATGTAAACAGAAATTTTAATCCCAAATAACTGTCTGGTCATATTGAATAATCCGACTAATAAAACAAGTAATAAAACACTCTGAAAACATTCCAAACAGAGCACAAATCATTTCAATGAACATGGCTCAACAGGGATCACAGTCTGGGTGTAAAGAATGCCACATTGGTTTGCAGAGAGTTGTTAAAGTTAGCAGAGCTAGCACCACCAGCCTTTGGTCCACCTTGCTGGTTAACCTCTACATGCCTGTGCTAGTTACATATTGCTCCAGTTGAGTGGTTATATGTTAGTTTATCTCAACTTTCGAGATGAAAATACTGCTAACAGGTTCCATGTTACGAGATGCTGTCTGTCATCTTGTTTAGTTCCCAGTAGAGCTTTGTAACACCATGGCAATAACCGTTAACCGGAGCTACAGCTCTCTCTAGTAACAAGTGGCTGCATTACAGCTTAGACAAAACATGTGACTGACATTTCAGACCTACAATAAACATGAATCATTTGTTGAACTGATTTTTTTATTCTTTTAACTATTATCAAGGGTGACAACGTTAAATCGTAGTTGGCTAAACATGCGATGGTGTCAAATATGAACACGGATTTTGCACTAATTTCCAGGTTAGTGTTTCTATCGTGTTCATATTTGGGTCGTTGACAAATAAGCCTCAAAAACGTTTTTTAAAAAAAAAAGTATTTCCAGAATGGTTTCAATGCATATTTTTGTGTCTGGAATAATGAATAATAACAATGCTTGTTTGAACAAATTACATGTTTTTAAGTGTTTAAATAGTTGTTGTTTTTTTTACCCTTTTCTTAACTTGAACACCCAAAAAGTGTCAGGTGGCGCAACTAGATATTTGTCAAAATATATGTACTTACCTATCATTTATTCTAACTGAAAGTTTTAGGAAGTATCCCATAGAGTGGTTACAGTGCTTTACACATTTGTATTTTGTGAGTTTTTTTTTATTTACAATATATTAGGATTTGGCATTCTATTGGCCAGGTTTAAAATATAATTTTTACAGTTTTAGGTTGGTTGTACCACCTGACATGGAAAGTTTTACCGTCCACCTATAAGTTGATAAAAGCTTTTCTATTATTATTTAGGAGACATCTACAAACCTTTTAACTCAGACATGACAATTAGTAGGGTCATCTGAATTATTTAATATGTTGAAGTCCATTATAACTACTTACTTTCAAAATAAAAGGTCCATGAGTACGGTGGTGCCACCCTGACATTTGAGAACATGCAAATTGCTGGACAAAAGTTTTTAAATAACCTTAGGTGCCTTTAAACTATTGATATTTATGAAATTATGTTTATTTCAAAGCTCTTATATGTAAAATCATGCCATGGTGTTTTAATTTGAATTTATTATTATTAAAATAATTTTTTATAGTGTTTTAAGTCAGTTCACTTGCTTGGACGGTTGCACCACCTGACATTTTCAGGGTTTGAGATACTTAAAAATAAAATAAATCTCATTATTTGAATGTACTGAAATTGTATTCAAAATAAGCAGGTTTTATAGAATCAATTGATGTATGTCTTAAAAATAACAAATTATTTCAAAAGAAAATAATGGATTTGGACACAAAAATATGCACGTCATGTCAATGACCCGTTTTTATATATTAAGTTGTGTTTTGGGTCTTCTTTTGCCTTTTATTGGATAGGAAAGTTGAAGAAAGACAGAAAATGTTGAGAGTAGAGAGTTGTGGAAGACATGCAGCCAATGGTAGAGGCCAGGAGTCGAACCTGCGACTGCTGCTACGAGGACTAAAGACTCTGTATATGGCCCATGGGCCGCTAGGCCAACGGCACCCCACGCATTCATATTTTTATCAATGAAAGCTTAGGAAGTCGATGAACTCGTATATACATTTCACTCAGTGAAAGAATCTCTTTATATGGGTTTATTATAAAAAATGTTCACAGTTGTAACATTTTCTACAACAGTGAAGTGAAAGCAGTTGACAGTTCTTTGTTAATTAAAAGCATCATATGATGTTAGTATATTTGAACAGTTACAGTTTATTACAATCCAGGTGTAAGAAAGACTCAGTGGTTCTCCTAAAGTAAGAGTGTGTATTTCTAAACCACCTGGGGGAGCTTTGACAACTTTGTGAAGTTAGCCTGCCACCAAAATATACAAAGTTTGAATAATGATAGATTTTGACATTTTGGCTTTTTGTTGGTTTGATATTTGCTGTGCTATATGAACAGCCCACCTCTTCCTTGAAGCTGCTGATAAATGTACAGCTTCTCTAAATAGGCAACTTATAAAGATCACTTGTGGGGAACAAAGTGGACTCACCACAGTAAGATGTTTTTTTTATTCGTGAGCCTGTTCTTTTATCCGCCTCTCTCTGCTTTCACTCCTTTGAGTCTGCAAGATTACGGGCTTTTTGAGATGTATTAAAACTTTTATAAGTACCTTCAGGCAAAAGCTGTGTACTCAAACTCTGACTAATGAGGACTAGAATAGATGGTTAGGGTGGTTTTTAATCAGTCTTAGTCTTGGATTACATCATCAAGTTACTTTCGCTTCTTGTCATACACAGGAAGTAACTGTTTGGATCAAAACCTTGTTAATATTTTATCTGGGAAACTAGTCCCTAATCAGCAGCCCATCTCCTTTAACAAGCACAATGTATTTGAACCCTGTCATGAAAGACATCCCAACACTCATTTGCTTATTTTGGGTGCAAAAGCACAGTCAGAATGATAGAGAGACGTGCACCACAAACCAAATTCACATCCGTCCCATAACTCACTGGGACAGTCCCTTGCAACTCATGTAAACGACAATGTTGCTTTTGAAATGAATCAGATTGGCTTCTTTCTCTCTGTCAGTTACTGTTTCTTGTCAAGCCCTCCCTGCATTGATCAGTTTAGACAAGATGTGACAGACCAGCAGGGAGTAAAACTGCTCATGTTTTCACAGTGAGAGTGACGGTAAAAGCCAGAAAAGAGGAAAAACACACACAGGTGTGTTCAAAAACATATTTGTACTCTCCTCAGCTGAAGAGTCGAAAGAGAAAGGAGTAGCAGGAACCTTTTTATTCCCCACATGTTGTAATGCAACTTTACCTTTCTAGTCTACTACACTGTTTGTTTACCTCTTGAAGTTACCTTCCTGTGCCTGCCCTACTACTGAGCTCATGGCAAGCCGTGTGTTTCACACGCTGCTCCGTGCTCGGCAGGCAGTGGGCGGGAAGCTAGCGAGAGAGCATTGAGTGAGTGACTGAATATGTGTTTGGGAGCATGGCAGTGAACAGGAATACTGGGGAGAAAAAAAAGGGGGGAGCCTTGTTGTATGTGGGAGGCCTGTTTAGACTGGGATTGTGCAAGCTTCTGCATGAGCGTGTTGAAAACCAAAACCCTTTTCATCCTCAGTAGCTCCCTGGAGACGACTGCGCTCCCTCTGTTGTTGATGGTGCATGTGGTCAAGATGCTGTCTCTCTTTTTTTTTTTCTCTCCTCTTCACCCTCCTCCCACAGCCCTCCTCCTTTCCTCACCCTTGTTTGCTTGCCTGCCTTGGCTGTGCTCCCCTCCCCCGCATCCTCACTCTCATGTTGTACTTGTTTACATCTTTCCGTGCAGTACACGAGAAGGGGGTGTGTTGTTTTGGCTATCTCCAAACGTGTGCGTATGCTTAGCTTACAGAAACATGGAGGTACATTTGCGCATGTACGAGCGTGCGTGAGCATGAACCTGTGCGGTCCCATACATGCACTTGCCTCCGGAAAAGCATGTAGTGATGTCACTGACTGTTACTTACACTACAACAGCGAGTCAGAGCCGTCCGTTAGTACTCCGCCCCCCTTAGCTCTGCAACAACACCAACCAGGAGCAGCAGCTTGCTCTGAGTGGAGAGGATGCTGGGATCACTGAGAGGAGAATGAAGTGGAGGGAGAAGCGTATGGGGTGTAAGGAGATGCGGACTGAAGGATGCTTGGATTATTATTGCCTGCCAGGATAAATAGCAGTACAGACTGTTATTGTTGTTTGTTTATATGTAGAACAGATGAAAGAGTCAGATTTGTTCCACACATTAGGGGTTTTTATATTTCTTTACAAGATTCCACCGTGTCTATTTTCAACACGTATTTTTTCACATTGTATTTTGTTACAGCCAACTATTACACTGCTTATTTTGCATAATCATGCTAGATTATTTATAATAAGAGATGTATTTTCCTCTGAAAAAACATCATGTACATTCCCCCTCCTTGGATTGAAGATCCTATAGATGGGATGTCTTTTCTAGTCCTAACCTGTAAAAGGCCTTTACAGGTCTTGCTGAGTGGTATTGCAAACACTATGTGCCTTATCAGAAAAAGAAAATTTCTTACTTTGTGGTGTGTTGTGGAAATGAACCACAGGACAGCTGTGTGCCAGCAGAGAAGCAGAAACCTTGAGCAGAACCAGACTCATGTTAGATAGCCATCTGCCTTAGAGAGAGGCAGATGGCTCTCTCTCTCTCTCTCTCTCTCTCTCTCTCGATTTCTAGAGAATTTCTGATGCTCTATCACAGCCACATCATAAAATCATCCAGATTAGGTTTGTCCTAGAACTATATGGATCTATGCGCTAGTGGTGGGCGATATGGGCAAATCAATACATCTCAATTATTTTTTTTAATTTTGCGATAACGATAATCTGATGATATCCTACAAAAAATGCCGTAAAACTCTACTTGCTTACAGAACATCTATGGATAGACAAGGCATTTCACAACAACAGCTCTTGTTTACTTTAAAGTGCTTCATACATCTCCTGCAAAACATTGCCCAACAATATTCTATTACAATATTTAACAATGACCAATTTCAAGTTATCTCCAAGCTAAGGATGTACATTTTAAGCATTTTCCGTGATTGATTTTTGGAAATGTTAACTATCAATTATTGATTAATTAATGAAAAAAAACATTATTATTCTTACGTCAAAAACAATGCCAAATACGTTTCTTCCCCCTAAATTGTATTTTCTACAGCAACAAGATGCATATAACTGACGGTATTGAATATGGGTACATGTTTAACACTGATTATCAACGATCAGGCTCATAAAGATATTCTCCATGGACATAGTCTTATAAAGTGAAGGCTCATAATACTAACAGGAACGTACTTCAGACTCACAGTGTTCAGTTTTCTGTCTACTGGTTCTTATTGAGAAAAATAAATGTGTGTATTCTGTCAGCTGTCAGCCGGGAGCGCAACCGGGTCATAATCAGTCTAGCGGCAGAAAAGCTCAGACGGCTCGGTTGTTGCTGGTAGGGATGGGGATTTACCTTAATCCTTGTAATGGATTACTCGAATTTCCTAATGAATGATTACTCGAGTACTCGCAATTATTTATTTGTTTTTACCATAAACAAAAATAAATAAATTAAAGTCCGTAGTACACGGACCGACCAGACCAGAGTTGTAGTAAGTTCTGCTGCCTTTTCTTCATACATCTCTTCCACTCTCGTAGTTGTTGTTCTCTGTGATGGTAGCTTGTACTCCAGCTCGACTAACACGATCAGCTCTTTGAAGCCTTCTCCTTCCACAAAACTTAATGGGAGCATATCTCCAGTTACCATTTTGGTTATTATCAGGCTAATCTTCTCCGCTCTGGTTTCATCACAACGACGTGTGCTAACAGGGCGAGCAAAAGACGTGATGCGAGACTGCCTGTTGTCTGTCTCCGCTGTTTTCTCCTTGTTCTTTAAGCGTATGTGGTTAAGCATCAAACTAGCAATTCTATGGTATGTAAGTTTAACGCCACCTATCTTGCACTGCTCATTAACTTCATAGTTTTTTCGAAGTACTTCCAGACATTACTTTTTTTAACTGACATGCTGCAGGTGTCGCAGACCGTTCTGTGTTTATTGTGCTTTCGCTTTCGGTTGAATAACGTGTTCCTAAAGAGTTGCCGTAGCTGTCGTCAAACAGTTGTTTTTGCTGAAATCTGGCTCGGTGTGTTCTAAAGCTGAAGCCATGGCCGGAGAAGTCAAACGTTTATATCCCCTTAATTATTTTCCTACCTAGTATATTCAGTTAGGCGAAAACAAAGAGCACATGGTCACACATGTAACGCTGTAAGATTATTTTGCCAGGTGCGCGAGTAACAAAATGCTATTCGAATAATGGGTTGTACTCGAGTAATCGTACCCATCCCTAGTTGCTGGTCTGCAAACATGAGAATATAAGCAATTCCCGAACAGTCTGTTGGCTTTGTATCTAAAGGTGGGGATATGTCCTGTTTAAAGTCGGGAACCTTCGTGTAGTTGTTGGCAGCAATTGCGTATTGATCCTCTTTAAAAAGCGGAGACCTGACGTGCAGCCGCAGCCGCCAGCTGAGCATCACCTTCAACAGCTGATTCACATCGAAACATGTTTTAAACTTAAACCAAATAGACAAACAATACCAAGTATTGTCCCTTTTCCGCATATCTTACACACAACGTTTTTTTTATGCAAAATCGACTTTTTAATGGTTCTCTACCTGAAATATGTGTCCCTGGCATGTCTACAAACCCCCCAAAAATGAAAAAAATCCATCCTGCCCCTGTTCTGATTTCTCCACCTTTCTGTAAATGTGTGTGAAACGAGCCATTTCAGTTTTTTGTATTTTTCATACGTCATAACGTCATCCAGTCTGTAACGAAGTCAGAGCTCAGAGCTTGTTCAGACCATAGACTGTATAAAAAAACAACTCAACTCCTCCTCTGTTTTTCATTACCTGCACACGTGTGCTAACAAGGAGCTTAGGAGGGAGGCATGCTAGTTGTAGGCTGTCTTAATAAACACAAAGGTCGGTTTTACTCCCCACGTCTGCAGATTTGAAGATATAGTGGATGATTTTTATTTATCATGGATAAGTGCTAGCGCTGGTTAGCATAGCCACATAGCTACATGTTCATCGCTGTGTAGCAAGACGCACGTCGACATACTGACAAATAAAACAATAAGAAACACAAAATCTGTGACCAATCATTCAGAAAGGTCCTGCTGCAGGTGCCTCTCTGTCAGGATCAGATTCTGGATCAGATTCAGAGGGTTGAAGTAACGCGGGTCTGTGAGCAGCCGTGTATATTCAGCCAACATGTAAACATTAGATCAACGTGCTGGAGAGCCGAGGCCACATCCACTTCCTGAGGGGGCGTGGTCATAGAGCTCATTCTCATTTAAAGGCACAGACACAGAAAACAGCCTGTTCTGAGCAGGGCTGAAAAAGAGGGGTTTACAGGCAAACCAAAATCTGATTTCAAAGGTTTTTTTTGAGCATAAACTTTAAAGACATGTTTTGGGGACCTCTTAGACCAATATATTTTGATGAAAAAGGGCATAATATGTTACCTTTAACCCAACTTTCTGAAATTTTGGTCCTGTGTGAAATGATCATCCAATATTATAACATTATCTGGTAGACAGTAAAGAAATGTTTTTGGGTCCCCAATTGCTCCTTAGTGGTGCATATCAGGTTCATGTAGGAATGTGCACACAATTGCTTGGACTTCAATTGGATAGCAGCTGCTCTACAAACTGGGCCAACGAGACCTCAACTGCATCTGCACATGCTGCTATAAATAAACATGATGAAATGACATACTCACCTCCACTCTTAAACACACACTCTGATTGGGGTAGTGGTACAAAAGAGATACTGAAGATGTTAATCAACCTCTCATGATTTCTCTCTGCGACATCTCAAGGCTTCACTTCGAGGCATTTATAGTTACATACGTCATCACCACCACCATTTGAAACAAAGTTTTAAAAAAAAGACCCTGGTTAAAGTAAGTCATCAAGAGCAGCTTGTGATTGATTTGGTTACATTATTTCTGGAATGTGGTATCTGTATGTAAATGAACATGGCATTGTTTTCAGAAACGCAGATCTGCCAGGTTAGGTTTGAGACATTTAAAGAACCAGGGTACTGAGGGATGGGACATTGTGAATATTAATCATTTGGTTTGCTGCAGTTCTTATGACTACCACTGGGTAAGAACAGGAGGAAACCTTAAATGGAATTTTATGGTGAAAAGGTTGAAGGATTCAGAAAATCAGTGTCTCTCTGACAGCAGCTGCTGCTCCTGACATTGACTCAGCTTGTTTCAATGAGCTTTGCTTGACTTATTTTATTTTACAAAGAAAAGAGACCTGCTAAACCTGTAATAACACAATAAATTGAGCAGTTTCAGTTAAAAAGCTGTCTCTCTGAAGCTCTAATGTGAGGAGGCTGATGGCTGAGTTGCTACGAACGTCTATATAAGATGTTCTGTTTACTGTCAACAATGCTGCCGTGGATGTTCCAGACTCCAGCTGCTACGGAACTGCTGGACTCCCGCAGCAACAGCTTCTACTACTACTACTACTACTACTACCACTGCTACTACTACTACTACTACTACTACTACTACTACTACTACTCCTGCTACTACTACTACTACTACTACTACTACTACTGCTACTACTACTACTACTGCTACTACTACTACTTCTGCTACTGCTACTACTACTACTACTAATACTACTATTACTGCTACTACTAAAACTGCTGCTACTGCTGCTGCTACTACTACTACTACTACCACTGCTACTAATGCTACTACTGCTACTACTACTGCTACTACTACTACTACTACTACTACTACTGCTACTACTACTACTACTGCTACTACTACTACTACTTCTGCTACTACTACTAATACTACTATTACTGCTACTACTACTACTACTACTACCACTGCTACTAATGCTACTACTACTACTACTACTGCTGCTACTAATGCTACTACTACTACAGCTGCTACTACTACTACTGCTACTACTGCTGCTACTACTACTACTACTGCTACTAATGCTGCTACTACTACTACTACTACTGCTACTAATACTGCTACTACTGCTACTACTGCTGCTACTACTGCTACTACTACTACAACTGCTGCTACTGCTACTGCTGCTACTACTACTACTTCTACTACTGCTATCCGTCTCATCACTATCATCGCCCTCTCTGTCTCTTACTCTCCTCTGTCCCTCTTTCCAACCCCAACTTGGTCAAAGCAGATGGCTGTCTAACAGGAGTCTGGTTCTGCTCGAGGTTTCTGCCTGTTAAAAGGGAGTTTTTCCTTGTCGCCTTAACTTGCTAAATACTGGAAGGTGCAATGCTCATGGTGGATTAAGATGAGTTTGAGTCCTGTCAGTAAGAGGGGACTGGATCATATCCTGTCTTGGTGTTGGGTCTTTGTTAATAATTGAACATGGAGAACCGTCTAGACCTGCAATGTTTGTAAAAGCGTCTTGAAACAACATTTGTTGTGATTTGTTGTGATATACAAATAAAGTTTGATAGATTGTTAACTAGAGTTTACCTTCACGGTTGCCTGCATGACCCCAAATTCAACTCTGTTCCTCACTCAAAGAGGATAAATACTTTTATTCCTCACAGCCTTAACAATGCTTTGTGGGGGTGTAACAAAGCATACATTTCACCCACGAGGTAAAAGCTGCAGACTTACAGTGTGTTGTTGTTTTTCTGCTGCGTGACAAGCTGTTTGATCTATTTAGCCCTATTGCTATTAGCTCAATGTATTAGATGAAATTCTGTATTTTTTTTGTGCATAAAGAATGAAATCTGAAGGGCAATGTATAATGGAAAATGTTTGAGTGTCAGCAGTTCTCTGATCTGGTATATAATGGGCATTAGACTCACATGGTGGCTCACTTATCAAGAGAACATAGACCTCTTGTGTTTCTTTGCCTTGACTATTTCTCTAGTCAATGTATGACCAACGACCATAGCATTTTTGGATTCCCTCTGGGAGCAGAGAGGCTGTGGGATGCGTTAGTCACAATGTACAATTCGGTTGTCTGCAATATAAATTGTCTGTTGTGGTTTTAGTCTTCTCCAACTGCTGGCATGTTATCCCAAAAAACAGAGAAACATGAGAGCACCAAAGTACCCAAGCAGGAGAAAGTGAGATTGAATACATCATTATAGCCTTGAAGCCCTGGTCTCCGTCTGAGTTATGCTTCAAAAATGACTCAAGTGTTGCACATCTAGGCCAACTGACAATTATGTATCATGATGGATGCTGTAAATTTGACCTTTTAACCAGCCATTGCATCTTCCCTGTATTTTAGAATTACTCTTGTAATGTATTGTGCAGTTCTGTGGTTACAGATGATTTATATAAGTCCTTCTTTATTTTTTGCAGGAAGAAGCATTTGGAGGATTTGGAACAGTTACTGAGCAGAAAAGAATACAGAGTCCTTCAACCAGCTCCACAGGTAAAGTGGCTTTACAAAAACCTCCTGCAAGTCAAAAAGAAACCTAACTGTTGCCTAAAATGCCTGTCTTGGTGTCCATATAACCAAATATTTTAATAACTAAATGTTTTTTTTCTGTGGTTTCAGCAGCAGGCCCACCCCTACAGGAGAAGAAGCCCAGAGGCCGTCCCCCAAGGGCCCTCACTGCCCAGAAAGCTGCTGCAAGTCTACCTTCCCCTTCGTCCCTTCCCTCTCCCACACAGGCCAAACTTGAGGGCCCTGAAAGGCCAGCAGAAAAGGTGAAAAGACTACCTGGAAGGCCACCAGGCACTGGGGAAAAGAGAAGAGGTAGACCCCCATCTTCAAGTAGCAAGAAAGCTTGGTCTACAGGTGGCCATGCAGCAGGGGAGGGCATTAGGCCCACTGGGTCTGAGCTGGGTATGGACACAGAGGAGGACAATGAAAGAAAGGGCGTCAAGAGGACACCCCTAGGCTCAGCTCAGGCACAGGACACAGAGGCAAAGCTTTCCAAAGGTGGGCGGGGTGAATCCAAAGTTACCAACCTTAAAAGGATGAGAGCGACTAAACTTGCTCCTCTCAAGTCGCGGCTCAAGACATTGCCTGGTGCACCCCGACGCAGACGTGGGCGACCCCCTTCAGCTGAGCGTCTCAAAGCTGAGGCAGCAGCAGCAGCAGCTGCTGCTGCGCAGCTTTCTACCTCCATGGAATCTGGGGATGGGAAACAGAAAGTCTTCAGGGCCAGAGGGGGCGATAGAGGCACAGAACCACAAACTCCCCAGCCCATGCTGAGGAATGTGGATGGTTCTGAAGACCAAGACTCTTCCAATCAACCTGCTTCCCCTTCCCCTTCAGCGCAAGGCAGGGCAGTTGGCCTCAGAAAAAGCCCTCGCCACAGGAAGCCTGTCAGAATTGTCCCCTCATCCAAACGCACTGATGCAACCATAGCTAAACAGCTGCTGCAGCGTGCTAAAAAAGGAGCGCAGAAACGCCTGGAGAAGGAAGCCATTGGAGGCAGTGGGACAGGGGCAATTGAGGCTGGCATCAGGAAGACCCAGCTGAAGAACATTAGGCAGTTCATCATGCCTGTCGTCAGCACTGTCTCCCTTCGCATCATCAAAACCCCCAAGCGTTTCATTGAAGATGAGGGCAGCTTTGGAACCCCTGCACCTCATATGAAGATGGCACGATTGGAGGCAGCCCCCTCATCTGTCTCCACATCTGCTCAACCCACATCCACCACCACCACTTCCTCCCCTGCCCCTGTACTGGCCTCCTCTACACCTGCTGTTACTAGCACTGGCACCACTGCTCTTATTGACTCCCTCCCCCCTCCACCACCTCCTGCCCCTACCCCCAGTGCACCGTCAACAGCTGCCAATCTGCTCAACAGCAATACCAACAACACCAACGCCAATGGACGATTTAGCAGCAGCGCAGCATCTTGTGGCTCGAGCGCTGTGTCTCAGCACTCCTCCCAGCTCTCTTCTGCAGAGTCTTCCAGGTCCAGCAGCCCCAGCTTGGATGACTCATCATGTGACTCCCAGGCTTCTGAGGCCACACAGGCTTTGTCGGAGCCAGACGATCACTCTCCGTCCTCACAGGGAGAGAGGGAGGCCAACCTGTTGCACAGCTCACGGCCTCCCTCTCCTCCCTCTGAGCCAGAGCCAGAGCAGGTGTTGGCAGAGTTAAGTCGGCGAGGCCGTAGAGGACAGGGTGTCGGCCAGCAAAGTCAGAGGGTTAGGGAACCGGTTGGGGCTAAAAAGCCCATTATAAGCCCGCCGACAGGAGTGCTGTTGTCCTCTACACTTATAAATTCCCAGCAAGCGTCATCCACGGCCTCCTCTTCGTCTTCCCCTCCACCTCCCCCACTCCTCACACCCCCACAGCCTCCACAGTCAGCGTCCTCCAATGCAGCCGCCATCAGTGAACACCACTCTCAGTCACCCTGGATGTCTCACCCCATCCCCCCGTTCCTGTCTGGACCGTCAGTTCTGTCCAGCTTGTCAGACAAACGAAGTCGCTCAATTCTAAGAGAGCCCACCTTCCGCTGGACATCCCTGTCCCACCCGGGACATCAGTACTTCTCCTCAGCAAAATACGCCAAGGAAGGCCTCATCCGCAAGCCCATATTTGACAACTTTCGTCCTCCCCCTCTCACAGCAGAGGACGTAGGGCTGTTACCACAAGGTGTAGGTGGAGCAGGGGGAGCCTCTCCAGTTTCGTTCCCTGCACCAGGCAGTGGAGGAGGAACAGGAACTCGTCTTTTTTCCCCTCTTCACACACACACCCACCATCAACATCCCTCTTCATCCCGCTTTGACCCACCACACCAGAAGCGCAGCCCCTTGCTCCGTGCCCCACGCTTCACACCCAGTGAGGCCCACTCTCGGATATTCGAGTCTGTTACCCTACAGTCATCTTCTGGAAGCAGCCCCGGCTCTCTCTCCCCACACCAGACATCCTCAAGCTCTAGCAGAGCATCGCGGCGCAGAAGACGACTGGTCCCTGCAACAATACGCAGCAATCCACGGTCTCCTTCCCACTCAATGACCAGACGCAGCAGCCAAATAGGAGGACAGATATCTGTACGGAAAGGGTCCTCTGAGATGTCTGTGCTGATAAGCCCTGTCTCCAACAGTAACTCCAGCTCTTTGCCAGGGGTTTCTGCAAGTCCACTAGCCACTAGTGCCTTAACTCCTGCTTCTTTCAGCGCCTTCTCCACCGTGTCCCTAGGTCTGGCTTCCCAAGGGACACCTGA
Source organism: Notolabrus celidotus (assembly GCF_009762535.1). Lineage (NCBI taxonomy): Eukaryota > Metazoa > Chordata > Actinopteri > Labriformes > Labridae > Notolabrus > Notolabrus celidotus. The sequence goes on along the minus strand of NC_048285.1, from coordinate 18,063,931 downwards.
TGGCAGAAGGGGGGCTGCTGGGAACCCGCCTTCTTTGTCATCTTCAACATCATCTTCTTCCCCACTTTTCCCCCTCTTTACCTCCAGTGCACAGGACACAGGGCGAGGAGCTGGGAAAGGAGGTAAAGAAAAAAGTTTGTCAGCTGCCCAGGAATCTGCACCCAAGGAAAAAGAAAGGGATTCGGAGAAAAACAGAGAGAAAGAGAAGGAGAATAAGAGGGAGGGGAGAAAGGAGCTGGAGAAAAGAAGTAAAGTTTCTACACCAGATGGCTCCCCAAATGCACCTTCCAGTTTGTTTACTGTGGATGGGAGGGACTCTGAAGATCCTCTTTTAACTCTTGCTCCAAAAAAGACTCCAGGAAGAAAGAAATCCACATCAGTTGACATGGTGTCTGACACCGCATCCTCGGAGTTGCGTGGCATCCATTCCACTGTTCCGGTTTCCATTGCTAAAGGACGTTTATCTAAGAAAGGTAGACCGTCAGAGAAAGGAGCAGAGACGGAGGATGGGGAGAAGGATAAAGAGAAACAGAGTGCTCCTAGCCAGCAGACAGCAAGCCTTCCAGGGCCGACAGGCAGACAGCAGCTCCCTGTCTCCTCTCTTGGACCGGTGTTGGAGCATGCGGCGGAGAAACAGCCTGTGACAGACAAGCGGGTTGTTGGACTGTTGAAGAAGGCCAAAGCACAGCTCTTTGAGATTAAGAAGAGTAAGCTGAAGCCTGCAGACCAGACCAAGGTCCAGGTCAGTCTTCTGCTCAGGTCTACTTATTATGACTGCTAAAAAAAATCTGTTCCTCTTATTCTCAGCATGTAGCATTGATTTACATGTTTAAAGTCCATAGTGGGGTTTACCAGGGTGATGCATCAGGGATATAACACATTACCTCCTAATTGTGACAAGGCGATTACATTCTTAAGCACACAGAAAAAACCCCACACTTTCGCATCGCTCTGCAGGAAGGTACCAGATTCAGTTTGAACTCAGGCTAAGGGCAAGCTTCATTCTGCCTGCTCTATCTTTTCCTCATATCACTAATGTATTGAGGTTTGTAAATTCTAGTATGGTGACAATCATGATAGCCCCTGGTAAGTGACTTTGACGAGATATCTATGAATATTTGCTGAATCTATGAGTGTACTCAATGTGAAACTTTATAACGGGAAAGTCCCGTACAGGGTGTTGCTTAAGGGGAATTCTGTTAGCCTCATACATTATGCAGAAAGCATGCAGGCTGTGCTTTTGAAAGTGTTGTCTTTTGAACAGCCCCTCTGTTCTTCTTCTTTTAATCTAACGATTAGATAGTTAAAGGAAGTCATTGAACAATTTAAGAAAAAAAAGCCCCTGTGTCAGTTGAACTCATCATAGCATTTGCTCACCCTGCAGTATTGACTGTACCCTCTTTCTGTCTCCACCACCACATTATCATAATTATCCTCATCGTCCTCCATGTCCTTATTTGTCCAGAATAACAGCTTTGTTAACAATTCACTGCAAATAATAAACCCTGAAAACAATGTTGTAAAATGTTAAATGTCTTCATTTTTTAAACACGTTTTCTCCCCTGAGCAGGGTCAAGAGAGTGACTCGTCAGAGACCTCAGTCCGCGGTCCACGCATCAAGCACGTATGTCGTCGTGCAGCTGTGGCTCTTGGCCGAAACCGGGCAGTGTTCCCCGACGACATGCCCACACTTAGTGCCTTGCCCTGGGAGGAGAGGGAGAAGATCCTATCTTCCATGGGGAATGATGGTGAGAACTTCTCTCATTTGACCTGCGTGAGGATAACAACCTCAAGAGTTTGGCTGCAGCAGTTGATCAACTAGTACATGCAAAGAATAATTGTGAATAATAAACCACAGCCACGCCAAAGCAGCATGATAAATACTGCATGTTGTGAGAGGTAGCGTCTTACAAAGTCAGTATGAAGGACGTGATTGGCTTGCAGTGGAGATGAGAGTTGAGTGCCCTTTTGTGGGTTCACAAAAAGTCAGCATACAGTGATGTCAGACTAATCACACAAGCAAAGATATCCAGTCATCACTGGGTGCGCAGGTGAACAGAGCAGAAGTGATGCACAGAGCAGAGTTTGGCTACCCGGTTCCTGCATTGTTGACTGCTTTCATTCCGGTTGGGACATGTGGATTTATTATGAGACCAGAAGAGTTGATAACAGTGACATACAGTTGACTTGTTTCATTCCTATGTGTTCCTAGTTGTTTAATCTATGCACATGTGAATCTATCTTCTCTCATTATGGTGTAATTTCTTTAGTTGAACCACTTTGGCTAAGTTTATTTACTGGATATCATGCTAAATTTTAAGCTGTCTATTATCCATCAGCAAGACTGCAAGCTAGAGGAATCTTAAAAACACAAAATAGACAAAGTGCAACATCCAGTATATTTCCTCTTTTTAGAGAGAAGCTTCAGTACACCGGTGTATTAAATGAACTTGTGGCTTTTACTACTATGAATTATTGATTCTTTGTGTGCTTAGCAACAAAATGCAAAGGACTTCATCCCAACCACAACCTTAAGTGTTTTCAGCGTCAAAGATATACTGTATTTATTTACGATGCCATTAATCTATGTATATCTCGTCTTACAGACAAATCATCAGTAGCAGGCTCCGAGGAGGCAGAGCCTCAGTCCCCTCCCATAAAGCCACGTGAGACTAGGCAAAAGGCTGTTCAAGAAGCTCCTCCCAAGAAGGGGCGTCGGTCGCGGCGCTGTGGCCAGTGCTCAGGCTGCCAGGTTCCAGAGGACTGTGGTGTTTGTACCAACTGTCTCGACAAGCCTAAGTTTGGAGGGAGAAACATTAAAAAGCAGTGCTGCAAGTGAGTATTAGTTGATGAGCTGGTTGTTTCAGCAGGTTATTCTGATGATTTCTACATTATTGAATGGTAAATGTACTTTCTTCCAGGATGAGGAAGTGTCAGAATTTGCAGTGGATGCCCTCAAAGATGTTTCTGCAGAAGCAAGGGAAAGGCAAGAAGGACAAGAAGAAGAACAAGTTGTCAGAGAAGAAGGAAGGTCTCAATCCGGTGAAAGGGCCAAACTCAGATTCGGGTCCTAAAGTTTCTCCTGCACCACCAAAGGAGGAGCCTACCCGCAAGAAGAGTGAAACTCCACCTCTCAAGTTGTTGGAGGACAAGTCGAGACAACAGCAGCCATCGTCAAAGCAGTCTTCTCCAGCCCTCACACCTTCTCCCGCCCCAGTCGAACCCCTCCAGACCCCCAGCGCAGTCCCAGCACTGACTTCATCTCCGGCATCGACACCAGACACCAAACAGCCCTCTGTCACGAGCAGTGTCACCAGCAAGAAGGGACACAAACTACAGCAGTCTGTACCAACATCCTCCTCATCTTCCTCATCCTCCTCCTCCTCTTCCACATCTTCTTCTTCTTCGTCCTCGTCATCCTCCTCCCCCTCGTCTTCAGCACAGAATTCCCCCTCCCAGTCGACGCAGCCTCATCAACCATCACAACAGCAGCAACGGCCTCTTACAAGTCAGCCACCTTCAAAAAAGGATGCTTCACCCAAGATTCCTCTGAGCGAGCCCAAGAAGAAGACCCAGCAGCACTCATTGCAACAGCAAAGCTCAACTCCTACAACTTCAGATACAGGTAATAGAGAGCTGTCAGACTGTTTGTCATACTTTTTAGTCATCATAAGTTTACTACAACAGCAGGACTTTTTAATGTAAGGTGCCTTCCTTGCTAAAATGTGTCTGAAATGGCTGAAGAAACGAGACCTGATAAAAATAAAAGGTCACACACAGGAACAAAATGCTTTAGCAACTAGTGAATGAAAACAGGCAAACAAAGGGTTAACGTAGATATTTGAATTAGTCTCACCATGCTTCTCTTACACTTACAAAGTACAGTGTTGTTTAGATCAGTGGTTAAATCACATGCCCCATGTACAGACAGAGGCTACAGCCCTTAATGCAGCAGCCATGGGTTTGACTTCCACCTTTGACCCTTTGACCCCACTCTCACTTCCCTGTTCTCTCTGTCCTATCTCTCTATAAAGGCAAGAAATCATTTAGAAAATGATTAAAATTAAATATAAGAGAAGATTGTTCCTACTATTTAAGAAGACCATGACAGTAAACAACCATCCCATACATCTTGTAGGACTCTACATGGTCTTTAAAAAAGCAGACAGCAGAAGATCCTCGACTTTGTGTGAGCTAATTAAATGAAGGAGATGTATGCAGTTTGCAGATAATGAGAGGTTCTGTTGATGAATAAAAGCACTTTGAAAAAAGACAAAGGTAGTAGGTGCAGGAAATGTGAGTGGAGTTGCTTTCTCACTTTTTGTAGTTGCTGAAATCCAGCCTGCAATAATCTGAACTCAATGAATGCAGCTCCCCTTCACACTTGTTTTGGTTTGTGATTAATAAGAGACTTGCTTTGATCTAAGCAGGATCTAACAACAAATATGTTTTGCTTTGTTTTGAATTTAAAATGGTGCAAATTTGTTATTAAAATGGCCAATATAAGTAAGATCACAGAACCAGTAACATCGTTACGTGATTTTTGATGCACTGAGACAGGTTAACTAACGAACACTTACTTTAAACTCTGCTTTTCTAACTACAAGTAACATGTTCATTTTCTTTTGATTTCTTAAAACAATGGGAAGTCATCAATAGGGACCCGGTACCTGGGAAGCGGTACCGGTACTCAACGGTACCAATTTTCGGTACTTCTGTGTGTTTATGTGGTAATAAATGTTTATTTGTTTCATAATAAAATCTCAAAAAAATTTAAATTTAATATATTTATTTCATTCAACATGAAATGAACAGAAACAGGATTATATAGGTGATTAGATATATTAGCTGACACGTGCTCATGGCGTCTAATTGCTCTTTCGGGAGTTTATCAATGAACACATATGAATGCCTGCGGATGGGAAATAGTCAGTACTCTGTCTCTTTATAATAACAGGACACACAACTTACTTGTTGGGCATTCACGCACACAGGAACGGTTATAAACAGGGCAGGTAGTCAGAGCGAGAGAGTCCATCTCAACTTAATCCGCCTGCAGCTCTGCCTCGGGGTGAGTGCGCGTGCCCGTCAGCTGCAGGCTCCGTTTGGCTCACTCACGCACAGATGCAGAGAGCAGAGAGCAGAGAGGTCCACCTGATCAGTCTAGAACTTTATTACAGGGCGAAAGTACTGTAATACTCTTCCACTCCCACCCACACAGTCCCAAGGATGCGCTTCGGCACCGAAACATGGTACCGTTTGATTTTACGTGAATCGGTACTCTGTAGTATAGATGGAATTCGGTCGGTACCTATAAAAGTACGGAATTCGGTACCCATCCCCAGTCATCAAAAGGTTAAAATCAGTGAGAATTGGAATTGTCTGGTAAAGAGTAGATATATATATCAAGTATCTTCAGCGTAACAAGATATTTGATGTTGCAATGTGACCAAAAGGGGCCATTTAAAGAGAAAAAAACAAGTCTTTTTACACCTAGATCTATTGTTCACATGTTGCACCCCTTCTCTTTTTCACAGTTGAATCAAAACCGTTGAAGAAGCCAACTTCCCGCTCTGTTCCTCCATCTCCCAAACAGAGAGCAAAAGATAAGGTAAGAGGAAGTCACTGTGGGACTTTAATCCAATTGCTATTATTGTTTAATCCTCATCATCAGAACACTAGATGGTCACTGTTACAACATTACATTTTCTCTCCTCTATCCTTCTCATCATGTCTTTGGAACTCAAGCAGCCGCTGACCACTAAACCCCCAAGCAGCAGTACTTTAAACTGGCTGAGCACTCCCTCGACTAGGGGCCAGACCAAGTCCAGAGCGCCCTGCGACGGAGTGCATCGTATCAGAGTGGATTTCAAGAGGGACCATGATGTTGAGAAGGTGTGGGAGGCTGGCGGCCTCAGCCTGCTCACCTCTGTGCCTGTCACACCTCGGGTGCTCTGCTTCTTGTGCGCGAGCAGCGGAAATGTTGAGGTAAAAATGGCGGTCATGATTGAAAATGTTTGCTTTTAAATGTCACTACAATGAGCTGACAGTCTCCATCTTCCCCTCTCCTTTTGTCTACCCTTAGTTTGTCTTCTGCCAGGTGTGCTGTGAACCCTTCCATCTCTTTTGTCTGGGGGAGTCGGAGCGCCCTCTCCGGGAACAGTTTGAGAACTGGTGTTGTAGAAGATGCAGATTCTGCCAGGCCTGTGGACGCCAGCATCAGAAAACTAAAGTAAGCCATTCAGTCGGGCTCTGTTCATTTAAAAGCCATCCACAAAAGAAGCTTAGTGTAGACTGACAGTGTGTAAAGGCTGGAGAATCTTCCTTTGAAAGATGCTTGATAGCTTTGCCAGAAGACAGCACTTAATCAGCTTCTTGGATTCCTGCCATGGTTTCATTATTTTAAGTCCTGTGTAAAATTTGCATGGTGTGAGGCCTGAATGGTTGTCAGTTTAGAATTATGCATAAACATGTTTTGTTTTTGAAACAAATTAAAACGCCTGTTGGGTTGTTTTGAAGCGTTGGCACGTTATTAAGCTTTATATAATTTTGGTTATTAGTCAGTAAAAAACAGACTTGAAACTACAAACAAATCTCTATCCAGAGACCATAAAGTCATTCAGAACTGTATCTGGCTTTTAATTCTGACTGAAATCAACAGCAGCAGGCCTAAAATATCAGCTTCTAGAGTGGCCAACAAACTTTATAACTGCAGCTCAATGAGAAATCCTGCTTCAAGACTCTTAAGTGACTGGGGAAGCAGATTTTCTCAAAAGTTTTACATGCTAGAAGTCTTTTCCTCTCACCCTTCTGTTTCTTGGTGTTTAATTGCCACCTGTAGATCAGTGGAATAATGGGAAACCCTTTGTAGCTGGAATAAAAACAGCAGAGCTTACCTTTAATGCACTGTAACCCAGTGGTTCTCAAAGGGTCCACGAACCATAGCGTGGGGTACGTGAAATAATTATGTCACTCATACATACTTCACTCCGGTCACAATAGTTCCTGCTACTACTTAGCTTTGCTTACTACCTCGCAATGATGGAGCCATTTCTAAATCAGTTCATATCATCAAGTGATGCTAAGCCCAAGCTGGCTAAATTAAGACAATATGATGACAGGTATAGGTAGTTTGGTTTTGTTGAGAACAGTGACGGGAGACCAAAATGCGTCATCTGTCTTCAGGTGCTAGCGAACAAAGCTAAGAAGCCAGCCAAGCTAAAGCGACATCTGATCACCCAGAATATAAGGACAAAACTAAAGAGTTTTTCCCGCAAAAGAGAGAGGAACACATCCTCCAGAAAACACAGTGTTTTCTGTTTACCACTATGGAACAGGTCTGAAGTGTTTATATTGATACGTTTTAAAATACAAATAGTTCACACTGCATCTAAGAGTGCAAATGGTAGCAAGCATGTGCTTAATCAATGTTACAATTATGAGGGGGTCCTTGGAAAATGTTCCCACCTGTAAGGGGTCCCTGGCCCCAAAAAGTTTGAGAACCCCTGCTGTAACCATCACAGATGAAATGGAGAATTGAATTATCTTAAGATGGTTGTAAACATTTTGGTAGCTTTTTATCTGTAGTATTGAAGCGTGGCACATCATTTGTTTATAAAAAAAGAAGCCCTTTGAGATTGTGTGTTGTAAAGCTAATTGTGTTAACCCAAAGCTACAGTGAAAATGACAGCAGTAATGGCCAAAGTGACTCTGTGCAAACCCTGCCAAGTACTTCCCTGAACAACTCATAATACCTCTGCATCAGTCTGATTTTCAGACTGATGTTCATCCATCATGTATGCCCCCTGTGATGTCTTCACTCATTATTTGATGTAAACAAACTGAGTTGTTTGTCTGGCCTCTTCTGTACTAACGAAACGTTTGGTTTGTCACCGTAGCAGCAGCTGCTAGAGTGCGATAAGTGCCGAAACAGCTATCACCCAGAGTGCCTGGGTCCCAACCACCCTACCAGACCCACAAAGAAGAAGAGAGTCTGGGTATGGACACACTCCGCTCTTCACTACCACTTTTCTCTAACCTCTCACCTTCATGTATCTTCATGTTAAGAGTTTCACCTTTGTGTATCTTGTTTTCATGGGCCCCTCTTAAAAGACTCTCTTTCACACCACTCTGACTTTTCAAACAAATGCTTGCAAGTTTCTAACACGTAGTTACCACCTTGTTTGTTTCCTTTTCTTTTTAGGTTTGCACCAAGTGTGTGCGCTGTAAGAGTTGTGGGGCCACTAAACCTGGGAAATCCTGGGACGCCCAGTGGTCACATGACTTCTCCATGTGTCATGACTGTGCCAAACTCTTTGCAAAAGGTAAGTGAGAAGCCTGTGAAGCCTTGAGCCCATGGTTTAAGAAAACTTTGACTTCATGCAGTATTCAAATCCCTGTTTCCACTCCCTCTGTCAGGAAACTTCTGTCCACTGTGTGATAAGTGCTATGATGACGATGACTATGACAGCAAGATGATGGAGTGTGGACGCTGCAACCACTGGGTTCATGCAAAGTGTGAGAATCTGACAGGTCAGTTGGCCCTTAAAAGAGCCAGGTATTTTAAACACAAGTTAACTGAATGTTCTTCACAAGTAGAGCTTTGTATGCAGCATTATCAGCACTTGTTGGACTTCATTTGTCTTGTCAGTTGTCAGTGTGTATGCTGCTGAGTGACAGTCTCTCCTGTACACACTGTCATGCTGATGAAAGGCAGAAAACCCTAATAATGGGAGCAATGATGACCTGTCATGTTTGCCTGTCATGCAGATGAAATGTACGAGCTGCTATCAAAGCTGCCGGAGAGCGTTGCCTACACATGTACCAAATGTACTGACCGCCATCCAGCTGAGTGGAGGACGGCGCTGGAGAGGGAGCTCCAGGGCTGCGTTCGCCACGTCCTTACTGCACTGCTCAACTCACGCACATCCTCACACCTGCTGCGCTACAGACAGGTTGGAATTTAAACACTGTTGCTCTTTGTGCTGTGATTTCAATTGTAACATGACTATTTAGAGATGTTTTTGAAGTTCACATACTTTTCATACATTTTTACTAGGGGTGCACTGAAAATTCGGCCACCGAAAATTTTCTGCAGAAAATGGCCCGAATGTGCATTTTCGGTTTTCGGCTGAAACACTTTTTTCACCGAAACAACACGGCCGAAACAGAATGTTGTGATGACGCAAGCAAAAACAGCGTCTGGATTGCTTTGTGCAAAAGCGAGTTCTGCAGCGCAGATCACGAGTTCCCCGCAACATTCACTGCACACCAGTGGGTCTTAATAGAGAACATTCCCTCTCTTCTTGCCCCCTTTGAGCAGCTAACTTAAGAGATCAGCTCTTCTGATGCATGTGTAGCAGACGTTATTCCTTTAATTCAAGCGCTAAAGCGTCTTCTAAGCAAAGAGGTTGAGACGGACCACGGAGTGAAAACAATGAAAAGTACACTCTTAGAGTCTGTCAGCACACGTTTCACTGAGATCTATTTGGGTCCTCTGCACTTCATCCGACTGTACTTGATCCGCGTTATAAAGATCATTACTTGGATGTGGGAATAAAGCAGTGCGCACGAGAAATGATCCAGGCCGCGATGGATGCGGAGAACCCGCTTGGAGACGGAGAAGCGCACAGAGCAGGAGAAGGAGAACAGAGCGGCCTAGGGGCAGGGGCGTGTCCAGAGCTTTTTTGACCGGGATGGCCCAACTGAGGCTCTCACATAGGCAGGGATGGCCAGTGCATTTACAAATAAATAACATTTACCCTTTCTGTCTTCACAACATACTTTCATTAAAGTATTAAACAGTTATATTCCCTTTGACTTAAAAAAAAAAAAAAAACATTACAAAGTGGCATAAATCTTCTAAGCTTACTTCTTTAAGGACTTACAAAAGATGTTTTTTTAAAGTCACATTTGAGGATAAAGATCCTAGAAAATGCCTGTGCCGCACAAACAGAAAATGCATGGCTTAATCTCAAATCCGAGGAGTGAAATGTTACAACTGTCCCCGATCTCCCTACTAATAATTGTCATAAGAATTTATTTCGGTGTCTCGGTTTTCAGTTTTCAGCCTTGGTTTCCTCATTTTCGGTTTTCGGTTTTGGCCAAGAATTTTCATTTCGGTGCATCCCTAATTTTTACACTAGTGAGATACAGTACCTTTTATTAGTTCTGGGATCATGAATAGAAATCAAACAATGATGGACGCTCACCTTGTGTATAACACACTGGCTTTGATGCAGACGGTGAAGCCTCCAGAGCTGAACCCGGAGACAGAGGAGAGTCTTCCATCCCGTCGTTCTCCCGAGGGCCCAGATCCTCCAGTTCTTACAGAAGTCACCCCCACAACTCCCAGCGACTCCCCTCCAGACCTGGAGTCCGTTCAGAAAAAGATGGATCAAGGCCGATACAATTCAGTGGTAAGTGTGTTGTCTTTACTGTGAGCTTTGTGTCCTTCTTTTTACTGTATTAAAAGCAGTTAATGTTGTTATTTATACTGTGCATTCATTAGAGGCATGCTCACTTGTCATCATTTTATGAACTTGAAAAAGTATTTGTTGCATGCTCTAGATGACAAAGTTTGATTCAGATGACATGAAAAGCAGTCTTCTTAAAGAACAGCTGCAAAGCATCTCTTTCATGTTACATTTCAGTTGTCTGTGTCCTCGTCTCTTGAATCTGCAGTTATGTCCGTGCGATATAATGATGGATTAAAAAAGACTGCTACTGTGATGAATGCAGTCCGTTGTATGTAATTTTCATCAGAACTTCACTTTATTAATAACTCCTCTGCATGTGTGTGTCTGATATCATTACTCCCTCTCTCAGCTGGAGTTCAGTGATGACATAGTGCGGGTCATTCAGACAGCCATCAGCAGTGATGGAGGCCAGCCTGAGAGCAGGAAAGCAAACAGCATGGTCAAGTCTTTCTTCACTCGGGTAAGAACCTTTACAAGAGACATAAAGAAACTTAAACTTTGTTTGGAAAGTAAAGGTAAATGAATGAAGCAGTTCCTGAACTTTAGAGGGTTATCAGTGGGGTCTAGAGTTCAGATGTTTTATACCAGTTTATCTTGCTCAACAAGCTCAACAAGATATCTAAGGATGACTAAAATGTCTGATTAAAAGATTTAGTTATGAATGCCCAAGATTTATAAAGTAAATGTTATGTAGCTCAGAGCCATAAAACATTTTTGGCTTCCAACATTCAAATACGTATCCAAAAAGTTTCTCTACAGCTAATTGAACATTTTTGTTGTGTTTCTCCACAGCATGTTTTGATGAAAGTCTTAATCTGTGTCTCCTCACTTTTAAGAAACCCAAATTTGCACCTTTTTGTTGACAATTTACTCAGCGATCAAGGATTACAAAAGTTCAATATCACAATATATTTAATGCCATACATTTTTCCCTCCTAATTTTGTATCCTTTCCACTGCAGTCCACATACCTTTTCTTTACCGGCTGTTAAAAAAGATTCTGTTGAGCTGTGGTGTCATTAACAAACCCTCACCCTGAATGATGGTCTGCACACGTTTTTTAGCAGCATTTTTGCTAACGTTCTGAAATATTTTCTGTCTCAGCAAATGGATCGGATCTTCCCTTGGTTCAAAGTGAAGGAGTCCAGGTTGTGGGAAAAGCAAATCGTCTCTGCCAAGTAAGTGCATATCATTACGAGGTGACTGTTGAGTGGACATTATCCTGCAGCTACTGCTGCTACTGCTACTACTGCTACTACTGCTACTACTACTACTACTACTACTACTACTACTACCACCACTACAGCTACTGCTGCTACTGCTACTACTACTACTACTACTACTACTACCACTACAGCTACTGCTGCTACTGCTACTACTACTACTTCTACTGCTACTACTGCTACTACTACTGCTACTACTACTGCTACTACTACTGCTACTGCTGCTGCTACTACGGCTACTACTGCTACTGCTGCTACTGCTACTACTACTACTGCTACTACTACTGCTACTGCTGCTGCTACTACGGCTACTACTGCTGCTACTACTACTGCTACTACTACTACTGCTACTACTACTGCTACTGCTGCTGCTACTACGGCTACTACTGCGACTACTACTGCTACTACTACTGCTACTGCTGCTACTACTACTGCTACTGCTGCTACTACTACTACTGCTGCTACTACTACTACTACTACTACTACTACTAGAAAGGTACTTTATGAAGAAAGTTACTTTATTAAGCCCCATGGGGGACATTTTTTCACTTTTTTTGGACATGCTACACAGTTTTTTTTTCGTATACACATACAATCATGCACACACATGTAGTGAACATGCTTAGGGAGAGATGTCAGAGTGAGGATGCTGCCATCAACCAGCGCACCTCAGCAGTGAACCAGCACCTCTCCAGTGAACCAGCACCTCTCCAGCCACCAGTCCACTCTGCCAAACTTTGTCCATACAGGGACTCGAACCGGCAACCCTTCGGTTCCCAGGCCAAGTCCTACTACTACGGCTATCCGTCTCATCACTATCATCGCTCTCTCTCTTATTCTCTTCTTTCTCTCTGTCCAACCCAACTCGGTCAAAGCAGATGGCTGTCTAACAGGAGTCTGGTTCTGCTCGAGGTTTCTGCCTGTTAAAAGGAAGTTTTTTCTTGCTGCCGTAACTTGCTAAATACTGTGAGGTGTAATGCTCATGGTGGATTAAGATGAGTTTGAGTCTTGTCAGTAAGAGAGGACTGGATCATATCCTGTCTTAATTTTGGGTCTTTGTTAATAATTAACTTAGAGTACGGTCTAGAACTGCTCTGTTTTTAGAAGCGTCTTGAGATAGCGTTTGTTGTTTGTGGCGCTATACAAATAAAGATTGATTGATTGAGCATAAGCTTTTCTTAGCAGCTTATCCCACTTAAGCAAGCAATCATACTTATTACAGTAGGTTCATAATAGCTGTATTGGCATTTTATTTTTATGACATATATAACATTCATAATATCAGACTTCAGGATGTATAAGAAGGTAATATGAATCTCAAGAGTATGCTTACATCTGAAAATCAATATGCAATCTGTGTCATTTATCCAGCTGTGTTCTCAAGCTTACGCTGAAGTGTGTGACGTGCTTATTTTCTAAACTTGCAGTGCAAGTTTTGTCTGTAATTACAGAGAAGAAAATTAGAATTTAATACTCCTGTAACATGAACCTGCCCAGAGATCATGGAGAAGTCACGCAGTTTTTCGAAGAACTTCAAGTCTGTAATTATTGAAAAGACGAGTAAGATGTGGTTTATCTGGAAGATGTTGTACCATCCTCTGAGGGAACGAGAAAGCAGTGAACTAATATTTATAAAATGTGTGGGCTGACTGTCAAACAGCCTCTGAGTAAAAATAGTGGCAATGACAGCCAAAAGCAAGATCAGCATATCTTTTTTAAATCACTATCTTTTAAGCTGGTTTACAAGACACAACTAAACTGCTTTCTCTACTCTACGACGTACAACTGAATAAGAATTCTTCTAGAAAAATGGAAATCAGAGGCTTGAAGGACTAGACAAAGCAAACTTTTTTACCTTATTTATTTCATTCACTCTTAATTCTGTTCTATTACCCCTGAAAGCCCTGATAATTATTGAGATATAAATGTAGAGAAGCAGTTTATCTGATGGAGTTAGGCATTTGCAAGGAAAAATAGCATTGGTCCAGACACTCAGAATATCCCTGTAAAAATATCTACTCAACAGTGCAGTTTGTTCAAAACAGAAAGCATTATTTGAAACATACTGTAGGAGGACAGCAGATATTGTCTTGTGCATATGCGTTTACATCAATGACTTATAGTGAAGTGATCGTAATGAATAATCTATCCTATTTAGCGGAGACAAAAGACCTATCATTACACATTATACGAAGGATTTGCTCGAGGCTAATTTCGTGCCAATCGTCTACTCTTGCACTAAACAGTATGGTGTTACTGTTCTGCATATTGGATTCTCTCAAACACTCGCTCTCTTATATTTAGCTTTGAGCTTCCCCACACCATTCAGCCTGCCTATACTCCCGGCATTGTGGGAGGCAAACCGTAACAGTGTCACATTTCACTTGAAGGCCCTCTGATTCATATTTGTGGTCTAATTGTGGTTTACTTGTCAGTTCGGTCTGTTGCGTTATGTATCAGTGCTCCAGTCGGGAAAGCAATGATCCATCCACTTGATCCTGTGGCCATTATCAGTTTGGATGCCTGTTAAGTCTCTGATGGCTTATTAAGGATGAGACTTCACATCAAACAAATTATGTAGCTTGGCTTCTCTTGGCAAAACGTATGTTGGCAAAGCTCCTGGAATTGATTGTTCAGTTCCTTCATACTTATTAAGCATAAGTTGTTGGCAAATGGAAGGCAGCACACTCAATGCAACTTAGTTTTGGTTTATTGAAGAGATCATCACCACACAGACTACACTCTTGAGTTCTGTTCTTTGAGGCTGTTACACATCTTAAAACTTTACTGGAGTTAAATCTAGGTTCTAAAGCTTTTATTTTATTTGGGATTTCGTTTTTCTTACATCAGTGCTCAGGCAACCAAGCAATAACAACTTGATATGTTATAACTAATTGAATGTCTATAAATTTTGCCTCTCTGTTGTTCCACAGCAGTGGGCTCCTTCCAAATGCTGTGCTGCCTCCATCCCTTGACCACAACTACGCCCAGTGGCAGGAGAGACAGGAGCTCTCCCGTGCCGAACACCCCCACCCCATGAAAAAGATCATCCCAGCACCCCGACCTAAAACCCCCGGTGAACCAGATTCTCCAGCCTCGTCTCCTCCTCTCCCGCCATCTCTGCCCCCTCTGCCCCCTCTGCCTCCACTCCTACCTGGTGAGACAGATATATGCATTAAAACAGCTTCTTCTTTTTTATATCTTGTCACTTTTATAAATTCAAACGTTTTTATTTATTTTCTTCAGATCGTGAAGACAGCCCAGAGCTCCCTCCTCCACCAGGCATCAGTGATAACAGGCAATGTGTTCTGTGCTTGAAGTATGGAGACGAGAACACAAACGTGAGTCAGACATCACAGTTTTCTCTCCATTACACTCATAATACAGTCTTTGTGTCTAGTGTAACATGGCTGTTTGTTTCAGGAGGGAGGCAGGCTGCTGTACATCAGTCAGAACGAGTGGGCGCATGTCAACTGTGCGCTGTGGTCGGCCGAGGTGTTTGAGGACGACGACGGCTCTCTGAAGAATGTTCACATGGCTGTCCTCAGGGGCAAACAGCTGGTAAGATGATACGCCCCATTTTAACATCCTAATCTATTCATCATGTTTATTTCTCTGACAGACATTTACAACCTGTTGTACTTTATCTATAGTGCTGTGAGAAGTGTCAGAAACCAGGGGCCACAGTCGGCTGCTGCTTCACCTCTTGCACCAGCAACTACCACTTCATGTGTGCCCGCCAGTGCCACTGTGTCTTCCTAGAGGACAAGAAAGTCTACTGTCCTAAGCATCGAGACCTCATCAAGGGAGAAGTAAGTAACTGGGTCCTGTATAGCTGGACATTGCTGGTGACTTCATGCTTTCATTTCCTCCTCACATTTCTCTTGTTTGTACATTTTTCTTTAGGAGGTGTCTGGATTTGAGGTGACCCGCAGAATCCTGGTGGATCTAGAGGGAATAAGTCTCAGGAGGAAGTGGCTGGCAGGACTGGAGCCTGAAAATGTCCACATGATGATAGGTAGGCTGATTATTGTTGAATCTTCATTAATAAACATCCACTTCTTCTTAAGAGTCTCTTGAGCTTTAACTGAAAAACAATCCTTGCAGGCTCCATGACCATTGATTGTTTGGGGATACTGACTGAGCTCTCAGACTGCAAACGCAAACTCTTCCCTGTAGGATACCAGTAAGTTTTATTTTTACCTTTTTAATCCATCTGAAAGTCTACACTTGCTATTTTAAGTGCCCCTGTCTCTATTCTCTACTCAATTTGAGCAGATCTAACTGCTTGAGGAAATTAAAAATGTCAATTTGATTAAGTCAAACTAAATGAATTCTCTTCTCTCCAGGTGTTCAAGGGTGTACTGGAGTACTTTGGATGCTCGAAAGCGCTGTGTGTATACCTGTAGGATCCTGGTTTGTCACCCTCCAGTGGTGGAGTCTGACCTGAAACACATGATGGCCCCTGAGGAGAATCGCACAATAGCACACAGTCCTCCCATAACAGGTGACCTACAGCCTACAGTGACTTTACAAAGTTAGGCTCACAATGTGACAGTGTATTAACATTTTGTGTCTTTAATGTGTTGGCTTAAAATCTTACTCCCTTTTTATGTTTTAGATTTTCCGGATCCATTTGAATCCCCAAGACGCTCTGACACCCTTTCACCTTCCAACACCCCCAAGCTCAGGGTCTACACCAGGAACAGACACCCTAGCTATCCCCCCTGTCAGCGCTCACTAGGCCCCAGGCCCATGCCCTCTCCAGGTAAGAGTTTGTGTTTATGTTTAAAACCTTTTGAAGATTTGGTTCTGGAGCACAGGTTATTTTGAATTATTTGCAGTTCCAGCCTTCCGTGGAGTTGTCTCAGCTTTCATTTGACTCCTTTTTTTTTTTTTTTTTTTACAGGAGGGACCTCCCAGCCCCAAAGCCATGAAGTTGTGACTGTAGGAGACTCCCTGGTGAACTCCAGCATGCGAAACATTGACTCCCGTCGCCATAGCTCCCCTTCTCTCTCCCTTCCTCCCCACCAGCTGAACAGGCAGAAAGGAATGACCTCCCCACCGCGTATTACATCACGTCCCCTCACGTCACCCCCACCTCTCATCCCTTCTCCAGCCAGAGACCCCGAAAGGTCCAAACACCTCAGCAAAGACTCCGCAAAGAATCCAGTCATAAGAGATGAAGAAAGAGGCAGACTGTTTTCCTCAGATAGAAACAGATCACAACCATCCAGGGATCAGGGGTCCAGGGATGTAGACAAGGGGAGAGTAACGAGTCAAGACCAAGCTTCTAAGGATTCAGACAAATTCAGATCTTCCAGGGAACTTGGGCAGAAAGACTCTGACAAAGACACAATACCAGCCAAAGAGCCAGAGAAGCGGAGGACATCAAGTAAAGACTCAGGTCTCAAAGAATATGAGAGAGGGAGAGCGCTCAGTAGAGATCCCTTGAGAGATTCAGAAAAAGGGAGACAAGCAAACAGAGACTCTGAGAAGGGAAGGCAGGCAAGCAGAGAGACAAGCAATAGAGACACGGATAAGAACAAATCATTGTCTAAGGATTTGGAAAAATCTCGGTCGCTCAGTAGAGATACAACTCTGAGGGAGTCTGAGAAGCATAGACAATACAGCAGGGAAACAGGAAAAGACTCAGGTCAAAGTAAAGACAGATTGTCCAGCAGAGACTCTGAAAAGAGCAGACCTCCCTCAAGAGATTCCAGTTATAGAAGCACAGAGAAAAACAAAGACTCTGGCTCAGGGAAGGAGAGTAATGCTGGCAGTCAGTCCAAACAGACTGGAGGAGAGAGTAAAAACCTGAGACTCGCACCTGCAGGCTCAGGTCAGTCCTCCCCTCCTGTAGGCACTGCTGTTCTCACAGCTCAGCAGAGAGGCAGCAGCAACAAGCAAGCAGAAAAGCAAGGGAAACACGGAGGCAAAGACCAGGATGTTCCGCAGCCTCGTCACAGGTCCACATCAACCTCCAACACGATCCAGTCAAAGGACAAGCCCAGCTCAGGGAAGGAGAGTAGTAGTGGCACTGGAAATGTAATGCTAGCTTCAGTCCATAAGGACTCTGTGGGTGGGAAATCTGGTTCCCCACAGGCATCATTTCAGAAGTCAAATTCACGCAAATCAAATGATTACTCATCAGGTCCAGCCACAGTGGCAGCAGCAGCAGCTATGAAGCCTCTGTGGCAGTCAAGGACACCAGCAGAAGAAGATGTCGTCAAGCGAGGCTCCGTGCATCTGCCCTCCCCAGCTGCAGCCTCAGCCGCCAAAGACAAACACCCCAAAGTGAAGACGGCAGGCAGCAGAGAGGTTTCGAAAGACCGCGAACGAGAGAAGAGTCTCCAAAACAGCAACAGCACTAACAAAATCCCTCTTCTCAACAATAACACAAAAGCGATGGGCAGCTCCAAGACCCACGCTTCAAACCCCAGCTCTCACAACAGCAGCAATAGCAAAGCTCCAGTGCTTGGAAACAGCACCAAAGCCCATGGGAAGGCTCAGGGGGAGAAGCAGGAAAACCAGGGGGGAGACAGGTTGTCTTCAAAGAGCAGAGAAAGCTACTCCTGCCCTGAGAGGAAGAACAGCTCCAGTTTGGACAACTTGCAGCAGCTGCAGCAGGGGTGTGTGGCTTCAGAGAAAGGAGTGAAGACCTCCTCCCAGTCTCATACTAAACCAACAGGTAACCAGCTCTCTAGAGAGAAGAAGAGATTAAGTAAACCCATTGCTGTAAATCCACTTAAGACCGATATCAAAACCGACCCTAATGGAACCAGCACTGTTGGTATTTCTTCCTCCTGCCCCACCACCACCCCCACATCCACAATCACTCCTGCCGGCCAGGGAACCCGTCGCTCTGCCCGCTCCGCTCTCTTTTCCTCACCCTCCGCCAGCAGCAGCGACAGCTCTGAATCCGACACCCAGACTCAGACAGAGGAAGACGACCGGCGCAAAGAGCGTTCACGAAGCGAGCTCCTAGATCGCCACAGCCTTCTAGCTCAAGGAGGAGAGGACAAGGACGACGGCCCAGAAGACGACCAGGACAGAGGAATGGATGACAAACATCACGAGGATGACAGCGATGGGTCAGGGTCGGCTAAGCGGCGTTACCCGCGTCGCAGTGCCCGTGCTCGCTCCAACATGTTTTTCGGTCTCACGCCTTTCTACGCCGTTCGCTCGTACGGTGAGGAGGATCTTCCCTTCTATAGCAGCGGGGATGCAGCTGGAGCCATGGTTAAGAGGAGGACTGGTGGCCGTAAGAAGTCAGCTGAAGGGCAGGTGGATGGGGCCGATGATATGAGCACTACATCTTCATCAGGGGACAGTGGAGAGGAGGAAGACAGTGGGATGAAGCAGAGGGGTAAAGATCCTTATTACTACAACTTCACCAGAACAATAATCAACCCTGGTGAGGGTCTGCCGTCCATAGAAGGGATAGATCAGTGTCTGGGCAGAGGATCCCAGCTTCAGCGCTTCCTAAAAGATGAGGAGCAGCAACAACAAAGAGCTCAAGGAAAAACTGAGGAGGACATGCTGAGTGCTTTGTAAGTAAACACAGTTGTTTAGCGAAACTAATATTATTTTGACTAGTTCCTGCCTTCTCTTATAATCTAACATTTTCTTTTTTGCTGTGTTTACCAGGACTTTGGGCAAGCCACACATCAGCCAGCTAGATGGCGTTGACGACGGCTCTGAGAGTGACACCAGTATCTGCACTACCAGCACCACAACCACCACAGCCACCTCCTCGTCCACCCCACACAAGAGCACGTCGAGGAGAAGGGGCAGGGAAAGGCACACAGAGAAACCTGACTCCCACGAAACGAGCAAAGAGGCTGACAACAGCAGCGCAGCGGTGAGCGGGAATACGAGAGAGGGCAGAAAGAACCAAAAAGAAAACTGTCTTCCTCTAGGAGGTGGGGTCAAGTCCCAGCCGCAGACTCAGGGTCAGGATCCTCTGGAGGCCCAGCTGTCCCTCAGCACAGACCTACTCAAGTCAGACTCTGACAACAACAACAGCGATGACTGCGGGAACATTTTGCCGTCAGACATCATGGAGTTTGTCCTCAACACACCCTCCATGTCCATGCAGGCTCTGGGTCAGCAGTCGGAGCCGACGTCCTCTGAACTGCTGCTGGATGAGGGCTATGTTGGTGTGGATGTCAACCGACCTAAAGACATTCTCTTCGACGACTTTTCACAGCCGCTGCCCAGCACAGAGAGTGGAGGAGTAGTGGAGAGTAGTGTGAACAGCTCCATATCTGTAGAGGAGCCATATCTTCCTCTGGAGCTGCCCTCTGACCTCTCTGTGCTGACCACACGCAGCCCGACTGTCAGCACCAGTCAGAACCACACCGCTGCTGGGAGCCTTATCTCAGATACCACAGACCGCACTATGCTTGGTTTGACCTCTGACCCTGACACAATCAGTGGAGAGAAGAGTGGGGACAAGAAAAGAACAGGGCCAGGTGTGTCACCATCAGAGAATCAGCATGATGCAACAACTTTAGGAAACAGGGATACACAGGTCACAGAAGGTCACATGACCCCAGAGCAGTTCATTCCTAGCCCTGCCATTGGTCAGGTGGTTGAACCTCCAGGTAACCAGGATGTTCCAAGGAGTTCTAGTACCCCTGGTTTGCCGAGTTCTCCCTCGCTGCCCCTTCAGGGGCAGAAGTACCTTCCAGCATCTGCTGCAGGCAGTCCGAGTCCAGTTCCTTGTCCAGGACCATCCCAGACCCAGGTTTCCAGTCCAGCAGTCATCAAACCAGGCCCTGATAAGCTCATTGTGGTCAATCAGCAGTTCCAGCCTCTCTATGTCCTCCAGACAGTCCCTAACGGTGTCACACAAAAAATGAGTGCCGCAGGAGTGATGGAAGCTGGCTCTTCTGCAGTGCTGGGGCCCATGACGCTCACTACGGGGTTAAATACAGCCTTATCCACAGCCCAGCAGATATTTCCTGCTGGTGGTAAAGTCCTGGGCACCATGTCGCACGCCTCCCAGATTCACACCTTCACAGGAGCCACACAGGCCAGCTTCCAGACAGGAATCCCAAGCACCACTTCTGGGCTTCTCATTGGTCTGCCCTCCCATGACCAGTCCCAGATTCTGGTCTCAGAAGCTGGTCGACCACATGACCTGGGACATAGTGTCGCCATAGTGTCTAGTCCATCCTCAATCATCTCCTCTCCAGCCGTGCTCGCGTCCGCTCATGGCAAGAAGAGGCCCATCTCTCGTCTTCAGCCTAGAAAGAGCAAAAAGTTGGCGCGTTCCCGTAGCCAGCCTACTCTGGCTCCATCTGAAGTTGCTCCCCCCAACATGACCCTCATTAACCTGTCCTCTCCTCAAATTACTGCCAGCATCCCCGGCCAACCTGGCAGCCTGGTAGAGTTAGGCACCCTCTCCACATCCCAGCGCAAGGTTCCTAATATTATCAAGAGACCAAAATCAGGTGGGGTAATGTACCTTGAGCCAACTACTCTTCTTCAGCAGAGGATACAAGGTACCACTCAGTCTGGTATCCTAGGTCATGATTCTTCCACTCACCTCATACCCTGCACTGTCTCTGGTCTCAACCCCAGCCAGTCTGTGTTGAATGTGGTGTCTGTGCCCCCTAGTGGTGCTGCAGGCCTTCTTGCACCAGGCTCAGTGTCTCTTTCCACCCCTGTCCTCAGCTCGGCAGAGATCACAGGGCCCATTAGCAGCCTCCTGTTTAAAGCCAGTACTCACAGCCTGGGCCTGTCTGATCAGCCGATGGTCCTTCAGTCAGCCGGGGGAGCCCCTCTGATGTCACAGCTTAGCTCCACATCCATAGCTAGCAGCATCTGCGTCCTCCCCTCCCAACAGACTATCAGCATGGCTGTCACCCAGCACGGAGACTCAGAGGGCAGCCACTTACAGCATCAGTCTCAGTTTGCAAACAGAGCCCAGGCGTTGGACTCCAATCCAAACACCACAGTTACTCTGGCCCCCAGCCCCGCCACCCCTCTGAGCCCCACCAAAGGACGTGTTGTCGGAGTGTTTACCTCCTCCGCACACTCCCAGAGCAGTAGAACAACTCAGATTTCCAGATCGTTAGAACAGAGGACGCCTAACTCTGCAGCCATTTCTGGATCAGAAAAAGGCAAACAGACAACAAAGAGGAGCAGGCAGACTTCAGACACAACCAGCGGGAAGAAGCTCAAAGCATCTCAGGCAGAGGAGCATCACAGCAACCCTACAGGACGACTCCACTCAAACCCAAGGTGAGCTGCCTTAGATGCTTCTCTGTTATGTTTTCTATTTATTCCTTTTAGCCTGCATTCATGGGGATAAATTAGCAGAAAACATTCTCCAATCGTATCAGCTTAATTAAAGTGACATTGAGAATAACGAGGACTTTCTTTAATTTATTTTTGGCATAAAAGAGAGCTTGTTTATTTTGCCTTTTTGCATTTATTTACAAGGTTTGATTTTCTTGCTTTCTTTTCCTATCATTTTTTAACCAAAGATCACTTGTGTACAGATTATTTTAAACAACATACTTCCTTGCATTGTTTTTTATGATCTATAAATGCAACAATAGGA
Organism: Notolabrus celidotus; assembly: GCF_009762535.1. Taxonomy (NCBI): domain Eukaryota; kingdom Metazoa; phylum Chordata; class Actinopteri; order Labriformes; family Labridae; genus Notolabrus; species Notolabrus celidotus. The sequence goes on along the minus strand of NC_048285.1, from coordinate 18,041,655 downwards.
TTATGGCTGGATTATATAGTTATGAGATGCATGTCAAGTTTGATTCAGGTACATGCAAGGGAAGTATCTCACTTAGACTTTGTCTATTTCTCCCTCTATTTTCATTATCATATTTTGATTCTTCCCTTCTTTTTTTGCAAGCAGTTCCAAAGAGCTGAGGTCCCCTGAACCCATGGACACTGGCAAACCAGCAGATAAGCCAGCCAACAAGAGGTATGAAGTCATCCATGTAAACTACCTGTCTTCATACAAACCATATAGAAGAGTCCCAATGCTTATTCTAACTCTCTTACAGTTTACTTGGTAAAAAGAAGACATCTGAGAGTCCTGTTATGCCTGGGAAAGTAGTCGGGAAAGACAAACCATCTGCAGCAGGGGGAGCTGGGTCTCCTCCTGTAGCTTTACCACCTGACCAGGATGGCAACAGCAGGGATACCACCTTGGATAGCAAACCCAAGAAGGGCATCATCTTTGAGATCTGCAGCGAGGATGGGTTTCACATCCGCTGTGAGAGTATTGAAGGTGAGAGGAAAAAGACCTCAGTTACCAAATTTGTTGTATTGATATGCAATGATATAAATTCTGGCAGGTTGTATGAAGTATGAATCAATGTCCTTGTTTGATGAAGTAATAAGACCATTTAAACCCAGATAATTACAGCATATTTCTTGAGTTGGACATGAATGCATGGTCAAAGGAAGTGCTATTGATGTTTGATTGTGAGTGAAATACTGTGCTGTCCCTTCCTAACTGCCTGTCACTTTACAGAGGCCTGGAAATCTGTGACTGACAAGGTGCAGGAAGCTCGCTCCAACGCACAACTCAAAGAGCTCTCTTTTGAAGGTGAGGTGTTTGATCACACTAAACAACAAAGACTAATAGATACTGTATATTGTCACATACTTTAGAGGTGACATATTATGCTCTTTTTCATCAAAATATATTGGTCTAAGAGGTCCCCAAAACATGTCTTTAAAGTTTATTGCTCAAAAAAACACTTTGAAATCAGATTTTGGTTTGCCTGTAAACCCCTCTTTTTCAGCCCTGCTCAGAACAGGCTGTTTTCTGTGTATGTGCCTTTAGATGAGAATGAGCTCTCTGACCACGCCCCCTCAGGAAGTGGATGTGGTCTCAGCTGTCCAGCACGTTGATCTAATGTTTACATGTTGGCTGAATATACACGGCTGCTCACAGACCCGCGTTACTTCAACCCTCTGAATCTGATCCAGAATCTGATCCTGACAGAGAGGCGCCTGCAGCAGGACCTTTCTGAACCATTGGTCACAGATTTTGTGTTTCTTGTTGTTTTATTTGTCAGTATGTCGACGTGTGTCTTGGTACACAGCGACGAACATGTAGCTATGTGGCTATGCTAACTAGCGCTAGCACTTTTCCATGAAAAATAAAAATCATCCACTAGATCTTCAAATCTGCAGACGTGGGGAGTAAAACCGACCTTTGTGTTTATTAAGACAGCCTACAACTAGCATGCCTCCCTCCTAAGCTCCTTGTTGGCACACATGTGTGCAGATAATGAAAAACGGAGGAGGAGCTGAGTTGTATTTTATACAGTCTATGGGCTGAACAAGCTCTGAGCTCTGACTTCCGTTACACACCGGATGGCGTTGTGACGTATGAAAAACACAGAAAACTGAAACGGCTGGTTTCAACACACATTTACAGAAAGGTGGAGAAATCAGAACAGGGGCAGAATGGATTTTTTTCCATTTTCAGGGGGTTTGTAGACATGCCAGGGTTTGATGAGTTTGATGATAAACCATGTATGTGATTCGTCTCTCCTCCCAGGTGTGAATGGATTGAGAATGCTGGGAGTTGTCCATGAGGCGGTGGTCTTCCTACTTGAGCAGCTGTATGGCTCCAGACACTGCCGGAGTTACCGTTTCCGCTTCCACAAACCAGAGGAAACAGACGAACCTCCCATCAACCCCAACGGATCAGCTCGTGCAGAGGTCAACCACAGGTTGGGAAGAGACTTTGGCTGTTCCTTCATCGCATCGACTATGCTGCGTCCTGTGTGTTTGTGTTTCTGACTGCTGTCTATCCCATCTGTTTTCCTTCCAGGAGGTCTGTATTTGACATGTTCAATTTTTTGGCCTCAAAACACCGCCAGCCTCCCGAGTACAGGCCGCAAGAAGAAGATGATGATGAAGGGCAGATCAGGTCTGCCAGGTCGGTAACAGTGCCCAAAAATGCTGTATTTATTCTGTAGCAGACCATAGAGAAAACATAATCAGCCTATTTAAATGTTACTTAGAAGCCATCACAATACGTTTCTTTATGTTGGTGTCACAGGCGTGCCTCCAGCGAACTTCCTCTGACTGAGAGATTCACACAGCTCAAGACTACTTCTAAAGAGACAGTTGGAGTCTTCAGGTGAGAACAGCTATGCCTACGTTGTTCTTTTTTGTGTTACATTCAATCAGATTTTTTGCTTTTGTTGGCCATAATTTTGAGATCTGTTAACCGTTGTGGTTGTTGATAAATTTTGCAGGTCTCCCATTCATGGCCGAGGTCTGTTCTGCAAGAAAACCATTGATGCTGGGGAGATGGTCATTGAATACTCTGGAAACGTCATTCGGTCTGTGCTCACTGACAAACGGGAGAAATATTATGATGGAAAGGTGAGAACTTTAAAACTATTTTTGACTTTACTTAGACTGCCAGCCCAAAGGCTTTTCAGGCAGAATCCATGCTGCAAATGGTAGAAAAAGTAGAGCACATTTTTTTTGATAGAGATGATTTCTCATGCTTTTAAAAGTATTTCCAGAATGGTTTCAATGCATAAATTTGTGTCTGGAATAATGAATAATAACAAGGCTTGTTTGAACACATAACGTTTTTAAGTGTTTGAATAGTTTTTTTTTTTTTTATACCCTTTTCTTAACTTGAACACCCAAAAAATGTCAGGTGGCGCAACTAGATATTTGTCAAAATATATGTACTTACCTATCATTTATTCTAACTGAAAGTTTTAGGAAGTATCCCTTAGAGTGGTTACAGCGCTTTACACATTTGTATTTTGTGAGTCTATTTTTTATTTACAATATATTAGGATTTTTGCATTCTATTGGCCAGGTATAAAATATAATTTTTACAGTTTTAGGTTGGTTGTACCACCTGACATGGAAAGTGTTACCGTCCACCTATAAGTTAATAAAAGCTATTCTATTATTATTTAAGAAACATCTACAAACCTTTTTACTCAGCCATGACGATTAGTTGGGGTCCTCTGAATGATTTAATATGTTGAAGTCCATTATAACTACTTACTTTCAAAATAAAAGGTCCATGAGTACGGTGGTGCCACCCTGACGTTTGAGAACCTTAGGTGCCTTTAAACTATTGATATTTATGAAATTATGTTTATTTCAAAGCTCTTTTATGTAAAATCATGCCACGGTGTTTTAATTTGAATTTATTATTATTAAAATACATTTTTTATAGTATTTTAAGTCAGTTCACTTGCTTGGACGGTTGCACCACCTGACATTTTAAGGGTTTGAGATACTTAAAAATAAAATAAATCTCAATATTTGAATGTACTGAAATTGTATTCAAAATAAGCAGGTTTTATAGAATCAATGACCCGTATATAGCTACAACAGTAAGCTATGCAGTTAAACTGGTGACGTGTGGACATAAATCTGATAGCTTGTATTACATATTGGGGTAAACATCAGACATGTAATCCCAGTGTTTCTTTCCTCAAAGGGGATTGGCTGTTACATGTTTCGCATCGATGACTACGAGGTGGTAGATGCCACAGTGCACGGCAACGCTGCCCGCTTTATCAACCACTCCTGTGAGCCCAACTGCTACTCTCGAGTCATCACCGTGGACAGCCAGAAGCATATTGTCATCTTTGCCTCTCGTCGCATCTACTGTGGAGAAGAGCTCACCTATGACTACAAGTTCCCCATCGAGGACGCCAGCAACAAGCTGCCCTGCAACTGTGGAGCAAAGAAGTGTCGCAAGTTCCTCAACTGAAACATACTTGTTTCTGAAGATTTAAAGAGGACTGTAAGTCTGTTGAGCAGCAGTGCTACAATAATCTGACAGGACACCATATAGGGGTTCACCTGTGGCTTTACGCTGGTTTTGTGGGCTTGGTCCACAGAGGACCATACTCTTAACAAGGCCTGAGCTCTGTCAGTGTTTCTGCTGCTGGTGCAGCAGAAACCCAACAGAGACAGCTGTCATACTGTAAATACAGGACAGGCCATTTTGGAGGAGGGGCCATTTGTAAAAATTCTAACATTGTGCCTCCTTTTGTCTCATTTACATTTGGCATGGGAAGTTCCGCCTCCAGAGGTGTGTAATGAAACGGTCTGAGCCTTCACAACATTGCAATATTTACTCTAATTTACATTTGGGTTATAGGTTTACTTTTTCATAACATTTTTACATTGGCCCATCCTCCTTCATTCTCTCAAATATGTTATGATCCACTATTTCTGAGAAGTGAACAAAAAAAATCAAAGACCTTGGTTCCGTTTTACACCAAAGTGCAATTTGTTGAAGGGATTTGGAAGAGTAATTTCATAAGAAAGAAAAATTAGAACCTTGATAATATTTCCTTTTCTTTTTGTCAGTTTCTGTGTCAGCTGTTATTGACGTGCATCTCCTTGTCTGAATGTGCCCTGATGCCTTCAGAGCCGTTATGATTTGGTGGAACCTTCCCCTAGCCCGGCTTTTTTATTTTTTTATTTCTTTTTTCAAAAAAAGCTGGGGACACTGTAAATAGGAGCCACTTCAGCAGGCTGATGAGAGCTGTACAGGTGGAAACACTAGGGGGAGCAGTGGCCACAGGGACAGAGAGAGAAAAGAGACAAGAGGGGGTAGAAATGAAGATTTGTTTGTGGAATAAATAAGCGGTTAGGTTGATATTATGGTTGATACCAACCGTTGTACTGAAACGGACTTGTAGTCAGACAACTTGGAGGATATGTAGACGTGTTATTGTTGGGATTAAGCCTCTGGCCTGAGAGAGCGAGGCAGCTAGAGACTCTGGTGGACTGACAGCGGAGGGACCGCAGAACCCTACTGATGTGCTTTAGTAGACATATTTGTAATTAATTTTTTGAGCTGTGATCTTTTAACAGCCATGAATTTGACAGAAACACTTGTGTTTGTGCATGCTGTTGTTATCATTCAACTTGTGATTGGTAATGGTATAAGCTTAGACTTCTGAGTCACGTTCCAAATCACAGCAGCAAAGAGAACCAAACATCTCACCCTTGAATTGAATTTCACAAAGCTTGATTTCTTCTTGGCCTGTTTGAATAACCATTACTATGGAAAATGTTTATTTTCTTTTTTGTATTGAGTCTTTTAAAATCTGTTATCTGTCTTTTTATTATGGACAGGGAAATATCATGCTTGCTTTTAAAAAACAAATGTAAATAATGTATATTTTTCTACAAAAAGACTTAAAAAGCACTCACTAGTGAATAGCACTTAATGATGGTATTTATATTTTTGAAAAATCGTATTTATTTTGTTGCCATTTTTGTAGGAAATAGAGGTTTACAAACACTAATGCTTCGTCTCTATGTTTTGTATTCCGCTGCCTTTTTAAAGTTTTTTTTTTCAGTTTTATTTTATTTTTTTATTTTATTAATTTGTAGCCTGAATGTTTTCTTTGATTCCAAAGACTGACACTGGTCTGTGGCTTGGTCCCCTTTTCGTTCAGTCCACCAGTAGCTCTTTTATCTATCCCAGGCCATTGGGTCAAAGCTGACAGGTTCTTTATGTTGTTCCAGTTCCAGCTGGCAGTTTGGCAGTTCATGTGAACTATTATTATGCACTTGAGAGAGTTTAGATTGTTGATCCAGAGCAGATATCTCCTCTCTCCAGCCTTATCGTCTACACACCACATCAAGCCAAGAATCAAGTCCACTCACAAGTCAAAGTAATCAGGTTTTTCTTGTCACCAATAGATCATTTTTCAACAGGTGTACCGCCAATTGGCACATGTAAAATGAAAGAGTCTCTTCAGTTTCAATTTGTTAAAGGTGCCTTTATTTTAATCCATCGTACCTCCATTCAGCCAACTTGTCTATTCGGGAAAAAACACTTACTCCTGGTGGAAGCTCCTGTTTCTCACCAACATTTGGAAATCACCTGTTTTGTTTCTTTTATTCGGTCCACTCTTGGTTTGCCTTAGTTGTAAATGACTCCTCTCTTTAACAAGCCTTCATGTTCTGGACAGACTGTTTGGACTGACTGGTTCCATTATGTGGCTAAATTAATCTGCTATAGTCCTTTTTTTGTTTTTTTTCAATCTCTTGAATTAATTTATTGTTGTCCGCCGTTCATACTGACTTTGTAATGATCTAAAGGCCGTAAGCAGTCACTTCCACACTGCACCTTGTTGTTGTGAACTGAAACCAATCGTGGTTTGCACTTTTGCTGTGACACAGGCACTGAATAGACATAGGAAAAACTCAGCTCTTTCTCCAGACAGATGCAACTTCAACGCCAAAACCACAAGCACACAGAGTCACTGAGAAAGTCTGTGCATGAGGTCCTGATACAAATACTGAACTCAACCCGGATTGGTTTTGAATAATCCTGAAAGAAGCGAATGAGGCTCTCGCGAAGTGCACTTGACTCTTTTTCTGCAACAAAGTAAAGGCAGGGACCACACCAGCAGTCCATACCTTCCTAAAGGTGCAGTGTGTACAAACCTCTGCTGTGCTTTTCCATTCAGGGCCCCAGACAAGGTCTCCAGGGCCCCTTTTGTTAACTGACAGGACAGCTGCTTGGTTGTACAGCTGCACCTGCATTGGGCTTGCTTGGTTCTGCTGCTAAGGTCAACAATGAATGTATATTCCTCCTTCGCATCATCAGACGTGTGATGATGTAGATTCTTTGTCAGCCACATTTTGTTTTCAGTTCTTGTGTCAGTTTGTAGAAATGACCTCAAACTGGGCAGCAGCAGCAGTTTAAGCACTGAGAATAATACAGAGGTGTGAACAGCGGTGGCGTTTCTGTCTGTTGGACATCTGGTTCGTTCTGGATTAGCTCTACACTTCAAGCTAACATTGATAACAACACTTAAGGTGATGCAAAGGGCTCTGTCTACCACTCACTTCTTGAGATCCACTTCTGATGTGGGTCAGAGGGTTCAGTGATCAATAACGCATTAATTTCTCTGATATTCAATAAGGGAATGGTCTCTGTTGTTTCTTTGGACTTCATTTTACCACGCCACACCAGTGGCCCTTCTCCGTCATTCTCTGTAATTATAGTATAAATACATGACAATATTATACGGAAACATGCATAGCAATTTCTTGTACTTTAGTATCTATACAATATATGGAATGGACAGACAAACTTAGTTACAGTAGCAAAACAGCAGATTTATAATGGTTAATAGCAATGTTTCAATGTACTCTATAATGGTTTTGTGTTACAGTACTATCAGATGAAACTAACGTGCATCATTCTTTTGTATATTGATATCCAGTTCCAATTTTGCCGTGCCTGTTAGCACTCAGTCAGCAAGGAGTGCTGCAGTTTTTCTTTTTCATTTCTTTCTGGAAAGGAACGGTTTTATGTGATAAGAAATGTAACTGTATTAATGTGGTTGTGAACTTTCTTGGGGTCAGCCATTTGTTTTCTGTTTTATTTTCCCTCTGGTTGTTGTAGTGAATGTTTTTCTGTTTTATTTTTTGTACGTTTAACAGGGATTTTTTAGTCAGCTTACTTGATGTGCTACAAATTAAGAGTTTGGTTTGTGGAGACCGAACAGAAAGATCCCACCAAAATGGCGTTTCTCATTTTGGAAAAAACCTCTCATGTCTCCCAGACTGCCTCTCTCCTCCGAAGCTTTTGTTGTACTTATCATGTACTGTTTTTATAGAAAGTCATAATGCTGAGATAATGCTGATGTTGAAAACATTTAATTTATTTATTTTGTGCAACATCCACCCTGAATTGTTCTTTTACAAGTCAAGGTTTGGGAGAAGTTGGATGAGTACGTAACCTGTTTGTAATTTTCTAATTGTTTCTTGTGTACAGAAGTTATCAGCCTAGGATGGGAAGTCGTGTCACAGAGGGCGCGGATGATAGAAAACAAAAAAGAGGGATCATGGATCATGGACAAGCTTGTTTTTTATGCCTTGAAATATACCTTTGTCTTATCAATATTCCTCCTGCTCTCTGTAATAACAGTATCCGTGAGTTTAACAGTCATATTTTCTCCCGTTTAAACAGTATTCTTTCAGTACACAATAACAAAATGAAGGAAAACCACAACAGTGAAAATGAACCACAAACTACTTGGTTGAATGTATAATTAGGAAACAAAGTTGTACATAAGTGTAAAAAGAAAAGTTTCTAATCATGTTTATTTTCTATGCACTTTTTTATTTAAGTGATAGTTTAAATAATAAACATGTCTCCTTTACTCTTTTTTGTCTCTTGCCTCATTAAACTGTATCCAAAAGGTCCGGAAAGTTTAAGTTGGAGGACACGAACTTCACCAGATGAAGTTCTACAGAGTTTTTTAAGTGCCTGAGGAAAAATGTACCCAGTGCTAAAGATCATATATTGGGACTAAAGTCTCCAAAGCAGTAACTTAATGGAGCATATGCTGACATTATTTTTTTAAGTGCTGATCAAATCACTTGAACGCAAGTTTCAAGTTTCCAACTATTCATATTTTACCACAAATCATGTTTGACCATTTTACAAAACAAGCCACAGCATTTGCTATACTTTAGTTTTTTGGAACAGTGGTGCTACAAACAATAAGAAAACACAATACTTACTAACCATAGATCTTTCTGGAGTCCCTGAGCTCCATTTCCTCGTAGGTTCCTCTGAGTTGCTGTAATAGACGGCCTGCTGCTGTGGATGTTCCGGACTCCAGCGGCAACAGCTACTACTATACTACTAAAATTCATACACATACATTACATATATATTCATTACATATTATATATATTACATTTTATACGCATTAATGAACGATGGTGTCATACAGCATATCTCAATGTCCTCACTTGATGCTGTATGCTCATAAAACCTTCACCTAAAATCAAACACCATGGGATGGTGCTTCCCTCAGGCTGTGACAGGCAGACACATATCTAGCAGCCAGAGGAGCTGCTGACCCTTCCCCCAGGAGAACTGACAGTTTCTCTTCTGGGGTTAATGTTGGGAAGTTTGGTACTATTTTAGTAATTTCCCTGTAGTGGGAATCTCTTAGTAAAGAGAACTTGCTACAGTGGAGGAGGAAGTGCATCTCTGTCTCTATGTCCCCTGTAGAGCAGTGAGCACATAGAAGCTCCTCTCTGGGCAGCCATGTCTGCCTGTGTCTCCCTGTATCTACAGCTAGCTCAGCCTGTATTTGGTCAGGATACGTCTTTGTTTTGTATCTCTGACACTGTACAGATATTCAGATAATTTATAATCACGGTTTAGGGTCAAATAACAATTCATTCTACTTTGGGTCTTTGTTTGGTTTCTCCAGTGTTCTAAATACAGATCTTTGGAGTGCTTCATGATTCTCTCTCTCTCTCTCTCTCTCTCTCTCTCTCTCTCTCTCTCTCTCTCTCTCTCTCTCTCTCTCTCTCTCTCTCTCTCTATTATTCTCAGCTATCTCTCTTTCCATCCCAAACTTGGTCGAGGCAGATGGCTGTCTAACATGAGTCTGGTTCTGCTCGAGGTTTCTTCCTGTTAAAGGACATTTTTCCTTGCCGCTCTAACTAGCTAAATACTGTGAGGTGCAATGTCCATGGTGGATTAAGATGAGATAAGATCGAGATTTTATCCTGTCTTAATTTTGGGTCTTTATTAATAATTTAACATAGAGTAGGGACTAGACCTGCTATGTTTGTAAAAGCATCTTGAGACAACATTTTGATTGATTGATTGATTGATTGATTGATTGATTGATTGATTGATTGATTGATGGATTAAATAATTACAAGATTTCTTACAGCCCCATTTCAACATATATATTTTTAATGTTGAGCTGGACTGTATTGTACCAGTGATAGATTTGGGAGTTTTGTTTTTTAATAAATGTTAAAAGAAATTTATGGCAGTCAATTTTCTGGTCACAAAAATATAAAGGCTTGAGAACCACAAGCACTGACAGAATTTTCACTTCACCCCCACCACTTATCAGAAATGACATCAAATTGTTAGTTTGCCAAATGGTCCTAATTAACCGAAATCCTCCCTCAGCAATTTATGGTTTCTTACAGGAAATTGGCGCAGCTGACACAAAATATGCTGATTCTGTTGCGGCTAATTAAAAACATTGCCTAACTCACCATGCTTGAGTTATAGTTCACTGTGCCTCTACAGGAGCCCATTGAAAAGCTACCCACATCAGCTGGATGAGTCAAATTCAAAGGAAAGTCAGCCCTTGTTCCCTTCCCCCTCAGTCCCGTAAACTCAATGTTTTAGAGCTAAACACTAAGCAGAACCATGTGTTCAGTCAGAGCAGTTTCACTCTTTGTTTCAAGTGTGACCATGTATGTTGAAAGAAAATGGCCAAATTTATAACTACAGGGCGTGGGTCTGTTTTCATGATAAATTATGTAATTAAATCTGCATTCATATGGGTGAAGAACTCATAAAGACTTGGTGAATTTTGATGAATGACTTACCCTGTCATAAAACAAACAATTTTCTAACCCGATGAGGTTGCAAACTGTGAGGCAACTGCAGCCCTCCAGGAAACTTTGGTCCCCTGGCTCAAGCTGAAGTGTTTATTTATATTAGTTCTTAATGTCTACATTATGTTTCCAAAAACTATGGCAAAAAAATAACTTTCTGTAACAAGGCTCATCATACTGACACACTTGAATATTTCTACACAAAGCCATTTTAAAAGTTTAGTCATTGGAGACCATGCACAGCTGTCATTGAAAGAAAGGTACATAAAGCAACTAATGGCCTATGGTCTATCCTTACAGATTTGAGTCATATAAACACCAATAGTTGGATTCCTAGCGGAGTCTGAATATTCATGAAAAGAAAAACAACTGCATTTTCACCCAGGTATTACTGAAGAAGGCCACTATTTGTATAACCTGCCAGCCACTGCTGTAATTTCATATTCAAACAAGTAACGTATATTTGACTGTATGTTTCATTTTTGACAAATAAGAACATAATCTTCTTCAACTCTCCAAGGTAGGTAATGGAAACAAACGTCTCATCGATTGGCAAGCAACTGAAAAGACAATGAATAATGGAAATAAATGAACTTTTTTCCACCTTTCATTAAATAAAAACATTAATCCACAAGCTTAAGTACTTCTTAGCTAATTACACCTTTAGATGAGTTTCACAATGAAAGGGGAAATATGTAACTTCCTAGCTAATGGTTATATTAGCTAGTTACCTTTATAATAGTTAGCTAACCTTACAATAGCTGGCTAATGTGACCATTTAATGATTTACGGCATAGATAATTCCAGAGGACAGGCATAACTTCCTAGCACGTGGTTACATGGCTAGTTTACATCAACATTAAACAAGATAAGGTGTTTTTCGACCGCAGGAACTTTACCCTGGAACTAGGGACTTTACCCCTGAACTACGTGCGTTTCGACCGGAGGAACCATGGTCTAAATTTAGTTCAGGGGTAGATAATCTACCCCTTAAAAAGCCCCTGCTTGGGGTGGGTAGTACTTTTCAAAGGTCCTGGGACTTTCGGTTGAGTGTAACAGTGTTTGTGGAGTCCACACAGTTGTTGAAACACAGAGGGAGTTCCTGGGAATGCATACTAGTTTTAGTTTTTTATTAAGATTTCAAAATATTATATAATATCATATTTTTTCTCCATACGTCACTAGCCTGATTTGCACAATCTACCCGGGACTTCAGCTTGCGGTCGAAACGCAGACAACAATGGGGGCACAGGAACCTTTTACTTCAGGGTAAAGTAGTTCTTGTGGCTAAAAGACCCCGGGACTCTTGGTTGAAATGCACCTTTAGATGATGAAGGAGAGAGGCATAACTGCCTTGCTTACCTTATATTAGCTCGCAAATCATATTGTTAAATGGGTTACAAAATACAAGAGGAATGGTATGACTTTCTAGATCGCCATCATATTAGCTAGCCAACCTAATAACTTATTAGCTAGCTAATATTATAGAAGTCAGCTTACTCTACAATTTGATGTTACAAATCCAAGAGGAAAGGTGTCAGTTAGATAACTATTATATTGGCAATGTGGTTGAATGCTAACATACGTTGTCAGAAGATAGCTGCTATTCAATGCTACTGGCAACCTTGAACTCAGCTGAATGATTTTATAGCCTTTCAGCCACCGTGTTTGAGGAAAGGAAAATGACAGTATTATAAGTGTGGCAAATTTTCCCATTGCTAGACTTGCTGGATTGGTTACCTCTAAGGGAAAACTGTTGTTTCATACCATGCCATCTGACCATACTCAAACACAAGCAATGCCTGTTGCCTCACAGTCATTTTTTGATGGGGTGAAAAGATAACAAATTCTCCCGAATGTGTCCAGCATTGCTTCACCCTTGATGTGTGGATTTTGATTTGTGGCATGTTGTTGGCACCATTTTGGTCATTCTTTCATCCATTCATCCATTCATTTATGAGCCTGATTTCATGCAGTTACCTGAGGTGTAAAGTTTTATGTCACAAACTAGCTTTGGTGATGCCTTGCAGTCACTTCTGTTCCTGCCCTTAATTATGCATAAATCATATCTTAAATATTGCTTACTGTAAGTGGGTGAGTTAAAGCAGTTGTTGTGAATATGAAAACTAGTTGATTTGAGCATTTCATATAGCTATACTTTAAATGTTCCTCAAATTAGTAATCATTAAGAAGGAAACAAAAATAATCTCTTTAAGTTTGAATGTCATTTCTGATCCCTGAATTAAAGTGAAGATGGTCTTGAGACTTCTTCCTGTTTATTCATCCTGTTTAGTTTCTACTTTATTCTATCCCACAGTCATTAGACTCTAGTCCATGGTCTCACAGTCTTCCATTAGCTCCATTTTCTTTGCCTCACACCCCCTCCTTTTGGGGTCAGTACCACATGATACCAGCAAAAACATGTTTTCATTGGCCTAAATTCAAAGGAGCTGGGAAATATGACAGCTCGAGTATGGCTTCCTTGCCAAATACATATTAAGACCTCTCACTTTATCAACTTAACACGGCCACTGAAGGATTAGAGGCAAAAGAGGATTAGAGTCACAGAGTTTTGCTTGAGTGGAAAGCTGATATTAGTAGGATGTTATCTGGATGGAGCAAATTGCCTCAGCTTGTCCACTGATGATAAAAACCATAGTGAGGAAAAGAAAACATGAAGGTGAGTTTCCTTTTTTGTGTTTTTCAGTCCGTGTTGGTCTCTTTTCTGACTTTATAAGTTCTTTTTCATGAAAATAAAGAGAGGAGGACAGCTCATCCAGCTGCAGTTGTTGTGGTAGCTTATGCCTTTTTTCTGACCACAGCCCTCTGAACTTTGTGGTTTTGTCTTGGAGATTTCCCCAAACACAGTTATGCAACCTCCAAACATTCCTTCATTTATCATCTTCAAGTTAACTTTTCTTGTCCATCCAAATCCCTCCTTTGCATCGGTTTGTCTCAGTTATATTTCACAGTTTAACATTTCCATTTTATTTTTGCTGGATAAACATCAAATACTTTCCTTTGTATCCACCCTGTTCTCTCTCCTCCACCCTCAGTCGGTCCTCTCCCACCCACCCCAGTTTCTAATTGGACTTCATTACCATTTCCTCTCGGTTTTTCCCAGAAGGACTCTCTGACTCGGAGGAACAGCTTCCACTATAGTCTCTTTGTCACTCAAAGACATCAGCAGCTCTCAAAGACATCATCATCACCATCAGGTAAGTAAGGTTGAGCTTTTTTTTCTGCAGTGTAGTGCTCTTTAGCTTCAAAAAGAGGGAATCTGCACATGGTCTGGAGCAGGGCTCAGAAACGATTTGCTTCAGACCACCAGAGTGCATCACTGTGGATTGTATAGACGATTGTTTAGTTTAATGATACAGAGAGAATAAAACTTGATCAATTAAAAGATTATCATTACAGATGCAACCAAGTGTCAGCATTATTTTGATACACCTTTTCTGTAGAAAATCTCTTTCTGCTATAGTGCAAACTGTTAATAGATAAAAGAGTCAAAAGACTGATTGCGTTCTCTAAAATGCAGTGGTGTAAAATTGTAAAGTAGGAGAAAAATATAAGACCACAAGATGGTACTTTGGTGCTGTACTTCAGTAAATGTGCTTAATTGCATATGTTTTATTTAGGTAAGGGCATGATTCAACAAAATTTTGTTTAAAAAAGCCTACACTCATCTTGCCTGTTACTGACATACAGTAAACTTGGATATTATTGTACTCCAGCTGGCCTTAAGGCAACATGCCAAAAGTTTTTCTGTCTTACAGAGAAATCAGGTATTTGGACCTCAATCCTTCCACTAGTGAAAAGTCCAGACAGTGAAACGAAGTAAACTAGAAAAGCTGAAATCAAAGTTCTGGTCTAATGACTGGCTGCAGTTTTCTATGCAGTTCTTTCATGACATACGATCTGTTACAGTAATCTTCAAAAAGGAAATGAAAGAATGTCCTGACTTTCTGACCAAACAGGAGATTATGAACCCTTATGAAAGTAATAAGTCATACAAGTCATAAGAGTGTGCAGATGTACAGTTAACGTAGTACTTCACACGTTAGAGGTCTATCAGTAACGAGTTACATGGTTATTGAAAACATTCATGTTTGAAATCCTCAGAGAGCTACTGAGGAGTGGTGGCTGACAGCTGTTCAGACTCTCAGTATTGTCTGCGCTCCTCTTTTGCCAGGAACGCTGACATGGATTTTTGTCTCCCTCCTCCTTTTTCCCCTTACTCTTTCTCTCTCTCTTTTTCTTGACCTCCTCCTCCTTTGTTTCTTTCTTTTTTGTAAACTTCCACTTAAAATGTGGAAGGCTTCTGATAGATTAAAAACTCAAGTTAACCTTTTTCACAGTCAAACAGTACAAACAGATAGTTTAAACATAAACATAGTCGACTAGAAGCTGGTTCTGTTAAACAGCTGGGAGCCCTCCTGCTTAGCTCATCTGTTCAGTTTACAGCTCTCAGCTGCCACAACAGTAGAGGCAAGCTGTGTCTTCAGCAAGAAAACAAGTCTGAGACAGGATGTCGTAATACAGATACACTGATCTTACATAATATAAATGTGTAATTCCGTATCTGTCATTTTGTCCATGCAGGGTCAGCTGAGGGTCTGAGATAACAGGAAATGGAATAAGACAGGAAAAGAGAGACTAATTGACACTAAATGGTTTTACCTTATTTGAGATTGTGAGTAGTGTATGAGCAGGCAGTCTGGTATTCAGCATTGCATCAAACTGTGATCAGAAACACCTGTTTAGTAACAAAGAATGCCATGTTTGCTTTGAGGATATGATTCAGCATTAAGTCAGGAATTTGACTCATTTTTCTCCTCATGAATTAAACAAACTAAGTTTTGTAATGGCCACCTATCACTGAACCATGTTTATTACATGGACAAGAAATTTAACAGAGGATAAGCACCAAACAATTAACTTAAAGGGAGTTTTTTTAAATCTTTTTTTTCAGTTGGAGCCATTGCTTCTTGCAATTAGGTTGGTACAATTTCTGAAATTTCTTGTAATCCCCCCCCCATCACTTTCCACCATATGCCTTCCCTGAAACGGAGCATGCTGGTATCACTACAGCCCGTTATTTGAGAAAGCGGAATCACAGGCTGGGTCAAAAAACTACCCCTGTGTCAATAAACAAAAGCTCCATGTGGGCGTTGTTACAGTCAAACCTCTGTGTAACCTCCATTTGTCTGGGCTTGTCTTTATAAGTCTAAAGCTATTAGATTGTCTGAATGTGTCTGCTCTGGTGGAAAAAGGATACACAATGACATATTTTCTAAATTATTTCTAAGATTAAAGACAGTTTTGGCATAGAAACGGCTTCCAATAAAAAGTGATGACTCAGTTATGTAGTGCAATTATATTTTACTTAGTCTTCCAACCAAGCAAGGGATTTTGAATGATGTCACAACAAAGTGCATGATGAAATATGTATAAAAAAGAAATTAGGTTTGGTTTAGGACTTAAAATAAGATACTTATCGATCAGTTTTTACTGTCATTTTGGGGACTAACTGTCTTCTTGCTTGGTCTCTGGTCTGGCACTGCGGTTAAATAACAGAGCCCACAGTCCTCAAAGCGGGTTGCCAGGATTCCAATCTAACTGCTACATGCAATCCCCCACTCTCTCTGGTTACCCACTCTATTCACTGTCTGATCCTCTCAGTAAAGAAGAACTAGTCTTAAAAAACAGCTATCTTTCCAGCCAATCAGTATGGTTAAACATTATAACAGGAATGCCTGAGAGAGAAGTAGTCCTTGTAATTCATTTGGTAGCTTCCCTTTTTTGCCAAATTTGCAGCTTAGTGCCACAGCATGTTTGATTGCTTACATTACAAATCATTTATTGACGTCTTGAAACACTGATTTCAATGTTTGTATATGTTGTGTTTTCTATTGTTATATGCCCTCCCTCCTTCTGTTATATGATACTGTGTAATTTGAATTGTTTGTAGTGGCAATTGTGGTGCTCTTTTGTTTGATCACATCACTATTACCTCATCATAAGCAGTTTTGTGTGAGCTTTGGTGTTACTCCCACACAAACCTGAATGTAAACTATGATGTTTCCACTCATCCTTCTCTTCGTCTTTGTGAGTCTGACCTCTTTATGTTTTCTTTCTCAGCCCTCAAACTGCAATGACTTCTCTCAGGTTGGTGCCCTTGTTGCACTCCCTCCTTATCCTCCAAGTCCATCTCTCCAACCAGTTAGAAGACAACAAGATCCCTCCCAGTCTGTGCACTGGTCTCCCTGGTATCCCCGGATCTCCTGGAGGACATGGCAGTCCTGGTCAGCCTGGCAGGGACGGGAGGGATGGGAGAGATGCTGCTCCAGCAGAGAAGGGAGAAAAAGGGGACAGAGGCAGCCCAGGTGCTCTGATTTAAAAAGTATACATGTGTGACTTATCGTCTGCAGGAAGATTCTCATGTCTATCTTTATTTCTTCTTCAGGTGAGACAGGAATAAGAGGCCTGACAGGGGACAGTGGTGACCCAGGAGTAAAAGGGGAGAGAGGCCAGGCAGGAGAGTGTGCCGTTGCCCCCAAATCTGCTTTCAATGCCAAACTATCAGATGGCCTCACTTTACCTCTCACTGTAGCTGAAGCAGTCCGCTTCGACAAGATCATGCTCAATGAACATGGCGACTACAACCCAGAGACGGGACGCTTCACTTGCAAAGTGCCAGGGGTTTACTACTTTGCCGTCCATGCCACCGTCTACAGATCCAGTCTGCAGTTTGACCTGATGAAGAACGGACACACTGTGGCATCTTATTTCCAGTTCTACGGTAACTGGCCCAAACCGGCGTCTCTGTCAGGTGGCTCACTGCTCCACCTCATCCCTGGTGACCAGGTGTGGGTCCAGATGGCTCTGTCAGAATACAATGGGTTTTACTCCAGCACAAAAACAGACAGCACCTTCACTGGCTTCTTGGTGTACTCAGACTGGAAAAACTCTGCTGTGTTTGCATGACAAGTGAACAAAAGCGAGTCATTTCTTAACTCTGGGAAACAAACCACCACCTATTCTTGACTTTGGTATGACTAAGGAGTTCTGGATAAAGAAAAGTTAATAAGATGAGACGTTGTACATCTGTATTTGGATGATAAATAAAAAACACTCCAGACAATGTTACTTTCAATGGCACATACTGCACTGGTGCAGTATAGTGTTCACACATGGGCACTAATGTTTCTTCACCTGCAGCTTTTCAACTGCTGTGACACCTAATTCTTGTAACAGATGATGTGACGATGGCCTGCAGCCAACTCTGGGCCACGACTTCAAACAGCTTTCATACTTTTATTGCACTTTGTTTCCCGACAACTTCTGCACAGCTAACATGTAAAATAATAAATAATTGTAGTTTTGAAAATACACTACTGACATGTTTCTTTTTTTGATGCTGTAAATCAGCTCTCGCCTCACTTTCTCACTATGTGCCTTTCATTTTGCTGAAGATTGGCTGCTTTGAGTGATGTTTTATTATATATGACATTATATAAGTGTAATAATGCAACATCATTTATGTGTCCCTTTCTATTATAGCTGTTCGAAGAACAAGAGGTAATACTTTATTCAGCTTTACTTTTGTACATTTTCTACTACTCCTAATTGATGTAGATGATTGAAAATTGAGCTTCAAAATGTTGTGGAATGAAAGAACCTCTGATGGAGCTGTTAACAACTCAAAGACATCTGAAACATAAAAAGAGGCCACAACCAGAGAATGATTTTCGTAAGGTGTAATTTCCAAAAAGATTGTAACCCATTGGTCTAATCTTTATATATGAATACATTTTTAATTTAGTGCATTTAGTTATATTATTGTGCATAATTTTTTGACCTTCAAAGGTAACGCAACAGAGTGGCAATGTTTAAATCTTCCAAACATATTGTTTTACGGTGTCAAAAAGAGGATGTGTGTCCAAAGTCAAAATGTAAAGTATTTAATTGCAAGTAAACTTCTGCATACTGTCTAGCTTTTGAAATACAGTTATAGGCAATGTATCAGAAATGTAAATGAGTTTTTGACAGTCAGTGTGCAGGAGTTAGCTTCCAATTTTCGATTGGACTGATCCTTCTCCTGTGCACCTGTCTAGTAGTTTTCTACTTTTTGATTTTGCAGTTGATTGTTACAATTCCGCTTCTGACAAGACAAATAACCAATCATGGCTCAGGTTTTTGGTGTGGAACCTGAGGTGGCCAAACAGATTTCAAGGGGGGCCCAAGCCACTCCTGACTACCCATCTGGACATGCCCCTAGCTGTAGCAGCAGTAAAACAAGGACTATGTTTCTGAAATAGGATACAAGCTAAATGCTCCAGCAAAGTACACAAACCTCCAAAGAACAGTAAAAGTATCTGATTACTTTCCACCACTGCCTGAACAATCACTTTGCACATATATCATACATATTTAACACCTTTCTCTCTGGTTTTCATCCCCAAAGACAGAGCAGTGCCACGGTAAATACCAAAATGAAAGAGGTTGGAAAATATTCATTTTCCACTGGATTTATTCTGTTTACCTCTCGCCTAATGATTTCACCAAACGCTTAAAGTACCCTGACAGACTGCAGCTACATTTCAACACTATGTGCTGGTAAATGCCAGTCATCTTCCTCCTCCTGTCACTAATGATGCGTTGTAGTCTAAAATTACAACATGCATTATTTTACTGAGTCTCTCTTAAAGTCTATTGACATTTTTCTAGAGCTGTGTCATTTCTCCGGCAAGGTAAACATGCAAAAACCAGAACATGAAGAAGTCTTTCTGAGCCTGTCGAAAGCACTACCTCACACATGAGGAACTGTTATTTTCCCTTCACTCCCTGAGACTCCCCACACATAATTAAGCTTTAAATCTCTCCTCGTAAGTTTTCCCTTTGGGGAAGAATGAGAGAAGCAGGGAGTTGATCAATCTTGCCATGGCATCAATAAGTTATTTCCATTAGTTCATGGCCTGTAAATTGCTCTCTAACTGCCTGAAGCCGATGGCTGAGCAGACCGTGACATCACACAGAAATAATGAGCTCTCATTGGTGGACGGATGTCTGTTTGGGTAAAATGAGGACAAAGTTTGACATCTGGATAAACTGTCACAGCAGATATAGTGTATTTTAGATAGCAAGACAGCATGACAAGAGTTAGTGCAGACAGTGTATATAGGGCTGAGCCAGATATTAAGAAAACACTCACATCCAGATCCCCCAGGCAGCCCCTCGTAGCTACAGATAAATCACCTTTTTTTAAGAAAGAATCATAAGACCGCTCTGATTCAGCCTAATCTACCTTGGATTGGCTTTATGATTGACTCATATTGTTCCCATAACCCTGACCAATCTAAATTCTTATGTCAAAACCACGAAAAGAAGGCAGGGAGTGCTGCTTAATCAGAGGCACAATAACCAAGATCAAGGTATCACCACGAGAGGATTTCTAGCTCTGCCTCAAGCCAAGAAACAGAAATAGCTCCACTGGTTGCATATTTTTGATGCTAAAAATTTGTCTTCACATCCCATTCTTGATGAATCAAGCAAACGTATTCACCAATAAGCTTTTACTGGAGTCAAGAGATTTGAATATAGAAGAGTCAGTTTCCTTGTACTATATTTAGAGCAACAACGGAGACGATTTAGTCTGAATACAATAAGAAAATCAACAATCATGCTAATGTGTCAGAGATGTCTTATTTCAGAACATGCTCTTCTCCTTCAAGTCATTATAATCCCCCAATTACCTGAAACAATGATCTGGCACTACTTCAATCAAAGAAGGTGTTGTGGAATTTGAGGTATTGCTTTGTCCAGCAGGGAGCAGTGTTGTTTCACAATTCAGCCACTGAGACACATGGTCCCGCATGAACATCTGCTTCAGAGTGATGAGTATCACATTATGTGATATTAGAGCCAACTTAATCAACATAATATACATATATTGAATGTATGGTTCTTGCAGCAGAGGCTGTACAAATTTTTTTTTTTTTTCTGAGTTGTACCATTTTAACATTTTCAATATTTAAGAAAGAATCTCAAACTTATTCATCAACACTTACCTTAAATGGAATTCACTGATTTACATTACCTTTTAGGTTCAGTAAAAAACAACAACAAAACACTACAGCAGAGGAAGAAACCTGAGAAATGTGTTAGACTGATCAATGAGCAGGCCTTACTGATTCACCCTGTGCTCATTCATAAATAAACATAAACTGATCCATCATCAAACATCTTTGAATACTGAATGGGGTTTTAAACTTTTAGCAGATGAGTCTGTAAAATGAATGATTCCATGCAGCTATGTATATTAGTGGGCTAAAATTCACTAAAATAAATTTCCTTCATCTGTCTTTATCTGGGTATATCCATAGCATATTCATCAATAATACAAAAGAGAAAACTTGGTAATCAAAAGTAACCTCAACTGAACATTAGGAGGTAAATTTTGCAGCACTTTCTTGACAAGAACAAATCTTGAACACAAGCCCACAGCCATGCTGTTGTGGCATAACCAGGAAGTAATCCCACCAGAGCAAACTTTAAATTCTTTCAATCATCAATGTTATAGGCTGTGTATTTAAAAGCAGCCATCTAATAAGTAATTTTGTTCTCTCTCAGTATTTACCATCACTGCTTTGTGTAGCAACAGTGGCACATTTCAGTCTAGAGGTGAAAGTTCAAGCACCATGGAGGGAACTCCTAATGAGTCCCCTGACCTGATGGTTATCATCCAGCTTCCTCCAGGAGTCACCCGCTTTAATCTCTGCTGAGCCCATACATCAAACACTGCATTTATTCAAGGTTATCAGGATAATCTGGATCAATTACAGCAAACCTCTTCATCACAGAGGAGTCAGGTCTGGGTGGAGGCCAGGACAAATGAGCTGGCTGTGCCTTCTTCATCCATCTCATCACATTACCGTCAAACTGTTGTTTACACTTTGAATTCAATGGTCCTCTGGCTACTATCAGAAATAGAAACATTACCCTCCCATAGCTCATGTTGGAGGGACATTTTCTTATTGTTTATGTGCCCTCATAGCGAGGTCAGAGGTCATGGTGACTGTATGTAGTTTTCACAATATTTGACATTTCATCAGGATGGGAGTGCCTTGAGCCCATTTCGTTTTCAAGAGGTTTCCTCACTGTTGGGACACCAAAGTTTAAAAAAATCTCTTTAGACGATGAAGAAATTCAAAGTCAGAGTTGGAGGCGCAGACAGCAATCTTAAAATTGAAATAGAGTCTGAGTTAAGCGGGTAATAGTGCACTACGATCAGACATTTTCCCACACTACCCTGTGACCAGGACCAGAGGGTCAAAACGGAGAGGTCAAATCCCCAGAGTATGACGCTCCTCTTGTTTTACTCCTCCCTGCTCTTCCCCTGACATTAAACTTCCTCTCCCCCATTAACACCATCCTCATTTACAACTGACACATAAATGTTACTGAGGCAGGTCATGCAGTGTTTACTTTTATGTCATCCAATGGAAACTTGTTGTAAAAACGGATCTTGCCAATACCTTAAGTACTGGTGCTTAGATTCCACTGTTATCTTAAATACATACAATAAAACCAAAATACATTGTAGTTTAATGTCATTGGGTGTGTTCTTTAATTTGAGTAGATATAAAGTGTTGATCTGTGGCTATTTTAAGCAGCATTGGGAAAAAGAATGATGCTGAAAAACCACAAAGCTCTGGTGAATTGTCATACATTACTGTAAGTGGTCCCATATGACCATTAGGGGCCCTCTCTTCTGACCCCCAAACAATCCCTTTAGCGTCACAGATACAAGACCTAAATGTTGAACCCTCCCAAGAATCATGAGTTGCATTATCTCTGACTCAGTGCTGACATGTGGAAAGGAATCTGTAATCTCATGTTTCAAACCCTCAGAGAAGCGTTTCCTACTGTATTTCAGTTTTTTAAAGAACTCTATGTATGAAAGCCCTAAGGACAAGTTGCAGGCTGTGTGAACGTCATGGACAGATGGTTAAATCATTTAAACCCAAATTTGGTAAAAAGACAGAGCTATAAGTGAACTATATGTATGATAGGAATGCAAGATGGAAAACTGGTTCTGTAGACTGCTTTATGTCCCCACTGAAAATAAATCTTTTTCACAGCGAACATTTTGACTTTTCATAGCAGCTGAAGCACAGGTGTGGTAAAACATTACTGATAGCTATGTGCTGTTTTAGCATCCCAGTGCGACAACAAGTAATGAACAAGACCAGGTCTCTGAATCTGAAGCAGCCAAATGGCATTCATATGTTCATTAATATTTACACCTGGGCTCTCCTCTTCAGTTAAAACAGGCTGCTTGTGGTGCCTTTCCCTGCTTTGTTTTTTCCTGAGCTGTATCTAAAGCAGGGGCAATGTATGTGGGATAAAAGCTAGTGTAAGCTTTAGCAGGATAGTCAATTAATGTATTTGAGTTAAGGTTAAAAGCCCTGTGATAGGTTGGCGACCTGTCCACGGTGTACCCTGCCTTCCGTTCAAAGCCAGCTGGGATAGGCTCCAGCCCCCCGTGACCCCCAATGGGATAAGCGGTCAAGATAATGGATGGATTGATGGATTATGTTTATATTATTTTACAGTGAACTATTTACTTGAATACTTTCTAAAGCATCTTGTGGTTGTGACCAAAACATGTTGAATGTACTTCTGTGGTTCTCATTACGTTTATCTGAAGCTTGGACATCCTAGCCTATGATTGGTTGGTTCTGTGACATGTGATTGAATGACAAGGAAGTGTTCAGGTTGAGGCTGTCTGAATGTGGCGACAGTAAAGTGCTATTGAGAAAGTTATCCGTCTCCATCCTTCTGGCTCCTTTTAATAGAATGGCCTAACCACCACACATTGAACCCTCACGTTACACTGGGATAACCCATGACTGACAAGGACCCTCAAAAATATTAGAACATTAATTTATTAATTTCAGTATTATTTATTTTCCATTTTTGAAGCCCAAAATCCCTGACAGTACCCTTGACCTGAAGGCTGCACAACCAGCAGCAGTGGAAACAGAACAGAACCAGGGATTCTGTACTTCTGAGATGGTTGATGGATGTGATAGATGTTGATGTATTTTTTTATGTAGAGTGCTCCTAAACCTTGGTGTTGAGGCTTTTTTTTTTCTTTTTGCTGGGTGTTTTTTGTTTTTGTGTAACATAAGGTATACATCCCTCCTTTCTGAAGCTATGTAAATTGGCTTTGATATCTATTGATATTCAGTGGTGGACAAAGTACACAGCTTCATTACTGAAGTCAAAGTGTAGATCATCCTGGTCAAATATTACTCCAATACAAGTGAAAGTTGTTCAGTCAAATTATCACTTGAGTTAAAGTACTGAAGTACTTGCTTTTAAAAATACTTAAGTATTCAAACTACTTTTTAAAAAATCTCAAAACGTTGTATTTTCACAAAGCATAAGTGCAGTCAAGAATACATAGGAGTGCATTCATAGGAGTGCTCATTATGTTAAAAATTACTTGAAATCTCTAAAAACTATACCGTGGAATAAAATCAGCAACTTAGTTACTCCAAGAACAGACAACTTAGTTTGAAATGTTCATCTGGAATGAAACAAATGTTACGTAGCTCAACACGCTTTCTCAGGTTGGACAGTGAATGTTTGTATGTTTGGGCAGAGTGGGAAACAGGGAGAACATTTCAAACGATATGTATTATTCTTCATTTCAAAAGCCTCTAGCATGGGCTGAAGATATGACCATGGGGGCTCAGGTGGAGAATTATAGCCATCATTACCACCTCTTCATGAACGGCCTGATCTGAGTGAAATTTGCTCTGTGTTCCACTTTCATCTGTGGGGGCGCACAATATACAGCTATGTCTAAACCACTGAGACAAACAGAACTACACAAACACATTTTACTATCTTAGCGATCAGATTTCAGAAAAGAGAAGGAAATTCATGAGCTGACTTCAAAGCTAAAGTAGTGAGTAACTAGTGCACTGATAGAAATGTAGTGGGGTAAAAAGTACAATAATTGTCTTCTGAATGTAGTGGAGTAAAAGTAATAAGTATACCCAAAAAATAATACTCAAGTAAAGTACAGATACTCCAAAAATGTACTGAAGTACAGAACTCAAGTAAATTTACTGTAACTGCCTACCACTGTTGATATTCCTGAATACTGGTGGTGTTCAGATATTACAGATGGCCTTTGCAGCTCACCTTTTGTAGTTGGTGGGGTATTACTAATGTATATAAGTATACTAAATATGTTTGAATTCTGTAATGTATGAAAAAATCTGAAGATTTCCAGACATCACAATGAGCTTCTGGGATTAATTGTCTTCATTTTTTGGAACTAAGGTTTTATCACTATGCCTCTATAAATTGTATGTTTTAACTTGTACTGTCATTTTCGTGTAACTGTTTTTATGACATGTGCTGCTGACCTCTTGGCCAGCTCACCCTTGTGAAAGAGATCCTGATCTCAATGGGTTTCCATCTGGTTAAATAAAGGTTCATAATAATCTTCAAAATAATCTGTGTATCAATACACTTCAGGTTTCATTTACTTTCACATTCGATATATATCCATGTCTTCTGTGTTTTGAGCGGCAAGTCTGTGATAACACGCACAAAGATCACGTTGTGTACTGCAGAAATCACTCAACAGTTTCAGTCATTGTCATTTTATTATTAACAAAACAGTTACAAGGTACATGGCAGCCAAAATATTTTTTTAAAATATACATTCATACCTTCAAATCACATTGTCTAACACTTGGTCATACCAACTGCAGGTACAAACAGATGACAGTCGGGTGAGTGGTTTGCATTCAGGTGCAATCTTATGATAGTTCTTCAGGAGGTCTGGTCCCTGGGAATCAGTTACAGATTCATAACGTTTCAAACTTAGACCACCTTCCAGATATCTGTGATGTAGTACACAATGCAGAAATCTCTTTTCTTTGCATTAAAAATATATACTTACTTTCCCCACGCTAATATCAATTATAAAATGTCAAATTGCGTGACAGTAATGCCCTGTGATGTAACTGTAAACAACTAGCTTTAGCTTTAACTGAAAAAAAACAAGAAATACAATTGTGAGACCTTATTGGTTTATGCTCCTTTTACGCAGCAGATATCTGTTTTATCACAATGACAAAGGAAAGAGAAAACCTTTTATAGATTATGTGTTGGGAGGTGACTGTAATATGCCTCTGTTGGAAGACTAGAATAAGCTCTATCAATAGAACTAATGTATATCACACCGGCCTGAAAATTTCCCCAAAAAATCAGCAAACCTTTGTTCACTCTTCACATGATCTCAGCAAAAATAGATTACCTTGTACATCTGTACATTTAAAAAGTAAAAGCCTGCACAACAGAACAAAAGGTTCCACAGAGCATTCATACATATACAGCATGTGCAGTTCATCTGTATCCTCATGCATTTAAGCACAGTGTCGGCTTCTTTACTCCACAGCTTGGCTCACTGACCGCGCAACATTTTAAGACATGAGCGGTGGTAAACATTTCAGCATCAGGGAGGGCACTGATGGGTTACCATGGCTACAAGACCTGAGACTCAATGAGGCAATAACAGAATCTCTCAACACGTAAAGCCCCAAAACAGAAACTGCATCAGACTGAGACGCAAAACTCAACGAAAATCAACAAAGTAAAGTACACTTAAACTCAGATTTTTAACTGTCCTGTACTGCTGGAAACTGTTTTCCCAAAATGCAATGCACAGAGGACAAAATACTAAAACAATATTGTTGATTTTTATTGTTTTAGCATAGTTATATTTGAATAACAGTAAGCATTTTCCTCTCTACTTACTCATTTGTGGCATTTTAATGCCATAGTTTGATTGGACTGTGCAACTTTTATTTACTCTCAGTTGAAACAGTTAAATATGTTGATTTCTTATTAACCAATTATAAAAACAGTCAACTATATAGACAAATATATACCAGTATTATAACTTGAATACAGGTAATGTGCACTATAGAATTATTTTGGGACACAGCATGTTTTACAGCTTTTCTGTTCACAAAAAGTGCACAGATAAGAAACCAAAACTTTAGAAGTCAGCTGATATCCTCTGATTTTTCAATTATCAATAACCCAAATAAACCAAAACCAACAGTAAAATCCCCTTGCTGCAAAAATACAGTCTTTGTAGTAAAAGCATGTGCTCACCTGTTTGAATTACATTTATTTCTTATGTAACAAACTGATGCAACTGCAAAGCCTCGCTACAGAGCGGCTTATTTGCTTTTTTAAGAGGAAATAAAAGAGGCTTGAGTCTGAGCCAGGAAGCATTAACACAGATTAAGGCGTTACTTTTGGTCTTTTCAAGAAAATATGTACCAGACTTTAAAACAACCTGGTAAAAACATGGGTAATACAACATTTCAGTGGACAAATATAGATGCAGGGTGTCACACCAGGTTCTGTGTTGGTCCCTCACAGGTACACATCCATAGTGTTCAGGATCATGTGTCGACAGAGCGGGCAGTTCTGTTGGTAGATGGGCTGCCTCAAGAGGATGTTCGTACATTCTCTACACAAGCAGAGGTGCCTGCACGGCAGCAGCACCACTGTCTTTGTACAATCCTGACAGATTACACACTTCTTTCTGTCCTCCTGCTCCTTCAGCAGAGTCAGCAGATCTTCAGCAGGCAAAGGTTTACTCTCTTTCCCTGTAGACAACTGCTTCTTCAGTGGTCTGTCTGTGCTTGACGAGGGGAGAACTAAATCCAGCGGCTCCTGGTCGACTCCGTCTCCAGCTCGTCCATCTGGCGGGTCACGCCTCTCCTCTGCAGGGTCACCATCACCACGCTCTCTGTTGTTGTTGTCCCGTTGAAGTTGTGTCCTAAGAACCAGACTGAGCTGACTGCTGAGTCGAGACAACTGCTGCCAAAGTCCCCTCTCTAACATGTACAGGTGATGGAGCATCCTTGGTAGGCGCTGCATGGCATCATGTGCAAACTGTGGGGTGCTTTGCAGGGCGCGTTGCAGAGCAAAAGCCAGGCGATGGATCGCCAGAAAAAGTCTTTGCAGGGCAGGAAAAGAGTTTATATAATCTACTATTCGTGCAACAGCTTGTCGCGTCAGCTCTGGGTTAAGGTAGATAGTGGTAGTCAGAGCAATAGTGAGGGTGAGTAGGAGGCCATAGATGTTCACTATGAAGATGCTGATAAACATGTGGACCAGTGAGACCAGAAAGTCCAACACTAGCTTACAAGGTGACCACAGGAATGCTGAAGTCCCAACCAGGGTGCTGTACAGAAAGGTGCAGGAGGTCAGCGTGAGCTCCAGAACCTTCTGCAGTGGGCTTGAGACAGTTTGCCAAACACTCACCATTGCCATGTAAATATTTTGAGTTGTAATGAGTGCAAAGTTGACCACAGTGTTGGCAAAATAAACCACCAGACTGACAGCTATACCACAGCCATCCAGAACTGACAGCAGGCCTCGATACAGGTGCTCTTTCCCACGAAGCAACACGTGCAAGGACAGGTATCCTACCATCTTCAGGCTCTCTAGCAGCCCCTCGAGAGCCAGACCCAAGCTCCCACAAATGGTGACAGCCCCTTGGGCTACGTTCGATGTCGTTTCTGCTGTGGACATCAAGAAAAAGACGGATATGTTTCCCAGCTCCAGCACTGAGTTGAGGAGGAGGGTGGGCAGGCTGGTTATGAAGGTGATAACCGCCAGGACAGTCCGCACCACACTGTGGACGATGAGGAAATTCAGGTCCAGCAGCAAACAAACTGCATCCAGGCATTTTCCGATGGTGGAGATAACGAAATTAACCAAACCCATTGTTGTATTTCTCCAACTTGTCTATGTTTAACTCTGCATCGCCGTTCACTCAAGTTGTCCCCAAGGCAAAGTCCATGTTGTTTCAGGGTGAGAAGTTATAAACGTGAACTACATCTTGTTAAGGTCGTTATGTTGTCCTTAGTGTAACGCGAAACAGTAAGACTCCACGATCCCATGTATGGATACACTTGTTTTACACGTTTTCTTCATTGTTTTTGAGCTGAGACGTCGAGCTAATGTTGTAAACACACGCTTTGCAGCAGCGGATGTTTAGGTTCAAACGAGAGACAGACATTTCCGCTTGTTTTCCGGGTTTCGTTTCGTGTCTTCGTTCAGAACTGCGCCAAAAAGCAATACATTGGTCCAATGGTAATTCCACATGTTGTCTTTGAGTAAGTTCACCAGTCACAATCAACAGAAACGAAGAAAAACAAGCGTGTCGACATATTTTGCATTGTTAATCGTGATTTTGGCCGCCATATTTGTTTTGGTCAAGCAAGCTCACTGCTCTACGTCTTTCCGGTGACATCACGAGGATACTGGACACACATGTATTCACCGGTATTCACCCTAAAGGTTTAATTCACTTAATGAAAATTAATTTACAATTCTATGGAAGCCCACTTCCGCCAGTTAAAAAAATTAATTGAAAATAAAAAAAATAAAAACATTTTTTTTAGGAAAAGTAAAAAAAAAACAAAAAACGTTAAGTCATAACAATGAGATACTGAGTCATAATAATGAGATACTAATTCATAATAATAAGATACTAAGTCATAATTATGAGATAGGTCTAAATGGGCTTCAATGTTGCGCCGCAGCTACAGTTTGAAGGGGCTGAGACAAACGTTTGCAGACCTTAATGCCTTCATAGACTTTCAGTTGCAAACGTTTGGCAAGCAACACAGCTACAGTTGGATGCACCAAATATGTTGGATGGCCAGAATAATTACAGAGAAACTGTGTGTCAATTGATGCAACTGATGGATGGGTGCAGGGTAGAACTGTGTGTGCACAACAGTTTGAGACCGCGCGTGTATGTCAGTTGTGGGCCAAACTATATATGGCATATAGATGGCTATGATAGATTAAAGCCCTATGGAATATGCATCAGTGGTTGCATTGATGGTTTCTCAAGAAAAATGATATGGCTAGAAGCATTGCAGGTTATTTTATTGATGCTGTAATTGAAAACAATGGATGCCCTCAAAAAGGTTATTTCACGATTTGTGATCCACATCTAAAGTAGTCTTCAATAATGATATCCATTAAGGTCTGCAAAATTTTGTCGCAGCCCCTTCAAACTGTAGCTGCCGTGCAACACACATGGAAGCCCATTTAGGCCTATCTAATAATTATGACTTAGTATCTCATTATTATGACTTGACTTTTCTTTTTTCTTTTTTTTTTACTTTTCCTCCCAATTTTTTTTTTTTTTTACTTTTTCCTAAAACATTTTTTAAAATATTTTTTTTATTTTACTGTTGGAAACGGGCTTCCATACACTTATAAAATATACTAAATGGTATGGATTTAGAAAATGAAAAATGTAATAATAAACACATGAATAATGAAAAAAGGAGGGTTGGTCCTAGAGGGAAAGCTTTCTGGAATAACTTGTTCAATGATACAGACTGGCAGCGGGCTTGGTTATTACCTTTTAAGTTCTGTATATCCAATAAGATTAAAGAAATAATTTACCTCTATCCAAATTCTTAAATACTGATCAGAATTGTACTTTTTGTAATGACAAACCAGAATCTCTTCAACATCTCTTTTATAATTGTACATATTCCACTACTCTCTGGTCCCAAATGACAGGATATTTGCTACGCAAAACTTCTTATAATTTTATGATTGATTGTAAGGCTGTTATAATGTATTTTAAACATGTTAAAAGAGACATGGAATTTATTGTGAATTTAATGATATTTATGGTAAATTTCATATTCACAAATGCAAACTGAAAAAATGCACCCCCTATTTCCCAGTTTATTTACAAGAACTAAAACTATACTTTGAATCCCTTGAATTGATTGATAACAAAAAAAAGTAATAAAACAATAGACCGTTTTAATGAGTTTCTTGGAGAGGATTTTCCTCTTAGTGTCTGAGATATTGCATATATTCTAATTTCTATATTAACAAGAGTTATATGTCTCGCTTTTTGTTTTTGTTTTCTCTTTGTTTCCTCTTCCTTGTCTCTTGGAGTATTTGATTTGTCTGAAGCACATGTCTGTAGTGTTTGTCATTGTATTGTTTACCATGTTCAATAATAAAAAATAAAAAAAAGAAGAAAATTCACTGGTATTCACCTACCTTAGTTCCTCTTTTTTAAAATCGATTTCGAATGTTGTTTGAATCCCTTGAATCAGGTACAAACAAAAATGTATTACAGGGTAATTTTCTAATTATTTACAATGATCTTTTTATTAACTTTCCTCATAACTATGGCTTTTTGATTACTGGTACGTCCGTCTGTCTGAATAGTTCTACAATTTAAAAAAGTAAAAGAAAAAAAAAACCTGAATAATATTTGTATTTGAAAATGCATAATTACATACAAGAATGCTGATATTTCATATTCTATTTAATAGGCCATGTAGGAAATTCAGATTATGAGACATGATGGGAAAATCCGCATGTATGTTTCTTTCTTTTTCATGAGAATACAGATAAATTGACCTACTGTTTATAAATAATTTATTTCCCTATTACCTCTCTGTGTAAATCTTTTTTTTTTTAAATAGATACTTTATACGTATTTTTCATTAGTAAAACCAGACATAAAGCTTAAACAAATTTCCTCTTTACCAAATAGGTCTTAATTATCTTTATTAGTTAAAATACCAAAAATATCCCCCCAAAACAAATGAACAAGTCTGAATTCTCTCACCTGCCTTGACTGTTCCTTTGATCAAAGCTACCTTACTCAGTTTTAATTTTTCATTTTAATTTTTCATTCTTTACTGTTGTTTTTGGGTTCATTTGTTGTCTATTGGTTTTGGTTGTTTTTGTGAGTGTGAGTGTGAGTGTGGTGTGGTGTGTGTGTGTGTGTGTGTGTGTGTGTGTGTGTGTGTGTGTGTGTGAGAGAGAGAGAGAGAGAGAGAGAGAGAGAGAGAGAGAGAGAGATATGCTGTATGGGTAATCGTTCATTAATACGTATAGAATATGTAATATATGTAATTATGGTTGATATGTATGTGATGAATATAATATGTAATGAATATGGTGTGTGATTAATGTATTTATGGTGAGTGTAGTGTGTTGTGAATATATATAATGTAGTATATGAATTTATGTGCTTTGGCAATAACATCTCTTTGTTCATGCCAATAAAGCAAATTTGAATTGAATTGAGACAGAGAGAGAGAGAGAGAGACAGAGAGAGAGAGAGAGAGAGAGAGAGAGAGAGATGAGGGGCGGGTAAGAGAATTTACCAAGATTACAGTCATTTTCTCCATTTTGACCCTTTTAATGCATCACTGGGCTTTCCTATTTCCTGAACTCATTCCCTTTACATTAACACAGCCTCACTTCTTGAGCCATACCTTCCCATTACCTCAGCTACATTATTGAAACACAAAGGCTTTGTAATCCTGAACAATAGCAGGAGTATTTCCTTCCTTGCCTTGTCCTCATCCTCTCCATCTGAGCTGCTTGACACTACAATTCTACTTTTTTTTTTCTTGCAAAGGGAAACTGTGTCTGATATGATCATGGGAAATCCTGCTCACAAACCTTTGGACACTGGACAACAGCATTTGTTTAAGCATTTAATGACACAACAGGGGTGCACTGCAAGAAGCTATAAAAGGTCTTGTGCATTAGTTTGTCTCAGGCAGACAGCTTCTGGACCTGCTCCTTTTATGGTAGCTAGCCTCCCCTCTGGTCCTTTAGCAGGCCAGTAGTCTGCTTCCTTTGTTTGTTTTCTGGTCAACTGAATCCTTCCTCTCTAAATGATGAATGGTAACAGAAGCCTTGCTTTCGTCTGGAACCTTCTGCAGCCTTTTTTGAGTCACCTGAAGGACTACTACACAATTATGAATCTACTTTCTCTCAACCAGGAAGTTTCGAGGTCTCCAAAGTTCATCAGGGTCCATTTTTGGTCAAGGCTTCAAGCACACATGACAAAGACTGATAAACGTTTCCTTATCACTCTTTTTGGCATGTTATTCACAGCTTAGCAACTTTTGTATGAATCACATTCACTTAACGGTCAGTGAACACAGCAATCTGAGAGCCCAATCCCAGTTGAGACAAAGATTGGATTCAGCATAAGCCATTTGTCAATTATAACAATCCCAAAAATCCATCTGTAACTTAGACCTAGAAGCTGAGTCTCAAAGCTGTTTAGTTCAAGTAAACAAGCAATCTCCAAAACAAGGGACCAGAATGAAAAAATGACTCAAACAAGTGATGCTTGCATGAGAAGAAACAGTGACGTTTGAAATATCTTCAATTGAGGAGCTGATATACAAAGAAAATTCCCCATCATGCCTCAAACAGTGGTACAGGATATATGACAGGACAACCAGTTGATTAAAGGCAGGGCAGCTAGATTCTATAATCTAATACAACAATGAAATCCACGGAAACTCAGCAGAATCAAGAGAGCATGGGGACCTTGAGGTTTAGATAAATGGCAAGACTAAAACTACAGGAATCATTGACAATGACATTTGTTGAAGATTTGATAGGAGAAGAGGCACATTTATACAGATGATTTATGAATGCCAAATGACTTGGAATTTATGGTAAAATATAAAAGCATTCCTCAATCAAGTTCTTGGAACAAAGTTGTTATGGAGCCCTATACTTTGCATATTAGGTATAGTAACATAGGGGATTAGACTATCACATCACCAGACCCTGTGGTGTAGATTGGCCCTTACCACAGGTTGTAGAATTGTGCTCATGCACTTTTTAAATTAAACAACTGACAGGAGACATTTTTGAACATATGGGGCCCCTATATGGATATTGTATTAATAGCTAACTAGGGTGAAGTTGATAATGTCGTCATGAGTTGATGTTTAGTTTTTTTCCTTTTTATTCTGTATTAGTTATCCTTTGTCTCCCTTGTATGTGTAGTGATCCATGTCTCTTGTTGTATTGTCTTGTTTCTTAGTCTTGTATTTTGTTTCCTGATTTATTTTGTAGTTCAGTGTGTCCATTTTAGTTTTACTTCCTGCTCTTATGTGTTTCCCTCCTTTTTTGATAAATCTGATTTGCTTCACCTGTGTCCTGTGTTCCACACCTGTCTGTGTAGATTACTCTGTATATTTAGTTCCTCTGTTTCCCTTGTCTTGGGTTGGATCATTGTTCATCTCTTCTGTGTTCTCTGTGTTTCTTTTTTGGATTTAGTTTTTGTACATTTTATGTAAGTTTTTTTGTACCTTTAGTTTATTAAACCTTTTATTTGTAATCTGCACTTGGGTCGTCCTTCCACAATTTTACCCAACATTACAGTTATTATCTGTAAGAGATTGTTTTATCCTTATAATCTGCTAACAAAGAGATAAATTATATAATATTGAAGGTAGATGGGGCAGACATTGCTGATATAGGTAAGTGAATTACATTGGAAAGATTACAACAATTCTTGTTTAGTATGTTATGAACATTATGGACACTTGATAATTATTTGAAGATGTGGAATACCCAATATGTGGGTTACAGTATATAGAAGAAATGGTCATGATTACTTGGATGTAAATAATTGCAATATAATACGATGGTTACCCTAGAGCAGAGGTTCTCAAACTTTTTGGAGCCAGGGACCCCTTTAAGGTGAGAAAATTGTCCAAGGACTCCCTCATAATTGTAACACAGATTAAGCACATTAGTGATGTCTCATAATCAAAAGCTGCGGCTCTGAGAGCCGATGCGTTATAGTGAATCAGAAGAGCCAGCTCGCATCGAGAGAGAGCCGGCTCCCAGTTTTTTCCTTTCACTGCTTAGCTCTCACAGTCCTCAGCCTCAGCTCTGCTCACAGCAGAACTTTGTTTTGATTGGTCAGTATGGCGGCCATGCGGCCAATCACATGTGAGGATATAAGATATAGGTGATGGAGGGGAGGTTGTGTATCGTGGGTTCATCTGTTCCTTCTGAAAGGGTTAGGGTTATGGCTCTTCTCAAAGACCGGGCAAATTCTCACTGAGAGGAGAAATCGGATCAGCCCATCCAAGCTGAGGTGTCTGATTTTTCTCAATGCCAACCTGAGGACATTAATAATGTTTGCTCAAGTTTGGTACTGTTTACTTGAGTTGGTTCTGGTTCTGTTTGCTTGAGTTGGTTCTGGTTCTGTTTGCTTGAGTTGGTTCTGGTTCTGTTCGCTTGAGTTTAGTTCTGGTTCTGTTTGCTCGAGCTTGTTTTTGGTTCTGTTTGCTTGAGTTTGGTTCTGGTTCTGGTTTTGTTTGCTTGAGCTCTGTTCTGGTTCTGTTTGCTTGAGTTTGGTTCTGGTCCTGTTTGCTTGAGTTTGGTTCGGTTCGGTTCTGATTCGGTTCTGATTCGGTTCTGATTCGGTTCTGATTCGGTTCTGATGCAGTTCGGTTCGCTTCAGGTTCGGCTCGGTTCTGGTTCGGTTCTGGTTCTGGTTTGGTTCTGGCTCTGGTTTGCTCAAGTTCAGATCTGGTTCGGTT